>NW_027361773.1:2442500-2982500 GCF_039654945.1 Dendrobates tinctorius
GGGCCTTAGGAACAAGAGTACCTTTAGACCACCCACAGGTTCACATGCATTGGAGACTTTCATCTCTTTTATAGACAGCACATTTCAGAACTTACGAGATGATATCCATAAAAGACGTATACATTTTCCACCCAATCTCACTGCACTAGATCAACAAGCTCTAAAAACCTTACAGGATGACAAGGACTTAATTATCAAACCGGCAGATAAAGGGGGAGCCATTGTTATTCTAGACAAGAGCATGTACTTGGGCGAAATATATCGCCAATTAAACGATACATCAATTTATGAACCACTCAATAGGGATCCCACCAACGAAATTAAGCATCTCATCCAGACCACCTTGATTAAATATAAATTATGTGGAGTCCTGGATAGCAAAACGTGCGATTACCTAACCAAACAATTCCCCATCATGCCGGTTTTTTACATACTCCCTAAAATACACAAAAACCTTGATAACCCACCCGGCAGACCAATCGTGGCCTCCACGGAATCTATCTTCTCCCCTATTTCCAAGTATTTGGAGAAAATCCTAACACCCCTTATCAAATTAACACCATCATTCCTACTGGATACAGGAGCCTTTCTGGACGTACCCTGGATCATATTCCTATAGATGCTATTCTAGTTACACTAGATGTGAAAGATCTTTATACATCCATTCCCCACACTGAAGGTATTCAATCTGTACGGAGGCTATTGGGATTGTCCAATTTTTGCCCCAAACAAATTAATTTATGCTGCAAACTACTGTCCATCATTCTAACTAAAAACTTTTATCTTTTTGAGGATACACACTATCTGCAGACTAGGGGGACCGCGATGGGCTCAAACGCTGCACCCCCCTATGCAAATTGTTATGTGGCTCACCTTGAGGATTGTATTATCTATCGTGATGACCTCTTCCGCACTCACGCTATAGTGTGGAAGAGGTACATCGACGATATTTTCTGTATCTGGGGAGGATCATTAGAAACACTACATTCTTTCTTCTCCATGTTACAAACATCCTGGCCAGGTTTAAGCTTCACTATGACACATCACCTCAAACAGATTAATTTCCTGGACACACTCGTCATTAAAGAGGAAACAGGTCATCTAACTACTGACCTCTATAGAAAACCGACTGACCGCAATAGTCTGCTTCATTACACGAGCTTCCACCCTACCAAAATGAAAAATGCGATTCCTAAGTCACAGCTTAAAAGGGTGCAAAGAATAGTGCCAGAGACAGAGACTCAGAAAATACGCATGGCAGAAATGCGTACTAAATTCCTCGAGAGGGGTTACCCCACAGACACTTTGAATAATCTGGATTTTTCCTCCCCCAGTAAACCAAAGGCTACGAATCGCATTGCTTTTGTTCATGACTACCACCCATTCGCCTACCGTATACATTCTAGTATTAGGCGTCACTGGCATCTTCTAACAACAGCCCACCCACAGGTAGAGGCTTTCAGGGAACCTTTCCTACCTTGTTTTAGGAGACCACGCAATGTGCGTGACATTCTAATTAAAGCTGACATAGGCTCTCCTAGCCCCCCTAAACACCAACGATTTCTCTCTAATCCCAAATTCGGTACCTTCCCTTGCCTACAATGTATGCAATGCAATAATGTACAGAAAGGCAACATCTTTTATCACCCCCACACGGGCAAGAAATATAATATCCGTGAATACTACACTTGTGATAGCTCGTTCGTTATATATCTCATCAAATGCCCTTGCGGCCTTCTATATGTGGGGGAAACTACACAGCATATTAGGGATCGCATATCAAAGCACAAGTCTACCATTAGGTGCAAGAATATGCTTCTTCCGATCCCCTTCCATTTTGTCACTGCCGGTCACTCTATTGCCCAACTCAAATTTCAAGTCATAGAGCAAATCCATCTGCCACGTAGAGGAGGTAACCGTATCAACATCTTAAAAAGAAGGGAGGCCTTCTGGATTCATGAGCTTAATACCCTGGCACCCAAGGGGTTAAATAAAGATTATGATATACAGGCTTTCCTCCGATCCTAATGTTCTGAATTTCATACTAGTAATCTTGTTATGATATACCAGTACTGTTGTTACTGTATACAACTCCGTTATTCATCCGTTCTCCATTTTTTATTTTATCATGTCATGTTATTTTGCTTGGACTAACGATGTTTTATTTCAATTACAGAACCCACAACTGTGAACTCTTGTTGAATCTTCACCACCAATCACTGAACAACCACTGTTTCCACTCTTGGCACTCCTGTTATTAACGCTGCGTCTGTAACCATGGTAACTTATCCCTCCTCACCACACAGCGTTCTAGCCTGACAGGTTGTGACACACTTCCGGGGCCTAATGCCGACACGCCCCCATCCACGTCTCCTCTCAGCGCCTGAAGCGCCGGATGACGTCAGTCATACACGCGCCCACCCACTTCCGGTGGCGCGCGCCCGATAGGCTAAGCAGCACTGTACCGGGCTATATAACACCGCCACCTTCCCCATACCGTAGTGCCATAGGATCCGCGGCGGATACCGCATCCACACGCCACAAAATTGCACGGTAAGATTGCTCTTTTTGTCCACACAACTAGTCAGTGTGGACATTACCCTCTTGGCAATCACTCAGCGTTTTCTCTTTTCCCACAGTGGGACGGCTATAGTTACCTCCCTGCAGCATTGGTATGTCTGAGTTTTTGGTGACATAGGATTCACTTTCACTTAATTTGGATGGTTGTCTTAACAGCTCCATTCCCCCCTTTTCTCAGGTTTTCCTTAAAACCCATTCACTAAGTGCTCACAGTACATTCTAACGGTATGTGCCTCTTCTCTATAGGTTGATCTTTGTCTCCATGATTGTGCCCTCATTAGTATATTACACTTTGTGCCATAATGTGACCGATGTCTCAGCATATTATGTAATTTTTCTGTGTAAAAAGATCCATGATATTCTATTGTAAATACTTTCTTTTATTTTGTCATGTTTGTTTAGTTTTTCAGTACATTGATGAAGGTCATAGACCGAAACGTTTGGTTTTCCTTAAAACCCATTCACTAAGTGCTCACAGTACATTCTAATGTACATTGATGAAGGTCATAGACCGAAACGTTTATGTATGTACTGCCATCTATTAAAATCACCATTTTTGCAACATCATCCTTTGGGTGTGTGCCAAGTTTATATGTATTGATATTCACGGATTGGGATCCTACTTGTGCACCATTCCGGTCTACAAAGGGTAGTGCCAACGGTTTTGTTAGAATATTATATGAACTGCTGACTCGTAAAGCTATGCCGAATGTGTTTGCGATGTATAAATAAAGGTTATTATTATTAGAAGATTGAAGATGGTGAAATTCAATCTGTTATCTTTGCCATGTGTAGGAATAAAGAATCTTTTACATGAGCACAACTGTACAGACGAGGGTTTGCTGCGGTGCCGACATAGGGTGGAGTGCAGTCGGGGATGTTATGTTGGATTGAGAAAGATGGGGTGTGCTTGGCATGTCCAATTCCATATCAGCTGACAGGCTCTCAATCACCGCAAATGTAAGGGGTAAACAAGTGGAGGTTCTTTGGCCTGAGACCTGTGTGACAACACTTGCCATGGTGAGGGAGGAGGAAGAATCAGAAGCTGTGGTTGATTTGGTGGACGGTGGTTGGCGAGACCTGCTAGTCTGCATTTAGCACAATGACATTCCCAGATTTAACCATGTTGAAAGCACATGTGCCAGGTAATGCATGTAGTACCGAAATTATTTCTATTTTTTTACTCTACTAGGTTGTTTTAAAAAAGTTGACAGATAACATGATTTTTTCGATTTTTGCCAGTCTGAAAAAAGATCCAAGGTAGCCAACTGCAGAACTGCAAACGCTGCTGTCTACTGCCAGAGTTGGGCCTCAGGGTGCATTGGTTGTCGTGGTTGCATAACTCTGTGTCTACGTAACCTCCTCATCTTCCTCCTCCTCTGCTGAGCTACTTAGCTGCATGCCTCTGGGTTTACACCAATTGTGATCTACTACAGCATCGTCATCCTCTCTGTTCACCCACTCCTTGCCCTGAGAGTCACCTTCCTCCTCTTCCTGCCTTGACAGCACAGTAGAGTCTGCAGGCACCTAAAATATCTGAATCTCATCACAAATGGATCACCTTCACCCAATGGGGTTAACGTCTGTTGACGAGGGTTTGGTTTATACTCGTACAAAACTTTGCTATGGATCAAAGTGAGAAAAAATTTGGTCATCAGTGCAGATGATTTCCTCTTCTTGACTCTGTGAATCTTTAGAGCACACTTTCTATGCCCATGGCATACAATGTGTGAAGAGATCTGCAGACTCAGCCATCTGTGGTTCCCAACAGTCAGTTGGGCGCTTGGAGAATTGTGATGTAGGGGAAAAAAGTTTAATTGTGGTGCCACCACTGAGGACTATACTTTGTGTGATGTTAAGGTGGAGGAAGAGTAGCAGAGGAAACTTGATGCAGTGCTTGCCATCTACTGGAGCACATGTTCATTCTTGCCCTCATCTACCAAACATACCATTGTGTTAGGAACGGCGGAACGCACTAAATAAAATAAATAATGAAGTGCGTTCGCTGCTCGGGGTCCACTGTGCAGAAGGTAACATAGTAACATAGTAACATAGTTATTAAGGTTTAAGGGAGACTTTAAGTCCATCTAGTTCAACCCATATCCTATCCTAACTTGCCCTAACATGTTGATCCAGAGGAAGGCAAAAAAACCTCATGTGGCAACAGTAAGCTTCACATTGGGGAAAAAAATTCCTTCCCGACTCCACATACGGCAATCAGACTAGCTCCCTGGATCAACGCAATATTAAGGAGACTAGTGTATATACCCTGTAATATTATACTTTTCAAGAAAGGCATCCAGTCCCTTCTTAAATTTTAGTAGTGAATCACTCATTACAACATCATATGGCAGAGAGTTCCATAGTCTCACTGCTCTTACAGTAAAGAATCCGCGTCTGTGAGTATGCTTAAACCTTCTTTCCTCCAGACGTAGAGGATGCCCCCTTGTCCCCGTCACAGGTCTAAGAGTAAAAAGATCATTAGAAAGGTCTTTGTATTGTCCCCACATATATTTATACATTGTAATAAGATCACCCCTAAGCCTTCGATTCTCCAAACTAAATAACCCCAAGTGTAATAACCTGTCTTGGTATTGCAGACCCCCTAGTTCCCTAATAACCTTGGTCGCTCTTCTCTGCACCCGCTCCAGTTCAGCTATGTCTTTCTTATACACCGGAGACCAGAACTGTACACAGTATTCTAAGTGTGGTCGCACTAGTGACTTATATAGAGGTAAAATTATGTTCTCCTCATGAGCATCTATGCCTCTTTTAATGCATCCCATTATTTTATTTGCCTTTGCAGCAGCTGCTTGACTCTGGCCACTAAATGTGAGTTTGTCGTCCACCCATACACCCAGGTCTTTTTCAGTGACTGTTTTGCCCAATGTTTTACAATTAAGCACATAATTATACAACTTGTTCGTTCTACCCAAGTGCATGACCTTACATTTATCCCCATTAAAGCTCATTTGCCATTTATCAGCCCAAGCTTCTAGTTTACATAAATCCTCCTGTAATATAAAATTGTCCTCCTCTGTATTAATTTCCCTGCAGAGTTTAGTGTCATCTGCAAATATTGAAATTCTACTCTCTATGCCCCCTACAAGGTCATTAATAAATATGTTAAAAAGAAGCGGGCCCAAAACTGACCCCTGTGGTACCCCACTGCTAACCGTGACCCAGTCCGAGTGTGCTCCATTAATAACCACCCTTTGTTTCCTATCCCTGAGCCAGCTCTTAACCCACCTACACATATTTTCCCCTATCCCCATTGTTCTCATTTTATGTATCAACCTTTTGTGTGGCACCGTATCAAAAGCTTTTGAAAAGTCCATGTACACCACGTCCACTGCATTCCCTTGGTCCAGTCCAGAACTTACCTCTTCATAAAAGCTTATCAGATTAGTCTGACAGGAACGGTCTCTTGTAAACCCATGTTGATATTGGGTCATAAGGTTATTCTTCTCCAGATACTCCAGTATAGTATCTCTTAGAAAACCCTCCAGGATTTTACCCACAGTTGAGGTTAAACTTACTGGCCTATAATTTCCAAGTTCAGTTTTTGTCCCCTTTTTGAATATTGGCACCACATTTGCTATACACCAGTCCTGTGGTACAGACCCTGTTATTATGGAATCTTTAAAGATTAAAAATAGTGGTCTATCTATGACTGTGCTTAATTCCTGCAGTACTCGGGGGTGTATCCCATCCGGGCCCGGGGATTTGTCAATTTTAGTGATTTGTAGACGCCGCCATACTTCCTGCTGGGTTAAGCAGGTGACATTTAATAGAGAATTTTTATCCCTGATCATGTTATCCGTCATGGGATTTTCTTGTGTAAATACTGTTGAAAAAAAGTCATTTAGCATATTGGCTTTTTCCTCATCCTCATCCACCATTTCACCCAGACTATTTTTAAGGGGACCAACACTATCATTTTTTAGCTTCTTACTATTTATGTAGTAAAAGAATATTTTGGGATTATTTTTACTTTCTCTGGCAATGAGTCTCTCTGTCTCAATCTTTGCTGTCTTGATTTGCTTTTTACAGAATTTATTTAATCTTCTGTATTTATTTAATGCCTCATCACTACCTACTTGCTTTAATTCTCTAAATGCTTTATTTTTATCTCTTATTGCGCCCCTTACAGCTCTATTTAGCCATAGTGGTTTCCTCCTATTTCTCGCATGTTTATTCCCATACGGTATATATTGTGCACAGGTCCTATTCAGGATGCTAATAAACGTCTCCCATTTTCTTTGTGTATTTTTATGTCTCAGGATATCGTCCCAGTTAATTGCACCAAGATCATCTCTCATCCGTTAGAAATTTGCCTTCCTGAAGTTTAGTGTCCTTGTAACCCCTCTACTACACATCTTATTAAAGGATACATGAAAACTTATTAATTTGTGATCACTATTACCCAAGTGACCCTCAACCCTTACATTTGATATGCGGTCTGGCCTGTTGGTTAATATTAGGTCTAGCAGTGCCCCCCCTCTTGTTGGGTCCTGAACCAGTTGTGAAAGGTAATTGTCTCTCATCGTTGTCAAAAACCTATTACCCTTGCTGGAACTGCAGGTTTCGGTTCCCCAATGTATTTCAGGGTAGTTGAAGTCCCCCATAATAATGACTTCTCCTTGAGTCGCTGATTCATCTATTTGCTTTATGAGGATATTCTCTGTAGCTTCCATTATTTTTGGAGATTTATAACAAACCCCTATCAGTAGAGTTGAGCGACTTTTGGTTTTCTAGGGTCGCGTTTCGTTTCGTGAAACCCGACTTTTCCAAAAGTCGGGTCGAGCAAGATCGTCCGATTATAGGGAAAAGTCGGGGTCGTCCCGAAACACGAAACCCAATGTAAGTCAATGGGGAATAAAAGTCGGCAGTGAGAGGAGGACAGGAAACACACCTACAGTGCCCATTTGAATGCCAAAAGCATCAATTCTTCTTACTTAAGCTTGTCAACCTTAATTAACTTCATAATACAAGTTACGCACTGAAAAATGGGGGTTATTTGGCTAAAGTTGTGGGGGGGAGGGCTGGCTGCAGGTTTTCATGTGCCCTGGGCGAAAGAGCGCCCCTTTAACACATACCACAACTCATCATGCTCCGATACGGCAGATAAATAGCGGTATAGTACAATGAAAAATACCTCACTTTTTACATCTCATGACGAGGCCCATCTATTTCTCCATACAGAATCATTGGTCCCATATAATGTTTGAAACAGTATATGATGAGCTCCACATAATGCTACAGTATATGTTGGTCCCCATGGATGAAGCTCCACTGTCTTATGGGCCCAAATAATGCTCCAAACATAATGGGCCCCATTTCTAATGCTCTAGTGTATAATGGGCCCTGTAAATGCTGCTCCAGTGTCTGATGTCCACCTTTGGAATGTTCCAGTGTATGGTGGGCCCCATCTATCATTCTCCAGAGTATAGTACTCCCCAAAAATTGCTGTCCCAACATTGAAAACAATCAAATAAGTCTCCTCGCTAGGGAATCCCTGTACTTGTCTGGACAGGTGCTGTAGCTTGCTTAACAGCTCGCCAGCCATTCTCACGCCCAGTATGGATTGCACGTGATTGCACAAAGGTTAGAAAGGGTACCGTATCCCTGGATAACATGTATGGATAGCGTACACATTCAAAATATATGTCTCAGGAGGCAGGCTCAGACGGTGTTAGGCCCAGTATGGATTGCACGTGATTGCACAAAGGTTAGAAAGGGTACCGTATCCCTGGATAACATGTATGGATAGCGTACACATTCAAAATATATGTCTATACAGCATGAGGCAGGCTCAGACGGTGTTAGGCCCAGTATGGATTGCACGTGATTGCACAAAGGTTAGAAAGGGTACCGTATCCCTGGATAACATGTATGGATAGCGTACACATTCAAAATATATGTCTATACAGCATGAGGCAGGCTCAGACGGTGTTAGGCCCAGTATGGATTGCACGTGATTGCACAAAGGTTAGAAAGGGTACCGTATCCCTGGATAACATGTATGGATAGCGTACACATTCAAAATATATGTCTCAGGAGGCAGGCTCAGACGGTGTTAGGCCCAGTATGGATTGCACGTGATTGCACAAAGGTTAGAAAGGGTACCGTATCCCTGGATAACATGTATGGATAGCGTACACATTCAAAATATATGTCTATACAGCATGAGGCAGGCTCAGACGGTGTTAGGCCCAGTATGGATTGCACGTGATTGCACAAAGGTTAGAAAGGGTACCGTATCCCTGGATAACATGTATGGATAGCGTACACATTCAAAATATATGTCTATACAGCATGAGGCAGGCTCAGACGGTGTTAGGCCCAGTATGGATTGCACGTGATTGCACAAAGGTTAGAAAGGGTACCGTATCCCTGGATAACATGTATGGATAGCGTACACATTCAAAATATATGTCTCAGGAGGCAGGCTCAGACGGTGTTAGGCCCAGTATGGATTGCACGTGATTGCACAAAGGTTAGAAAGGGTACCGTATCCCTGGATAACATGTATGGATAGCGTACACATTCAAAATATATGTCTATACAGCATGAGGCAGGCTCAGACGGTGTTAGGCCCAGTATGGATTGCACGTGATTGCACAAAGGTTAGAAAGGGTACCGTATCCCTGGATAACATGTATGGATAGCGTACACATTCAAAATATATGTCTCAGGAGGCAGGCTCAGACGGTGTTAGGCCCAGTATGGATTTGACGGCCCAGATTACACAGCGGAGGAGCAGGGAGAGGTAAAGATTGCAAATGCTGGGGCCCTGCCCAAGCAAGGGGGGCCCACTCGTGGGCGTCGGTACTGGCACTGGGCCCCTCATAGTACAGCGGTGTGTCTGACGGCGGGTGTGCACCACCACCGTCAGAGACACTTGATTGCACTATGAGGGACCCTGTGCCAGTGCCCGCGCCCAAGAGTCGGCCTACCCACCTGTCCAGGGCAACGGCACTCGCACGGTGTCGTGCGCTAGGTGTTGACACCGGCCATGGGGGGGAGGCAGCACAGTTAGGGAGTTTTAGAAAGTGGCATATGTTGATGTTGGACATTCAGCTGATGCAAAAGGCGAAATAGGTGAAGTACCAGGAAGAGGTGGACCAAAGCAAGCCATTTTTCTGTCACCCTATGTGTCATCAGGGGAAGGTGGGACAAAATCCTTGGAAACCCATTGTTAGCGTGGGTGGTCAGGAGCGGGAGCTCCGAGAGTGGACCCTCTGGACCGTGGCACCGAGGGACCCCGGGCGAGCTGCCAGGTGGAACCGACCCCTATACAGGGACCGTTAGGAGCAGGCCCAGGGGTTCGAGTACCACGGTAGCCGGTACCGAGAGGGGCGGCTCAGGATGGACCGGAGTAAGACTGAGACTGGAGTAGGACGGCAGGAGCACTGAAGACAGGACTGGAGTAGGACGGCAGGAACACTGAAGGCAGGACTGGAGTAGGACGGCAGGAACACAAGGCAGGACTGGAGTAGGACGGCAGGAACACTGAAGGCAGGACTGGAGTAGGACGGCAGGAACACAAGGCAGGAATGGAGTAGGACGGCAGGAACACAAGGCAGGACTGGAGTAGGACGACAGGAACACTGAAGGCAGGACTGGAGTAGGTAACCAGGAACACGGGTAGCAGGACTGAGAAGCTGCTGTGAGGAGCAGCCGAGACAGGAACTGCAGGAGCAGAGAGTGCACGATGGAGCGAGGCCAGAGTGTCAGGAAACACAACGATCAGGCGCCTCCCTCAGGGGGAAGCGGCCTGATATGGCCCCGTCTGGTCAGCCATTGGTCCAAAGGTGCTTCCGGGTCAGGGCACAGCCGGAGCATAAGAAGCAGGAAGGAGGCGCGGCCGCGGCCTATGGCGCATGCGCATAGCATGCAGGGAAGGCATCGGTCGCGGGCCTGTCTCAGGTGACCGCCGCGGCCGTCGGGTGGAGAGAGGCTGCGGCGTGGGAGCGGAGGGCGACTGCGACGTGGGAGCGGAGGCCGGGTGAGTATGGCGGAGCGGTGTAACAGTACCCCCTCCCCTAAGCCGCCCCCCCCGGAGATTAACAAGAAACCTCTTGAGGATACGGGGAGCATTAATATTCTCCCGAGGCTCCCAGGATTTCTCCTCAGGACCAAAGCCCTTCCAATCAACGAGAAAGAAAGTCCTACCTCTAACCCTTTTCACAGCGAGGATGTCCTGCACTTCAAAAACGTTGTCGGCACCCACCGGCTGAGGACCAAGATCAAGCGAGGAATGGAAACGATTCAGCACCACAGGCTTCAGGAGAGAGACGTGAAAGGTGTTCGGGATCCGGAGCGAAGCAGGCAACCTCAATTTGTAGACAACTTCGTTAATACGTCCCAGAATTTCAAACGGACCGATGTAGCGTGGACCCAACTTGTAGGAGGGCAGTTTTAGTCAGACGAATTTGGAGGAGAGCCAGACCTTGTCGCCAACACGATACGGAGGAGAATCCAACCTCTTTTTGTCTGCATAGTTCTTCATCTGATCAGCGGATCTCTTGAGTGATGTGTTGGTCTCAGCCCAAATCTTAGAAAATTCCGAGGACAAGGCATTGGCCGCGGGTACCTCAGAGGCAGGGGTTATCGGAAGAGGGACACCAGGATGTCTGCCAAAAACAATGAAAAACGGAGACTTGGCCGAAGACTCACCAGCATGGTTGTTATAAGCGAACTCTGCCCAGGGGAGTAAGTTGACCCAATCGTTCTGGTGGGCGTTAGAGAAGTGGCGTAAGTATCCCGTAAGCGTCTGGTTGGTACGCTCTACTTGTCCGTTGGACTGTGGATGGTAGGCCGAGGAGAAGTCGAGGGAAACGTTCATAAGCTTACAAAGTGAACGCCAGAACTTGGAGGTAAACTGAACCCCTCGGTCAGACACAATGCGTCGAGGTAGTCCATGAAGCCTGAAGACTTGATGAATGAAGATCTCGGCCAGCTCTGGCGCTGAGGGAAGACCGGGCAGAGGGATGAAGTGAGCCATCTTGGAAAAACGATCCACCACCACCAGAATGACTGAGCAGCCCGCAGAGCAGGGTAGGTCGGTGATGAAATCCATGGCGATGTTCTCCCAAGGAACCGTAGGGACAGGCAACGGAAGCAACAAGCCAGACGGAGATCTCCGTGGCACCTTGTTCTTTGCACAGGATGGACAAGAAGCCACAAAGTCGAGTACATCTTGGCGAAGTGAGGGCCACCAGTAGTGACGTTTGATAAGGTCAAGGGTCTTCTTAGTTCCGGCATGGCCGGCCAGTTTGGAGGAGTGCCCCCATAGAAGAACCTTTTGCTTGAGATTCTCTGGCACAAGCGTCTTGCCAGGCGGAGGAGTAAGCCAGTTCACTGGAGCCACGGTGATGATCCTAGTGGGATCAATGATATGTGACGGTTCCTCCGTGGATTCGTGTGGTTGGAAGACCCTGGACAGGGCGTCGGCTTTGGAATTCTTGTTGCCGGGACGGAATCGGAGCTCGAAATCAAATCGGGCAAAAAATAAAGACCATCTGGCCTGGCGAGGGTTTAGTCTCTGGGCAGACTGGAGATAGGCCAGATTCTTGTGGTCCGAGAAGATGACAAAAGGATGGACAGCTCCTTCCAGGAGGTGGCGCCATTCCTCCAAGGCCAACTTGATGGCCAAAAGTTCCCGGTCACCGATCGAGTAGTTACACTCGGATGGAGAAAAGGCCTTCGAGAAGAAGCCACAAGGGTGCAGGCGACCGGAGGCGGTTCTCTGGGACAGCACCGCCCCGGCACCAGTCGAGGAAGCGTCCACCTCGAGTACAAAAGGTCGATCGCTCTCAGGGCGATGCAGGACCGGAGCCGTGGAGAAAGCCCGTTTTAGGGACAGAAAGGCCTCCTCTGCCTCAGGAGACCAATCCTTGGAAGTAGACCCTTTACGGGTGAGCACAGAAATGGGTCTTGTGATCGCGGAGAAGTGGGAGACAAATTGCCGGTAATAGTTGGCGAACCCGAGGAATCGTTGTATCGCCTTTAATCCGACGGGGCGAGGCCATTTGAGGATGGCAGACAACTTCTCGGGATCCATCCTTAGACCAGCGTCGGAGATAATGTATCCCAGAAATGGCAGAGAGGTCTGTTCGAAGAGACATTTCTCGATCTTTGCATACAGACGGTTCTCCCGAAGACGCTGAAGCACCAGGCGGACACTCTTTCTGTGGGACGAGAGGTCCGGCGAGAAGACGAGGATGTCGTCTAAGTACACGACCACACAGGAGTACAAGAGATCCCGGAAGATCTCGTTGACGAACTCTTGAAAGACTGCAGGAGCATTGCAAAGACCGAAGGGCATGACCAGGTACTCGTAATGGCCATCTCGAGTGTTGAAAGCGGTCTTCCACTCGTCACCTGCACGGATACGGACCAGATTGTAGGCTCCTCTGAGGTCCAGCTTGGTAAAGACCCGAGCCCCTCTGAGACGGTCAAACAGTTCCGGAATGAGTGGAAGAGGGTACCTGTTCTTGATGGTAATCTCATTCAAGCCCCTATAGTCAATGCATGGTCGTAGAGTCCCGTCCTTCTTTTTGACGAAGAAGAACCCGGCTCCCGCGGGCGAAGAGGATTTCCGTATAAAGCCTTTGGCGAGGTTCTCTCGGACGTACTCGGACATGGCGGTGGTCTCCGTGGGAGACAGAGGGTAGATTCTGCCCCTTGGGGGGGTTGAAGCAGAAACAAGTTCAATTGGGCAGTCAAACGGCCGGTGTGGAGGGAGGACCTCCGCTTCCTTCTTATCAAAAACATCGGCGTAGGAGCTGTAAGCTGGAGGAAGACCCGGGAGGTCTGGAGGTGACCGTGGAGCGGCCGCCAGGCGGACAGGAGTCAGACAGCGAGCTTGGCACGGGTGCCCCCAGCGGAGTATCTCCCCAGAAGACCAGTCGAGAACAGGCTGATGAGTTCTTAACCATGGAAGACCAAGTAGAATGGCGTGAGAGAGCTTAGGTAAAACGTAAAAGGCTATCTTCTCTCGATGTAAGGCTCCGATTTGCAATTCCACCTCTTCAGTGACCAAGGTGACGGTCACCTGTAACGGTTTGCCATCCACGGTGGCAATCTGAATTGGGTTAGATAGAGTGACTACAGGAATTTGGTATTTGTCTACCTCTTCCGGCCGAATGAAGTTACCCGCTGAGCCCGAATCCACGTAGGCCACCTCAGAACCACGCCTCCCTCCTGAAACCAAAAGCACAGAAATCGTAAGGGGTTGAGAGGAATCATCATCATCACCTAGGAAGGCCTCTCTTACCTGACCTAGGTGGAGTCGTTTCCCTGTCTCTTAGGACAGGTGCGGATATAGTGTGACGAATGACCGCAATAGAGGCACAGACCTTGTGCCCGTCTCTCTCTCTGACGTAACTCGGCCAACCTGAGATGATCTATCTGCATGGGCTCACCCGAAGAAAGGGAAGAAGATCCGACTGAACGTGAGCTGGCCGACTGAGTGAAAGGAGAAACTGACCTGGAGGAGCGCCTGTCTCTCACTGACTCCCGAGCGCGCTCCATGAAGCGCAGGTCAATGCGGGTAGCCAGCGAGATAAGGTCCTCTAAGGTGGACGGGGTATCTCGACCAGCGAGTTCATCCTTTATTTTACTAGAAAGACCGCGCCAGAATGCCCCCACCAAAGCTGCGTTATTCCAGCCGAGCTCAGAGGAAATAGTGCGAAAGCGAATAGCGTACTGTGCGACCGTGAGAGAGCCCTGGTGTAAGTTAAAGAGTGACTCAGTGAGAGAGGCTAACCGGCCCGGCTCATCGAAAACCTTACGAAAAGTATCCAGGAAAACCGGGAGACTCGAAACGACCGGGTCGTCACGTTCCCAGAGCGGGTTTACCCAAGAAAGGGCCTCTCCCTCCAGATGGGACATGATGAAGGCCACTTTGGCCCGGTCCGAGGGATATTGCTGCGGCAGCCATTCAAAGTGGAGACTACACTGATTTAAGAACCCCCTACAGAGCTTGGGATCCCCGGTGAAACGAGGCGGCTTGGCGAGGCGGGGCATCGGAGGAGCAGCAGACGCAGGGGGAGGAGTCGACACTGCAGCGGCAGCCTGGAGAGCCGACAAGCGACTATCAAAGGAGGCCATGTAGGACAAAATGTGGGTTTGAGTATCTTGCTGCTGACCCAGCTCCTGTTGGAGACTGGCCAGCTGAGTGGCATTTCCAGGATCGGCCACCTGTAAGGCCGACAAACGGGTGTCCATCGACTTCATGATTGACATAATGCGCCCCTGATTCTCCCGTAGGAATAGCAACTCTTTCTGGGTAGCAGCCGTAGTACCGGCGGAGTCCATGGCCTGATCGTACTGTTAGCGTGGGTGGTCAGGAGCGGGAGCTCCGAGAGTGGACCCTCTGGACCGTGGCACCGAGGGACCCCGGGCGAGCTGCCAGGTGGAACCGACCCCTATACAGGGACCGTTAGGAAAAGAAACACAAAATAAGGAGAAACAGCGAAATTTACATTATATTAGGATAATGCTATAAATAAAAATAAAAATAGTATATCGCCGGAGTATGATGGACTGTTTAGAGGACAGTCGTGTTACAAACACCAAATTTACATAAAGAAAAACGACCAGAAAGTCCCAGAAGGAAAATATATTTTATTACGTCATTATAGAAAATAGTTAAAAACCATTACATAAAATTAGATAATACATATACTGAACAAAAAAGGGGGTTACGCTACCCAGGTATAAAGCATAAAAAATGTACCAAAAAATGTATAAACAATTGGTGATTAAGCAAAATAGATAGTGATATATATAATAAATAATAAACAATATACAGTGCACAAACACCAATAAAAAAATTAAAAACCATAAACACAAGTGTAAGCCACTACCACAATGAAAACCTATAAATATCAAAATATCAAAATAGTGCGTCTGTGTGATAAGGCTAAAAAAGGACACTATATGTGTCACCGTGAATTAAAGTGTCAAGCTGACCAGGAAAGGAAAAATGTAGCAAAAATAAACATACAAATAAGTAAAAAAACTTATATACAACCTCTCCTGGTCTCCTGGGGAAGCAACCCGGTCCCGACGCGCGTTTCGGCGCTAAGCCTTCATCAGGGGGTGGCGTCTCACAAGGAGAGGTAAGTATAAATACTGGCGCTAACCAGTAAAAATGTGGGTGTGTGAAAAACAAGCCAATCATTATAAAGTGCATATGCGAAAACATGCAAGCGTCATCGCGCAACTGCGCAGAAGCACTGACAACATGCTGGTAACCCAGAACCGGCATTCAGTATTGAACCGGAAGAAAATGTCCGCCAACTGGAAGTCGACGTTACCTGGCAACCAGGCGCTTAGATTATCATGTGCCTGGGAATTAAACCAACAAAAGTCATCATAATTGCTGAGGGACGACAAATCCCATGACCAACAGGACAGTGACAAACCTTTAAAGGTAACATTACTAGACAAAAAATCCGTAAACCGGAAGTGACCGTTACCCGGCAACCAGACGCCTAAAGTATCATGTGACCAGGGCGATGATGTCAACCTAAAAAAGTGTCATAGTTGCTAAGGAGCTGGTGGTCACATGTACAGAACAAAAATGAGTGGTCTAAATATAACCTTGCCACGAAACCGGACATATGAATTGTCATATAAAAAAACCATATCACCAACACTAGAACCATACAAATTGGGAGGTAAAAAACAATCATAGATCCGGAAAAGGTTTTCTTAATCACTCATAGCAAGCGATACCTTAGCCGGACCATTACGGCTACCAGGTCATCCTAGACAGTTATATAGCAGACAACTTAGAACAGACATATGACAGAAATAGACAAACATAAGGGGCATAACGCACATATCTAGACCGCAGCAGAAACCGACGCACATAAAGCAGGGGAGGCGGGAGCACAGGGGAGGGCGCGTCAAGTCGCAAAGGCGGCAAAAAAACGCGACCCCACCAGGGCAAACCGCATACCACCGCCACATGTGCGTACCAGCATAGGTCAGGAAGGTGCGACCCATACCAATAAAAATGAATAAATCATTGATGAACATGACATGCAAAAATATTAATGAAAGCCCAATATAAAGTGATACCAAGTGTATATGTTAAATAAAATAAAGTGTACAAAAATACATATATCAAACATGCCGTATACCGAGTAAAGATTAATAACAACCATATAAATCTTGATATCACATGTTAACAGTTAAGTATTATATTCGACACAATATATTAAAACACAAGCCATTCGGCTGATTCCACTCTTGTGTTCCAGCTTGAAAAGTTCCATGTGGAGGAACAGGACAGAAGTACAATGTTTTTGAAGCCTTGCCCTAGATTGTCATAAATAAAGATAAACAAAATTAAAAAATATATAAAAATATATAGTATAATGCGTCCGTCAGCATATACGCATAATATCACATATCATACCCAAATATCAATTTAACATTAATGAATAAAATATATAATAAAAATGTCTCCAACAGATACACATATAGAGTAAAATCAGTATATATATATATATAATGAGTTTCAGATAAATGGAATAAAACTATTGTTTTCATTGAGACCATGTGGTTGGACTGTATTTAGAGTCCAAATCCACCTGGTCTCACGTTGTCCAAGCTTACGACTGACATCCACACCCCTAATACTGGTGGGTAACATGTCAATCCCACGGAAATATAATTTAGTACTATCACAGTTATGATGTTGTTTAAAATGCCTTGGAATTGTTTTTAGGGCATTCACATCATTTTCCGTTGCTGCAGCTTTAATACCTAAAATGTGCTCCCGAACCCTCACCTTAAATTGCCTTGTGGTCATACCCACATAAATTTTCCGGCATGGACACATTGCAAAATATACCACTGCTTTCGTGGTGCAGGTAATGTGATGTCTAATCTCAAATATACGTGTTTCACCTTGATTAAAAAATGTTTTAGTTCGTTCTACATTGACACAGGCAACACAATTGCCGCATGGGAAACATCCAAGATCTTTTTTTGGAAAATTGTCCAAAAAGGTAGGTATCGATGCCGGTGTATAGTGACTTTTTACTAATTGATCACGCAAATTGTCTGAACGCCTGAACGTAATCTGCGGCCTATTTGGAAGATAATTGGCCAAAGTTGAATCAGCACATAGAATAGGCCAAAACTTATTCAGACATTCTCTAATCTGCTCAGCTTGAGCATTATATTTGGTAAAAAATCTAACCTTATTCGTTGTCTCCTTTTGTTTGTTGGAATATAACAACGAGTTACGTGACGAATGTTTAGCTCTTAAATAGGCACGTTTAACTGTACGGTGACTATACCCCCGAGCATAAAACCTTGTTTTTAGATCAAGTGCCTGCTTTTCAAATATTTCATCAGATGAGCAGATTCTTCTCAACCGAAGAAACTGTCCAATAGGTACTGCTCTAATTACTGATTGTGGATGGGCTGATGATGCATGCAGTAATGAATTGACTGCCGTTGGTTTACGAAAAATATTCGTCTGCAGCAAATTTTTCGAATCACGTCTAATAGTAATGTCAAGGAAATCAACAGAATTGGAGTTTGCATTGTAAGTTAATCGAATATTCAAATCATTATCATTGAGACTCTTCATAAATGCATCCAATGTCTCGAGAGAACCCTGCCAGATCAGAAAGATGTCGTCGATGTACCGTGCCCAAAAGAGAACACGGTCAACCGACGACAGCCGGTTTGAATATTCGATTAACTTACAATGCAAACTCCAATTCTGTTGATTTCCTTGACATTACTATTAGACGTGATTCGAAAAATTTGCTGCAGACGAATATTTTTCGTAAACCAACGGCAGTCAATTCATTACTGCATGCATCATCAGCCCATCCACAATCAGTAATTAGAGCAGTACCTATTGGACAGTTTCTTCGGTTGAGAAGAATCTGCTCATCTGATGAAATATTTGAAAAGCAGGCACTTGTTCTAAAAACAAGGTTTTATGCTCGGGGGTATAGTCACCGTACAGTTAAACGTGCCTATTTAAGAGCTAAACATTCGTCACGTAACTCGTTGTTATATTCCAACAAACAAAAGGAGACAACGAATAAGGTTAGATTTTTTACCAAATATAATGCTCAAGCTGAGCAGATTAGAGAATGTCTGAATAAGTTTTGGCCTATTCTATGTGCTGATTCAACTTTGGCCAATTATCTTCCAAATAGGCCGCAGATTACGTTCAGGCGTTCAGACAATTTGCGTGATCAATTAGTAAAAAGTCACTATACACCGGCATCGATACCTACCTTTTTGGACAATTTTCCAAAAAAAGATCTTGGATGTTTCCCATGCGGCAATTGTGTTGCCTGTGTCAATGTAGAACGAACTAAAACATTTTTTAATCAAGGTGAAACACGTATATTTGAGATTAGACATCACATTACCTGCACCACGAAAGCAGTGGTATATTTTGCAATGTGTCCATGCCGGAAAATTTATGTGGGTATGACCACAAGGCAATTTAAGGTGAGGGTTCGGGAGCACATTTTAGGTATTAAAGCTGCAGCAACGGAAAATGATGTGAATGCCCTAAAAACAATTCCAAGGCATTTTAAACAACATCATAACTGTGATAGTACTAAATTATATTTCCGTGGGATTGACATGTTACCCACCAGTATTAGGGGTGTGGATGTCAGTCGTAAGCTTGGACAACGTGAGACCAGGTGGATTTGGACTCTAAATACAGTCCAACCACATGGTCTCAATGAAAACAATAGTTTTATTCCATTTATCTGAAACTCATTATATATATATATATACTGATTTTACTCTATATGTGTATCTGTTGGAGACATTTTTATTATATATTTTATTCATTAATGTTAAATTGATATTTGGGTATGATATGTGATATTATGCGTATATGCTGACGGACGCATTATACTATATATTTTTATATATTTTTTAATTTTGTTTATCTTTATTTATGACAATCTAGGGCAAGGCTTCAAAAACATTGTACTTCTGTCCTGTTCCTCCACATGGAACTTTTCAAGCTGGAACACAAGAGTGGAATCAGCCGAATGGCTTGTGTTTTAATATATTGTGTCGAATATAATACTTAACTGTTAACATGTGATATCAAGATTTATATGGTTGTTATTAATCTTTACTCGGTATACGGCATGTTTGATATATGTATTTTTGTACACTTTATTTTATTTAACATATACACTTGGTATCACTTTATATTGGGCTTTCATTAATATTTTTGCATGTCATGTTCATCAATGATTTATTCATTTTTATTGGTATGGGTCGCACCTTCCTGACCTATGCAGGTACGCACATGTGGCGGTGGTATGCGGTTTGCCCTGGTGGGGTCGCGTTTTTTTGCCGCCTTTGCGACTTGACGCGCCCTCCCCTGTGCTCCCGCCTCCCCTGCTTTATGTGCGTTGGTTTCTGCTGCGGTCTAGATTGTGCGTTATGCCCCTTATGTTTGTCTATTTCTGTCATATGTCTGTTCTAAGTTGTCTGCTATATAACTGTCTAGGATGACCTGGTAGCCGTAATGGTCCGGCTAAGGTATCGCTTGCTATGAGTGATTAAGAAAACCTTTTCCGGATCTATGATTGTTTTTTACCTCCCAATTTGTATGGTTCTAGTGTTGGTGATATGGTTTTTTTATATGACAATTCATATGTCCGGTTTCGTGGCAAGGTTATATTTAGACCACTCATTTTTGTTCTGTACATGTGACCACCAGCTCCTTAGCAACTATGACGCTTTTTTAGGTTGACATCATCGCCCTGGTCACATGATACTTTAGGCGTCTGGTTGCCGGGTAACGGTCACTTCCGGTTTACGGATTTTTTGTCTATTAATGTTACCTTTAAAGGTTTGTCACTGTCCTGTTGGTCATGGGATTTGTCGTCCCTCAGCAATTATGATGACTTTTGTTGGTTTAATTCCCAGGCACATGATAATCTAAGCGCCTGGTTGCCAGGTAACGTCGACTTCCGGTTGGCGGACATTTTCTTCCGGTTCAATACTGAATGCCGGTTCTGGGTTACCAGCATGTTGTCAGTGCTTCTGCGCAGTTGCGCGATGACGTTTGCATGTTTTCGCATATGCACTTTATAATGATTGGCTTGTTTTTCACACACCCACATTTTTACTGGTTAGCGCCAGTATTTATACTTACCTCTCCTTGTGAGACGCCACCCCCTGATGAAGGCTTAGCGCCGAAACGCGCGTCGGGACCGGGTTGCTTCCCCAGGAGACCAGGAGAGGTTGTATATAAGTTTTTTTACTTATTTGTATGTTTATTTTTGCTACATTTTTCCTTTCCTGGTCAGCTTGACACTTTAATTCACGGTGACACATATAGTGTCCTTTTTTAGCCTTATCACACAGACGCACTATTTTGATATTTTGATATTTATAGGTTTTCATTGTGGTAGTGGCTTACACTTGTGTTTATGGTTTTTAATTTTTTTATTGGTGTTTGTGCACTGTATATTGTTTATTATTTATTATATATATCACTATCTATTTTGCTTAATCACCAATTGTTTATACATTTTTTGGTACATTTTTTATGCTTTATACCTGGGTAGCGTAACCCCCTTTTTTGTTCAGTATATGTATTATCTAATTTTATGTAATGGTTTTTAACTATTTTCTATAATGACGTAATAAAATATATTTTCCTTCTGGGACTTTCTGGTCGTTTTTCTTTATGTAAATTTGGTGTTTGTAACACGACTGTCCTCTAAACAGTCCATCATACTCCGGCGATATACTATTTTTATTTTTATTTATAGCATTATCCTAATATAATGTAAATTTCGCTGTTTCTCCTTATTTTGTGTTTCTTTTCTTATATTGTATTGCTGTGTTTCGCACAGGTTTATTAAGGAGATGGACTATAAAGCCAGTGAACTCACGTGGCTTGGCAAGATTAATCAAGTTTTTAATAATGGAGCAGATGCTCAATACTCTAATGGTCAGAGGAAAGTGGATTTTGATAATTCTATTAAGCAATTGTTGTCCAAAAGAACTAGACTTTGGTGGAATATGAGATTTTTGGAGAACTATATCGCTAAGCAGCTAATCCCTAGGGGACTGCGTATTAAGATTATCCCATCGTACCCAGTAGATGATGAGAATTTCATTAAAACCTGGGAAGAACTCTGTAATGATACATCTAGGAAGTTTATGGAAATGTTGATTGATTCTAACAAAAAAACCCTGATTGAGCTAGACAGACATTTGGATGAATTACTCAAGCAAGCTAAATCTGATCTGTCTGCCGAACAATTTCAAGAGATGAATGGCAGTATGGATAAATTTGTGGAAACAATTGTCAAAAATATACAGGAGACTCAGTTGAATAAATATAATCGTGATTTGAAGGATTTCCAATCTAATAATGTATATAGATGGAGAAAGTCTAAACAGAATCGTGGATTCTCAAGGACTCCGTCTACATCATCAGTTACATCTATGAGTGACACATCTGCCAGTTCTTCTTCTGCCTCCTTTAATATGGTGACAAGATTCCGTAGTAGACCTAAACGTAACCGTGAACAAAGACAACTTCCCTATAAAAGGAGTAATGGGATTTCACCAAACAATGATAGACATGAATTGAAGGTAATTAATTTGAGTGAGCATGTATTAACTGTGACTGATCTACATATATTGTCAAAAGGTTTGTCTTTTTCTCCCAAATCGGATTTTGATTTGTTCACTGTTATCAAAGACTTACATATCTTTGCTAGGTCATTAATTTTTAAGAAGCATTTTCATGATCAGACTTCACATGAAATGTTTCCTACAGAAACGGAGCAGGAGGCTTTAAGAACCCTTGAAGAACTGGCAGTTGAACACGATACTCTTGAGAATGATAGAATTCCTGCATCCATACGCCCCAAATCTAGGAAGTTTCCGGCTCTTTCAACATGTGCCAATGTAGATTTATTCGTCCAATTAGTCTCTAAGGATCTGGAGGCGATTCCAAGACATATGAAGAATGACAATCTGTCAGGTGAGGAACGTAAATCATTATCTAAATTTCAATGTTGGGATGATGTTGTTATTAAACCGTCTGATAAAGGGGGAAATATAGTTATATGGCCAACTAAACTATATGAAAAAGAAGCATTCCGTCAGTTAAATAATCAACAATGTTATAAAAAACTGACATTTAATCCCTCTGGTAGTTTTTTTCTTGGGTTGTCCAAGATCCTAACACAGGCTTATAACGATGGTGTTATATCTAAAGAACTCTACACAATTTTGCAAGTCCCTGAACCCATTATTCCTACATTTTATTTATTGCCTAAAGTTCATAAAGATATGAGGAACCCACCTGGTAGGCCGATTGTATCGGGGACAGGTAATTATTTAGAAAAGGTGAATCGTTATATTGATAGTAAATTACAGCCATTAGTTGAATGTCTCCCCTCTCATGTGAGAGACACTGCTGATATATTAAAAAAGATTGATGGACTACATATGGATGATGATACTATATTGGTGACTTGTGATATAGAATCACTGTATACTAGTATAAGGCATAGCGATGGATTAAAAGCAAGTCGCTTTTTTCTAGAGTCTTCTGGCCTTGGAACAAGTATGGTGTCATTGATTTTGCAACTGTTGGAGTTTTCTTTGTCCCACAATTTTTTTACCTTTAAGGGGTCCTTCTTCCAGCAGCTCCAGGGTACAGCTATGGGCGCATCTTTTGCACCATCTTATGCCAATTTGTTCCTGGGGTTGTGGGAGAGGGACCTCTTCTTGTCGGATCGGCTGTCGTCGGTTGACCGTGTTCTCTTTTGGGCACGGTACATCGACGACATCTTTCTGATCTGGCAGGGTTCTCTCAAGACATTGGATGCATTTATGAAGAGTCTCAATGATAATGATTTGAATATTCGATTAACTTACAATGCAAACTCCAATTCTGTTGATTTCCTTGACATTACTATTAGACGTGATTCGAAAAATTTGCTGCAGACGAATATATTTCGTAAACCAACGGCAGTCAATTCATTACTGCATGCATCATCAGCCCATCCACAATCAGTAATTAGAGCAGTACCTATTGGACAGTTTCTTCGGTTGAGAAGAATCTGCTCATCTGATGAAATATTTGAAAAGCAGGCACTTGATCTAAAAACAAGGTTTTATGCTCGGGGGTATAGTCACCGTACAGTTAAACGTGCCTATTTAAGAGCTAAACATTCGTCACGTAACTCGTTGTTATATTCCAACAAACAAAAGGAGACAACGAATAAGGTTAGATTTTTTACCAAATATAATGCTCAAGCTGAGCAGATTAGAGAATGTCTGAATAAGTTTTGGCCTATTCTATGTGCTGATTCAACTTTGGCCAATTATCTTCCAAATAGGCCGCAGATTACGTTCAGGCGTTCAGACAATTTGCGTGATCAATTAGTAAAAAGTCACTATACACCGGCATCGATACCTACCTTTTTGGACAATTTTCCAAAAAAAGATCTTGGATGTTTCCCATGCGGCAATTGTGTTGCCTGTGTCAATGTAGAACGAACTAAAACATTTTTTAATCAAGGTGAAACACGTATATTTGAGATTAGACATCACATTACCTGCACCACGAAAGCAGTGGTATATTTTGCAATGTGTCCATGCCGGAAAATTTATGTGGGTATGACCACAAGGCAATTTAAGGTGAGGGTTCGGGAGCACATTTTAGGTATTAAAGCTGCAGCAACGGAAAATGATGTGAATGCCCTAAAAACAATTCCAAGGCATTTTAAACAACATCATAACTGTGATAGTACTAAATTATATTTCCGTGGGATTGACATGTTACCCACCAGTATTAGGGGTGTGGATGTCAGTCGTAAGCTTGGACAACGTGAGACCAGGTGGATTTGGACTCTAAATACAGTCCAACCACATGGTCTCAATGAAAACAATAGTTTTATTCCATTTATCTGAAACTCATTATATATATATATATATACTGATTTTACTCTATATGTGTATCTGTTGGAGACATTTTTATTATATATTTTATTCATTAATGTTAAATTGATATTTGGGTATGATATGTGATATTATGCGTATATGCTGACGGACGCATTATACTATATATTTTTATATATTTTTTAATTTTGTTTATCTTTATTTATGACAATCTAGGGCAAGGCTTCAAAAACATTGTACTTCTGTCCTGTTCCTCCACATGGAACTTTTCAAGCTGGAACCCAAGAGTGGAATCAGCCGAATGGCTTGTGTTTTAATATATTGTGTCGAATATAATACTTAACTGTTAACATGTGATATCAAGATTTATATGGTTGTTATTAATCTTTACTCGGTATACGGCATGTTTGATATATGTATTTTTGTACACTTTATTTTATTTAACATATACACTTGGTATCACTTTATATTGGGCTTTCATTAATATTTTTGCATGTCATGTTCATCAATGATTTATTCATTTTTATTGGTATGGGTCGCACCTTCCTGACCTATGCAGGTACGCACATGTGGCGGTGGTATGCGGTTTGCCCTGGTGGGGTCGCGTTTTTTTGCCGCCTTTGTGACTTGACGCGCCCTCCCCTGTGCTCCCGCCTCCCCTGCTTTATGTGCGTCGGTTTCTGCTGCGGTCTAGATTGTGCGTTATGCCCCTTATGTTTGTCTATTTCTGTCATATGTCTGTTCTAAGTTGTCTGCTATATAACTGTCTAGGATGACCTGGTAGCCGTAATGGTCCGGCTAAGGTATCGCTTGCTATGAGTGATTAAGAAAACCTTTTCCGGATCTATGATTGTTTTTTACCTCCCAATTTGTATGGTTCTAGTGTTGGTGATATGGTTTTTTTATATGACAATTCATATGTCCGGTTTCGTGGCAAGGTTATATTTAGACCACTCATTTTTGTTCTGTACATGTGACCACCAGCTCCTTAGCAACTATGACGCTTTTTTAGGTTGACATCATCGCCCTGGTCACATGATACTTTAGGCGTCTGGTTGCCGGGTAACGGTCACTTCCGGTTTACGGATTTTTTGTCTAGTAATGTTACCTTTAAAGGTTTGTCACTGTCCTGTTGGTCATGGGATTTGTCGTCCCTCAGCAATTATGATGACTTTTGTTGGTTTAATTCCCAGGCACATGATAATCTAAGCGCCTGGTTGCCAGGTAACGTCGACTTCCGGTTGGCGGACATTTTCTTCCGGTTCAATACTGAATGCCGGTTCTGGGTTACCAGCATGTTGTCAGTGCTTCTGCGCAGTTGCGCGATGACGCTTGCATGTTTTCGCATATGCACTTTATAATGATTGGCTTGTTTTTCACACACCCACATTTTTACTGGTTAGCGCCAGTATTTATACTTACCTCTCCTTGTGAGACGCCACCCCCTGATGAAGGCTTAGCGCCGAAACGCGCGTCGGGACCGGGTTGCTTCCCCAGGAGACCAGGAGAGGTTGTATATAAGTTTTTTTACTTATTTGTATGTTTATTTTTGCTACATTTTTCCTTTCCTGGTCAGCTTGACACTTTAATTCACGGTGACACATATAGTGTCCTTTTTTAGCCTTATCACACAGACGCACTATTTTGATATTTTGATATTTATAGGTTTTCATTGTGGTAGTGGCTTACACTTGTGTTTATGGTTTTTAATTTTTTTATTGGTGTTTGTGCACTGTATATTGTTTATTATTTATTATATATATCACTATCTATTTTGCTTAATCACCAATTGTTTATACATTTTTTGGTACATTTTTTATGCTTTATACCTGGGTAGCGTAACCCCCTTTTTTGTTCAGTATATGTATTATCTAATTTTATGTAATGGTTTTTAACTATTTTCTATAATGACGTAATAAAATATATTTTCCTTCTGGGACTTTCTGGTCGTTTTTCTTTATGTAAATTTGGTGTTTGTAACACGACTGTCCTCTAAACAGTCCATCATACTCCGGCGATATACTATTTTTATTTTTATTTATAGCATTATCCTAATATAATGTAAATTTCGCTGTTTCTCCTTATTTTGTGTTTCTTTTCTTATATTGTATTGCTGTGTTTCGCACAGGTTTATTAAGGAGATGGACTATAAAGCCAGTGAACTCACGTGGCTTGGCAAGATTAATCAAGTTTTTAATAATGGAGCAGATGCTCAATACTCTAATGGTCAGAGGAAAGTGGATTTTGATAATTCTATTAAGCAATTGTTGTCCAAAAGAACTAGACTTTGGTGGAATATGAGATTTTTGGAGAACGATATCGCTAAGCAGCTAATCCCTAGGGGACTGCGTATTAAGATTATCCCATCGTACCCAGTAGATGATGAGAATTTCATTAAAACCTGGGAAGAACTCTGTAATGATACATCTAGGAAGTTTATGGAAATGTTGATTGATTCTAACAAAAAAACCCTGATTGAGCTAGACAGACATTTGGATGAATTACTCAAGCAAGCTAAATCTGATCTGTCTGCCGAACAATTTCAAGAGATGAATGGCAGTATGGATAAATTTGTGGAAACAATTGTCAAAAATATACAGGAGACTCAGTTGAATAAATATAATCGTGATTTGAAGGATTTCCAATCTAATAATGTATATAGATGGAGAAAGTCTAAACAGAATCGTGGATTCTCAAGGACTCCGTCTACATCATCAGTTACATCTATGAGTGACACATCTGCCAGTTCTCCTTCTGCCTCCTTTAATATGGTGACAAGATTCCGTAGTAGACCTAAACGTAACCGTGAACAAAGACAACTTCCCTATAAAAGGAGTAATGGGATTTCACCAAACAATGATAGACATGAATTGAAGGTAATTAATTTGAGTGAGCATGTATTAACTGTGACTGATCTACATATATTGTCAAAAGGTTTGTCTTTTTCTCCCAAATCGGATTTTGATTTGTTCACTGTTATCAAAGACTTACATATCTTTGCTAGGTCATTAATTTTTAAGAAGCATTTTCATGATCAGACTTCACATGAAATGTTTCCTACAGAAACGGAGCAGGAGGCTTTAAGAACCCTTGAAGAACTGGCAGTTGAACACGATACTCTTGAGAATGATAGAATTCCTGCATCCATACGCCCCAAATCTAGGAAGTTTCCGGCTCTTTCAACATGTGCCAATGTAGATTTATTCGTCCAGTTAGTCTCTAAGGATCTGGAGGCGATTCCAAGACATATGAAGAATGACAATCTGTCAGGTGAGGAACGTAAATCATTATCTAAATTTCAATGTTGGGATGATGTTGTTATTAAACCGTCTGATAAAGGGGGAAATATAGTTATATGGCCAACTAAACTATATGAAAAAGAAGCATTCCGTCAGTTAAATAATCAACAATGTTATAAAAAACTGACATTTAATCCCTCTGGTAGTTTTTTTCTTGGGTTGTCCAAGATCCTAACACAGGCTTATAACGATGGTGTTATATCTAAAGAACTCTACACAATTTTGCAAGTCCCTGAACCCATTATTCCTACATTTTATTTATTGCCTAAAGTTCATAAAGATATGAGGAACCCACCTGGTAGGCCGATTGTATCGGGGACAGGTAATTATTTAGAAAAGGTGAATCGTTATATTGATAGTAAATTACAGCCATTAGTTGAATGTCTCCCCTCTCATGTGAGAGACACTGCTGATATATTAAAAAAGATTGATGGACTACATATGGATGATGATACTATATTGGTGACTTGTGATATAGAATCACTGTATACTAGTATAAGGCATAGCGATGGATTAAAAGCAAGTCGCTTTTTTCTAGAGTCTTCTGGCCTTGGAACGAGTATGGTGTCATTGATTTTGCAACTGTTGGAGTTTTCTTTGTCCCACAATTTTTTTACCTTTAAGGGGTCCTTCTTCCAGCAGCTCCAGGGTACAGCTATGGGCGCATCTTTTGCACCATCTTATGCCAATTTGTTCCTGGGGTTGTGGGAGAGGGACCTCTTCTTGTCGGATCGGCTGTCGTCGGTTGACCGTGTTCTCTTTTGGGCACGGTACATCGACGACATCTTTCTGATCTGGCAGGGTTCTCTCGAGACATTGGATGCATTTATGAAGAGTCTCAATGATAATGATTTGAATATTCGATTAACTTACAATGCAAACTCCAATTCTGTTGATTTCCTTGACATTACTATTAGACGTGATTCGAAAAATTTGCTGCAGACGAATATTTTTCGTAAACCAACGGCAGTCAATTCATTACTGCATGCATCATCAGCCCATCCACAATCAGTAATTAGAGCAGTACCTATTGGACAGTTTCTTCGGTTGAGAAGAATCTGCTCATCTGATGAAATATTTGAAAAGCAGGCACTTGATCTAAAAACAAGGTTTTATGCTCGGGGGTATAGTCACCGTACAGTTAAACGTGCCTATTTAAGAGCTAAACATTCGTCACGTAACTCGTTGTTATATTCCAACAAACAAAAGGAGACAACGAATAAGGTTAGATTTTTTACCAAATATAATGCTCAAGCTGAGCAGATTAGAGAATGTCTGAATAAGTTTTGGCCTATTCTATGTGCTGATTCAACTTTGGCCAATTATCTTCCAAATAGGCCGCAGATTACGTTCAGGCGTTCAGACAATTTGCGTGATCAATTAGTAAAAAGTCACTATACACCGGCATCGATACCTACCTTTTTGGACAATTTTCCAAAAAAAGATCTTGGATGTTTCCCATGCGGCAATTGTGTTGCCTGTGTCAATGTAGAACGAACTAAAACATTTTTTAATCAAGGTGAAACACGTATATTTGAGATTAGACATCACATTACCTGCACCACGAAAGCAGTGGTATATTTTGCAATGTGTCCATGCCGGAAAATTTATGTGGGTATGACCACAAGGCAATTTAAGGTGAGGGTTCGGGAGCACATTTTAGGTATTAAAGCTGCAGCAACGGAAAATGATGTGAATGCCCTAAAAACAATTCCAAGGCATTTTAAACAACATCATAACTGTGATAGTACTAAATTATATTTCCGTGGGATTGACATGTTACCCACCAGTATTAGGGGTGTGGATGTCAGTCGTAAGCTTGGACAACGTGAGACCAGGTGGATTTGGACTCTAAATACAGTCCAACCACATGGTCTCAATGAAAACAATAGTTTTATTCCATTTATCTGAAACTCATTATATATATATATATACTGATTTTACTCTATATGTGTATCTGTTGGAGACATTTTTATTATATATTTTATTCATTAATGTTAAATTGATATTTGGGTATGATATGTGATATTATGCGTATATGCTGACGGACGCATTATACTATATATTTTTATATATTTTTTAATTTTGTTTATCTTTATTTCTGACAATCTAGGGCAAGGCTTCAAAAACATTGTACTTCTGTCCTGTTCCTCCACATGGAACTTTTCAAGCTGGAACACAAGAGTGGAATCAGCCGAATGGCTTGTGTTTTAATATATTGTGTCGAATATAATACTTAACTGTTAACATGTGATATCAAGATTTATATGGTTGTTATTAATCTTTACTCGGTATACGGCATGTTTGATATATGTATTTTTGTACACTTTATTTTATTTAACATATACACTTGGTATCACTTTATATTGGGCTTTCATTAATATTTTTGCATGTCATGTTCATCAATGATTTATTCATTTTTATTGGTATGGGTCGCACCTTCCTGACCTATGCAGGTACGCACATGTGGCGGTGGTATGCGGTTTGCCCTGGTGGGGTCGCGTTTTTTTGCCGCCTTTGCGACTTGACGCGCCCTCCCCTGTGCTCCCGCCTCCCCTGCTTTATGTGCGTCGGTTTCTGCTGCGGTCTAGATTGTGCGTTATGCCCCTTATGTTTGTCTATTTCTGTCATATGTCTGTTCTAAGTTGTCTGCTATATAACTGTCTAGGATGACCTGGTAGCCGTAATGGTCCGGCTAAGGTATCGCTTGCTATGAGTGATTAAGAAAACCTTTTCCGGATCTATGATTGTTTTTTACCTCCCAATTTGTATGGTTCTAGTGTTGGTGATATGGTTTTTTTATATGACAATTCATATGTCCGGTTTCGTGGCAAGGTTATATTTAGACCACTCATTTTTGTTCTGTACATGTGACCACCAGCTCCTTAGCAACTATGACGCTTTTTTAGGTTGACATCATCGCCCTGGTCACATGATACTTTAGGCGTCTGGTTGCCGGGTAACGGTCACTTCCGGTTTACGGATTTTTTGTCTAGTAATGTTACCTTTAAAGGTTTGTCACTGTCCTGTTGGTCATGGGATTTGTCGTCCCTCAGCAATTATGATGACTTTTGTTGGTTTAATTCCCAGGCACATGATAATCTAAGCGCCTGGTTGCCAGGTAACGTCGACTTCCGGTTGGCGGACATTTTCTTCCGGTTCAATACTGAATGCCGGTTCTGGGTTACCAGCATGTTGTCAGTGCTTCTGCGCAGTTGCGCGATGACGCTTGCATGTTTTCGCATATGCACTTTATAATGATTGGCTTGTTTTTCACACACCCACATTTTTACTGGTTAGCGCCAGTATTTATACTTACCTCTCCTTGTGAGACGCCACCCCCTGATGAAGGCTTAGCGCCGAAACGCGCGTCGGGACCGGGTTGCTTCCCCAGGAGACCAGGAGAGGTTGTATATAAGTTTTTTTACTTATTTGTATGTTTATTTTTGCTACATTTTTCCTTTCCTGGTCAGCTTGACACTTTAATTCACGGTGACACATATAGTGTCCTTTTTTAGCCTTATCACACAGACGCACTATTTTGATATTTTGATATTTATAGGTTTTCATTGTGGTAGTGGCTCACACTTGTGTTTATGGTTTTTAATTTTTTTATTGGTGTTTGTGCACTGTATATTGTTTATTATTTATTATATATATCACTATCTATTTTGCTTAATCACCAATTGTTTATACATTTTTTGGTACATTTTTTATGCTTTATACCTGGGTAGCGTAACCCCCTTTTTTGTTCAGTATATGTATTATCTAATTTTATGTAATGGTTTTTAACTATTTTCTATAATGACGTAATAAAATATATTTTCCTTCTGGGACTTTCTGGTCGTTTTTCTTTATGTAAATTTAGGGACCGTTAGGAGCAGGCCCAGGGGTTCGAGTACCACGGTAGCCGGTACCGAGAGGGGCGGCTCAGGATGGACCGGAGTAAGACTGAGACTGGAGTAGGACGGCAGGAGCACTGAAGACAGGACTGGAGTAGGACGGCAGGAACACTGAAGGCAGGACTGGAGTAGGACGGCAGGAACACAAGGCAGGACTGGAGTAGGACGGCAGGAACACTGAAGGCAGGACTGGAGTAGGACGGCAGGAACACAAGGCAGGAATGGAGTAGGACGGCAGGAACACAAGGCAGGACTGGAGTAGGACGACAGGAACACTGAAGGCAGGACTGGAGTAGGTAACCAGGAACACGGGTAGCAGGACTGAGAAGCTGCTGTGAGGAGCAGCCGAGACAGGAACTGCAGGAGCAGAGAGTGCGCGATGGAGCGAGGCCAGAGTGTCAGGAAACACAACGATCAGGCGCCTCCCTCAGGGGGAAGCGGCCTGATATGGCCCCGTCTGGTCAGCCATTGGTCCAAAGGTGCTTCCGGGTCAGGGCACAGCCGGAGCATAAGAAGCAGGAAGGAGGCGCGGCCGCGGCCTATGGCGCATGCGCATAGCATGCAGGGAAGGCATCGGTCGCGGGCCTGTCTCAGGTGACCGCCGCGGCCGTCGGGTGGAGAGAGGCTGCGGCGTGGGAGCGGAGGGCGACTGCGGCGTGGGAGCGGAGGCCGGGTGAGTATGGCGGAGCGGTGTAACACCCATGCGTGGTTTATTTTAATGAAGGTTAGATCATCCACATTTTGGGTTGACAGACGGGTCCTTTTTTCTGTCAGGATTGATCCAGCTGCCCTGAAGACTCTTTCCGATAGCACACTTGCAGCTGGGCAAGCGAGCTCCTGTAAGGCATATTGGGCCAATTCAGGCCAGGTGTCCAGTTTAGCGGCCCAATAGTCAAAGGGGAATGACCTGTGTGGGAGAACATCGATATGGGAGGAAAAGTAGTTTGTAACCATAGTTGACAACTGCTGTCTCCTGTCACTTTCCATCGATGCAGTATTACCAGTTGTGTGAGCGGTATTTGAAAAATCAGTCCACAACATTGTCATGAAACCCCTGTCTCCAACGCCACTTCTGCTGTGTGCACCACGAACACCTCTGCCAAGCTGCCCCCGGCCCGTACGGCTCGTGTGAGAACCATCACCGCTGCTGTGTGCTGGGAATGCCTCAAGCAACCGATTTACCAGAGTTGCTTGTTTATTAGCCAATATTAGGTCAAGGTTCTCCTGTGGCATGATGTTTTGTAATTTGCCTTTATAGCGTGGATCCAGGATGCTGGCCAACCAGTAGTCGTCATCGTTCATCATTTTGGCAATGCGGGGGTCCCTTTTTAGGATCCGCAAGGCATAATCTGACATGTGGGCCAATGTTCCCGGTGTCAATGATGCACTGCGAGTGCTGGGTGGAGGAGCACTTTCTGGCAAATCCACATCCCTCCAGTCACGCACAAACCCTGTACCAGACCTTGCCACGCCAACATTTTCACTTGCCCCACGAGATGCATCCTCCTCCCCTAAGTAATCATCCCCATCATCTTCCTCCTCCTCCTCTTCTTTCTCCACCTCGTCCAGGAGAGGTCCCTGAGCAGACAATGGCTGAATATCATCAAGGATTCCCTCCTCCTCTTCCTCCTCATCAACATTGGCTGCAGACGCCTGCTCCTTAAGGTGCGTCAAAGTTTGCATGAGCAGACGCATAAGTGGGATGCTCATGCTTAGGATGGCGTCGTCTGCGCTTACCAGCCGTGTGCATTCCTCAAAACACTGAAGGACTTTACAAAGGTCTTTCAGCTTCGACCACTGCACGCCTGTCAACTCCATGTCTGCTCTCAAAGTGCCTGGCCGTGTATCCTCCCACAAATGCATTATGGCCTGCCTCTGCTCGCACAGCCGCTCCACCATGTGCAGGGTGGAGTTCCACCTTGTTGCAATGTCGATAATGAGGCGGTGGTTGGGAAGGTGGAGCAATCGCTGCAGCTTCTGCATACGAACGGAGTGTACAGGCGACCGGCGGATGTGCGCGCACAGTCTTCGCACCTTCTGGAGCAGGGCTGTTAACTCCGGATAATTTTTGAGGAAGCACTGCACCACCAGGTTCAAGGTGTGAGCCAAGCAAGGTATGTGGCTGAGTTTTGAAAGGGCTATGGCTGCCACAAAATTACGGCCGTTATCACTAACTACCTTGCCTGCCTCAAGATGTACACTGCCCAGCCATGACTCAGTTTGTCGCTTCAAGTACTCGGCCAGCACCTCGGCGGTGTGTCTGTCGCCCAAACACATCATCTGCAACACAGCCTGCTGATGCTTTCCACTAGCTGCTCGATAGGGGGACACATCGTGTGCAACAGTGGCAGCTGCAGATGGAGTGCTCGTACGACTGCGCTCTGTGGACGAGCTTTCGCTTCTGGAGGAGGAGGAGGAGGGTCGAACGCCTACAGCCAACTGTTTCCTATACCGTGGGCTAGGCAGCACTGTCCCACCACCGCTGTCCCCTGTGGACCCTGCATCCACCACATTAACCCAGTGCGCAGTGATGGACACGTAACGGCCCTGGCCATGCCGACTGGACCATGCATCAGTTGTGAGGTGCACCTTTCCGCTCACTGACTGCTTGAGTGCATGGACAATGCGGTCTTTCACATGATGGTGGAGGGCTGGGATGGCTTTGCGAGAGAAGAAGTGGCGACTGGGTAGGTCATAGCGTGGTACTGCATAGGCCATGAGTTCGCGGAAAGCTGTGCTTTCCACCAACCGAAAGGGCATCATCTCAAACGAGATTAGTTTGGCAATGTGGGCGTTCAAACCCAGTGTACGCGGATGAGAGACTGAGTACTTTCTTGACCTACTCATAGTGTCTGGGAGGGTGAGCTGGACTTGAGAGCTGCATATGGTGGAAGTAGCGGTGGACAGGGCGGACTGAGAGAGGGTTGATGATGGTGATGGAGTTGGTGTTCTTTCTGATGGCCTAGAATCAGTCTTTCGTTGATATAACAGTGGGATTCCCTGACTGCTGTGGTCTTGCAACGACACCTCAACATTTGCTGCTGTGCTAACCGGTGGGCTTACAGTGGGGGAAACAATGACTACCTTCGTTGTGATCAGTTGCACATGTGGCACTTGAGGTTTGGTGTTGTGTCCACGCTTGCAAGTGCATGCTGGTTAAATGTCTAAGCATGCAACTGGTATTCAAATTTTTCGGATTTTTCCCTCGGCTAAAGGTCTTTGCGCACTTCTTACAGATAACCTTGGCCTGATCATGAGGATTTTGTTCAAAAAAGTGCCACACTGCACTCTTCCTACTTTGGCAGACATTTTGCGGCCTAGCACGCTGTGATCTTTTGACCCTCTGGACAAGCTGTCCAGCAACTCTTTTGATGTTTGGAACCTGTCTTTGGAGTGCTCCGGGCCTGCCAGATAACAGCTGTTGCGATGTCGATGTCTGCTGTGGATGCTCCTCATCTGAGCTATTGGAAGCAGCACCCTCTTCCCCCAATGGATGCCAATCTGGGTCAACAACTGGGTCATCCATCACCTCCTCTTCTATGTCATGTGCACCTTTCTCTGTGTCACCGTGTATGGTGGTATAGTGTGCGGGAAGGGGCACCTGAGTCTCATCAGGGTCACAATCTGGCTCTGTACACTGCGAGGACAATGTAGTGCTCTGAGTGAATGTACCAGCAGAATCATCCATCAGCGGCTGTGCATCAGTGCACTCCATGTCAGATTCATCTTGGCCTGGGTAATTCACCATTTCACTTGATAATCCAGGCATGGTATGTGAAAACAGCTCCATGGAGTAATCAGTAGTATGGCCTGCGTCATCCTTCAATCATGGTTGGGGTGAAGGACACAAGGAAAGGTGTGGTTCATGAACATGAGCCTCCAATGACGACTCAGTGCTTTTACTTTTTACAACTGAAGAAGAGGAGGCGATAGAGCTGGAGGCTGAGTCAGCAATGTAAGACAAAACTTTTTCCTGATGCTCTGCCTTTAAAAGCGGTTTGCCAACTCCTAGAAAACTAAGCGTTCGAGGCCTTATGTAGCCAGACGATGACGCAGGGTCAGCACCTCCTGCATTCGGTCCTATTTTGCTCTTGCCACTACCATCAGATCCACCACCAACACCATCATTACCAGCTGCCAACCCCCGCCCAATTCCACGGCCTCTTCCACCAGCCTTCCTCATTTTTGGTAGAAATGTAGACAAAATCCAACAAACTATATAGTAATGTAAAACAAGGTACAAGGTGTCTATAGGACAGGGGAGATTTAGAATTTCTGCACACACTTGTGGACAGTGGACACTTTTGGATTGTGTGAGGCCCACTGATATCTGAGCGCTATGTGACAGGCTCGATGGCACAGCTGCCTGTGACCAAAGTGACGAGAGGATAATGGAGATTTTGAATCTCTGCGCACACTTTTGGACACTGGACACTTGTGGATTGTGTGAGGCCCACTGATATCTGAGCGCTATGTGACACGCTCGATGGCACAGCTGCCTGTGACCAAAGTGACGAGAGGATAATGGAGATTTTGAATCTCTGCGCACACTTTTGGACACTGGACACTTGTGGATTGTGTGAGGCCCACTGATATCTGAGCGCTATGTGACAGGCTCGATGGCACAGCTGTGACAAAAGTGACTAGAGGATAAGGGAGATTGGATTGCTTTTAAAAAAGCAGTTTGCGGAGCAGTGGGTAAACAGCAATGCCAGCGTATCAGGAAGCCTTAAAAGGCAGCCCAACAACCAACACCACTGATACACCACAATATAGCCTCCCCTTGCACTGCACACACAGTGACTTGTGTGTTGTGCAGGCCAAATCGCTAGCAGCAGAAGCAGTTTTTTTGTCTTCTTCCCTGCCTAACGCTCTCCCTACAGAATCAGCAGCAACCTCTCCCTATGCTAAGATCGGCAGAAGTAAGATGGCGGTCGGCGTGCACGCCCTTTTATACACCCTGTGACGCCCACCAAAGCAAGCCAATCACTTGCATGCCCTTCTGAAAGATGGTGGTGACCCGTGCCTAGGTCATCACGTTGCCCACAGTGTCCGTGGATCCTGATTGGCTGAAAAAGAGCGCAAAACAAACTTTTGAAACGCGACTTTGGCGCGTAAGTCGCCGACCTCGTGGCCAACCTCATCCTAGGGTCGGGTTTCGTTTCATGAAACCCGACTTTGCCAAAAGTCGGCGACTTTTGAATTTTTTCGACCCGTTTCGCTCAACTCTACCTATCAGTAATTTATTATTTTTCCCCCCTCCCCTTATCTCTACCCACAGGGACTCTACATTTTCATTAGATTCATATATATTATCACGAAGGATGGGTTTTAAGGATGATTTTACATATAAACACACGCCTCCCCCTCGCTTATTTGTACGGTCATTTCTGAACAGACTATAGCCCTGTAAATTAACAGCCCAGTCATGGCTCTCATCCAGCCATTTCTCAGATATCCCCACCATGTCATAATTATGTTCCAACAACATTAACTCCAATTCCTCCATTTTGTTGGCGAGACTTCTGGCATTAGTATACATGCACTTTTTGTATCTCTCTGTACCTCTATTCTTTCTTAAATTATTAACTGTTCTAACCCCACCCCCCATGCCACCTCCACCCCCAATGTCATTATTTGTGCCCAGGTCTCTATCTGCACTGTCTTCCCCTCCTATAAAAGGAATACCCTCCCCCCCCGTCCCTAGTTTAAACACTCCTCCAACCTTCTAGCCATTTTCTCCCCCAGCACAGCTGCACCCTCCCCATTGAGGTGCAGCCCGTCCCTAGCGTAGAACCTGTAGCCAACTGAGAAGTCGGCCCAGTTCTGCAGGAACCCAAACCCCTCCTTCCTACACCAATTCCTGAGCCACTTATTAACCTCCCTAATCTCCCGTTGCCTCTCTGGCGTGGCACGTGGTACAGGAAGTATTTCCGAAAATACCACCTTGGAGGTCCTTGCTTTAAGCTTACAGCCTAATTCTCTGAAATCATCTTTAAGGACCTTCCACCTACTTCTAACTTTGTCATTTGTGCCAATGTGCACCATGACCGCTGGATCCTCTCCAGCCCCTCCCAGTAATCTGTCAACCCGATCAGCGATGTGTCGGACTCAAGCGCCAGGTAGGCAGCACACCGTTCGACGATCCCTGTCTTTGTGACAGATTGCCCTATCTGTTCCCCTAATAATTGAGTCTCCCACTACCAGAACCTGTCTGGCCTGCCCTGCTCTCCTATTTCCCCCCTTACTGGAGCAGACACTCCTCCGGCTTTCAGAGGACATGCCTTGCTGCAGCAGTGCTACTCCTGCACTAACACTCCCCTCATCTGCCAACTTAGCAAACTTATTGGGGTGTGCCAGATCAGGACTAGCCTCCCTGGTGCTCTTCCCTCTACCCCGCCTTCTAACTGTCACCCAGCTAGCTGCTTCATTGTCCTGCAGCTCCAACCTAGCATCCCCCCCCTCATCTATCCCATTGAGCGTCTGCTCAGTGAGCAGAAGACTCCTTTCCATATTGTCTATGGATCTCAGTGTTGCCAGCTGCACATTTAGATCCAGTATCTGGGCTTCCAAATGCACAACGTGCTCACATCTTGCACAGCAGTATGCACCCTCGACCGGCTGTTCAAGGATTTCATACATGCGGCAAGACGTGCACTGGATGGCATTGGCAATAGTGGAGCACATCCTAATGGGGATTGCACCAGACAATAAAATAAGCAAAAATAAATTAAAAGAAAAAAAAAAAAAAAAGTATTAATATAACAGCAATTCAGTAAGACCTCCCTTGGAAACTCCCTGAATCTAAAGTCACTGAATTTCAAGTCACACACTTACCACAGTTCGCACTTACGCTCAGGTCACACTCAGCTCGTTCACACTCGCTCAGGAAGAAGATTTAAAAGAGTTTTTTTTTTTCCCCCTTTTACCAGCACACCACCTTGCTGCTCAATGCACTTCCAAAAGGAGTTGAGCCCCAACCAGCTGCCCCTTATAAACCCTTAATTACTGTATGAACTCCCACCCTTAATTAACCCCTTGTGAATATAGTTACACCTCAAGATTTAAATGCAATATAGTTTACCCTTAAAAACACAGATAGTAAAATAAGAGATTAACCCTGAAGAGAGAAAATATAGGTTAAACAAGCCCCCAAGCCCCGCAAAAATTGAACAGGTAGAAAGCACTCAGCAACTTACAATTCAGCAACTCACACAGGTATTTGTTATAGGTTTTCCAGTGTTATAACTGCTGCTGAGTAATGGCAGACATGCTATATGGCGGTATAATGCGCACGGGTTCAGCTTCACCTGAAGTGCACAAAACGGACTCTGTTAGCTCACAGAGGCGCTGTAACATAAACATACAAAAAGCTGAGCCTGCTAGTGTCACAGGCCTCAGGTTAATGCACACATGGTATCTGGTCACAGGAGCAGGACCCAAGGCAGAGGAGCTGCATCCGTCTAGACCTACCGTGCGTGCGGCGTCACTACTGCGGATGCCAAGGAGGGCTGCAACTGCAGCGCAGCGTAGGACACTGCTGCTAGTCATCAAAGCAAAGAAGCAGGCGCAATGTCGGACGCTAGCACTGTGGATGATGGTGTAGTGGCTTGAGGCTTGCCACGCGCTGGCGCTGACTCTAATCTAAGTCCCTGGACACATTCGTAATATCAGAGGGAGGGGATCTTAATGAGTCATTCGCAGGTTCATACATCCATCATCATTCACACAGTAGCAACTAGAGATTATACTAGCGCATGGCCGAACGGTCATGTGCGCTTTTTATAGCCGGGACCTTCCGGAAGCTTCCAGATCTCCGAGATGGACCAATGAGATCTGGAGCAGGACCTAGGCACATGACTCCTGATCTCCAATGGGAGATCGTCTCGAGAGCATGCCCAGTAGGAGAACAAAGGGACTTAGTCTCTGGAGCGATCTGCTGCAAAGCAATCTCCTCTGCGGTAGATAGACAGCAGGAAACCGCAGAATGTGAGGCTCTGGATTCCTGCAGAGCAGATGCAGACACCTGATGCCTAACTCCATTGTATGGCTGCCAAAGAAAGGGAGTGGAGTTGTCCATCCAGTAACAGAAGTTGTAAAAATGCTGCAAAAATTCTCACTGCAGCAAAACAAACCAACTTCTCATCCCGCATATCATATCTGTCTCACAATCCTAAACAGCTATTCAGGAATTTCAATTCTTTCCTGCGTCCACCAGTTCCCCCTCCCTCTCCTCTCATCTCAGCTGAATACATTGCCTCACCACCTGTGAACATGACACAATAACATCCAACCTCATTTACCACAGTCTTCATCACAAGCTTAACCCACCTCTTCAACCTGTCACTAACAACTGGTGTCTTCCATCCTGATTGAAACATACTTCAATCACACCCATCCTCAAAAATCCTACCCTTGAGCCATTCTCTGTATCTACCTATTGCCCCATATCATTTCTATGCCTCAAACTACTGGAACAGCCCATCCATTTTGAACTGTCCTCCCACCTCTCCTCCTCCCAATCACCAGCTATCATTGCTCCAAGACAAAAGCAGGACTCAACGATAAAGAGGAGAGACCTCCATAACAGGCTCCATTGCCATCTTTCTGGAGCGCCCTCACTCGCCAGGGCCGTGGGGTACTCGGTACCGGGCTGGTTGATCTTCTCAACGGGAGTTGTCACGGCAGCAGTGACCCGGTCCGTGGCCCTGGGGCTCCATTGCAAAAGGGGTTGTTTTAGTGTGCTTATGGTGGTGAAAGTTTATAAGTGATTAGTGATGCCACCTGTGGTGTTCGGCAAATGTTACGCCGACTCTGCAGACAGATCCTCTGGGACAGATGGTGTAGTGCAGCAATGATGTTATAGCCCTCCACAGGCAGGGCTGTAGTCCCAGGGCAGTGTAGGTGAAGTGACACTTAGATGGTGTAATGTCGGTCGCAGGAGGGATGTAGCGGTGTCCGGCAGGCTGGTGCAGGAATAAGTGGAGGACATCAGGACATATAGTTCCAAAGCTGTACTCACAGTCTGTTGTGGTACAGGTGCCCGCATCCCTGCCATGTCCTCCGGGTCAGGAGCTTAGCCAACTTCCAGGCAAGATGAAGTACTCCTTTCCAACACTCCGCCAACATATGTGCCTTTTCTGAACGTCTCCTTCTTAGCGCCTTTGAGTGAAGTACTCACAGTACTGAGTTACACTGGAGTTCCTCCTGTCAGATGTTCCTATGAACTCTACTTGTACGGCAGACAGCTGTAGCCTACTTCGGGGACTGCTTCTACCTAGTCCCGGCTCACACACGTTGCTGTTGTGCCCCCAAGTCTTGTGTGGGAATAAAGTGGTCACTACTTCTATTCCTCCGGTGTCTGCTGCAGGACCATTAGTATCCATACAACCTCGGGGACCGGACCCCGGCCTTGCGCTTAGAACTTGGGAAGGGTTCTCCTCTAACCCTAATCCTTAGTTCTCTTCTTCTCCTCACGTTCTGTACTAATCCTTTCCTTCTTATGGAGAGTCAGGCTTTCTATCAATGTTCCTTTCTTTTGCCAGCGGACCCAGATCACTGAGGTTGGCTGCAGCACTTTCTTCATCCATCCCACTCAGGGGATCTCCTTTCATAGACTGACCTCGTCAGACTCCTGTGACTAACTAACTCTATCCTAAACCCTTCCCGCTCTTTTAGTGCAAACTAAACTCCACCCGCCTTCCAGCACGCTTCGTGTTCCAAGCAGGGAGCCACCAAAAGGTGCTTTGGTACACTACTATGTTGTGTGGGATGCAGGTGTTGGAGTGTGGTCAAGTGTCTCCACCTTACCTGAATGGTGGGTCACCACACCTCAGGAGGAGGTGTAGTACCTCTGTGGTGACTGAACCCTCAGGGGCGCCACATATCTCTGCGCCATGATAGTCTTTGAGAGCAGCGGAGTTTGGTAAATGGAACACCTGTTTCTGGCCATCTGGCTTGTAGCCCACTGTCTTGCAAATGCCTTCTCAATGTTTGTGTAGACACTGTTGGACACCTTAGGCTTGGTATGTGATGTCTAATTTTACTTGCTGTACAAGATGGTATCACTATGTGTCATTCTTAGAATCTCATAAGACCACTTTGGCAAAGTCATGAAGAAGCTGACACAAGGGAATAGCGTACTGGTCCTATTCCTGAGATTATCATGTGGAGTAGCATAATGTTCGGTAGATGGACCACTTTAGTCTTCATTCCAGTTACACTAAGGGCTCAGCATTACATTGATTTGGTTGTGGAACAAATGGCACGTCCATTTCTTCAGAATGTCCTAGAAGCTATTTTTCAACTCAATGCCAAGAAGCAGGTTGTTCATGCTACTGTGAACAGCCTGGGTTGTCTAAACGTACTCAACAGCACCTCCACACTTGTCTCCCATCAAGCACATCTGGAATGTCATTGGTCTCCAATTACATAGTGAGCTGCCAGTAGTGGATCTTGATGATTTACATGACAAAATACATTCAGCATGGCAGACAATTCCTCAGACAACCATTATTAACCTCATTGATAGCCTGCCAAAGCGTGTAAGTACTGTACATATATTTCTGTGAATGGAGCTCATACTCAATACTGAATGTATTGAAATATTTTGAAAATTTTGCTTCCATTTTTCATAATTTGCATGTCATTAACATGTCTATCGATGCTGTGATTTTCACAATTTCATGATTTTTTTTCTTGAAGTTTTAATTTGAATTTTGAGGAGTGTTGATATAAAGTATCACCAATATCATGACAACCCATCAAAATATTTAAACAAATTGTGCACAGGATGAAAAAAGGGCAAAAACAAAATGAGGATTGCTGCTTTTCCCCAATCCTACTTATGGAAAAAAAAATCAAACAACAAATATATTCTATAAAAAATATTCAAACAATTCAGTAGAAAACAAACTCATAAGCACTATGGGGGTTGATTTAGCAAAGTATTGGATAGAAAAAAGGTGTAAAACACTTTGCAAAGCCACATTTTTTTTGCGCATTGTGGAATTGCGCAAAAATGTAGCATCTTTTGGAATTTTCAAGTCAGATTGAAGCAGCTCTGTCAAAATGGATCGGGCAGGTGAGTAGCCAGGACCCAATGTGATGTGGCTAAGCACAGCGATCAAATTCATCAAAAGTGTCGGCGTTTTGTATGCCAGTAATATTACTCTAGTGAGGCACATACAGCTGATAAGATGCTCCAAATTTATTACATGTTGTGAGCCTCTTAATAAATTTGTCTCATTGAATGCCAGAAAGCCCGTTCTTTAGACTGGCATGTACAAAGCCAATTGTCTTGAACTGGCTACTATGAACCTTAAAGTAGCATCCCAAAAAAGATTTTGATTTTTTTCCCTTTAAAACGTGTTTTTATTTAGTACTGAATCATATATATGCTGTCAATATGATATCACTGTATTCATATCAACTCATAGAATAAATGTGCATTCTTTGATCACATGCAGAGCACACTGAAACATTCCTTTATTGAAAAGCTTAATATGCAGTCTAATAGGCTCTGGTACATGGCAGAACTGAAAACTATTGATAGGCTCACGGCTGCCCATGGCTTACTACACATTGACCCAGATTTTTAATTTGATTTTTTTAATTTTTTGATAATTTGATTTGATCAAATTGTGACATTCCATAATTTCTCACATTAAGGCTAGGGTCAAACTAGTGTAGATTTTCTGTCACCAGAGAAAATCATGTGAAAAATGAGGATGAATGAACTCATGGAGATCAACATCCAACACTGCGGAGACACCATCACATGTTTCTCAACACAGTGATTCTAGAGCAATGCCCCCATCCCTTAAAAAAAATATATAAAAACATACAAAACACAAGCCACGGAGACACCATCACATGTTTCTCAATGCAAGCAATGACTAGCCAGGTCTTTCCCCGGGAAGGAACAACCACGGGAAGGGCAGTCTCCAATGAAGGAAACTACCTATGCCAAAACATGGTATCCATCCACAGACAGCTGTTTCGGGGTATTGCCCCTCATCAGTGTGGAGTAGGAAACTGGCCAGTAGGAGCAATGCCTAGTAGAAGACTGTGAAAAATGAGGATGAATGAACTCATGGAGATCAACATCCAACATTGCGGAGACACCATCACGTTTCTCAACGCAGTGATTCTAGAGCAATGCTCCCATCCCTTATGGGAAATATGTAAAAACATGCAAAACATTTTTTGATAATTTGATTTGACCAAATTGTGACATTCCATAATTTCTCACATTAAGGCTAGGGTCAAACTAGTGTAGATTTTCTGTCACCAGAGAAAATCAGGCGAATTATGCTAAGCACACTCTAATAAGACTCTAATCCGACTTTGATCAGAGTGTGATGACAATGTGACAGTGTGAGCAGGTTGTGGGATGCAGTGACGGACAAAAACAGAGGAAGGGTTAACAACTTTGCTTAACACAGGGATACAGAGAGGTAAACAGTTAAATGAGGGAAGATAAGCAGTTCAAATGTGAAGGGTATACTAGTTTGGGGGGAACAACGTATACAGTAGAGATAATAATTCAGGTAGGGTTAACTTATTCAGTCAGTCAGTCGATTCTCAGGCTGTGGGGTTGCAAGACAAGTGATGGCGTCAAAAATGGCTGGCGCAGGGTTAATCCGGTGAAGTCCTGCAGATAATGATGATCTGTCTTGTGGCGGCAGCGGTTATTTTCTGATATCTTTTGCAGCGCTCCTAGTTCATATACGGGTGCTGTAGAGAGGGTATGGATCACCGTGCTGCTTGAGCCCAACGTGGCTTGGCAAATATTGGGTGGAGGGCCAGAGCACAGATAACGGTCGCACACCCGGTTGTTCTCAGGCAGCACACGTGTGGTACTCGCAGGCCCAAAGCGTTCTGCACTTTGCTCTCTGAAGGCCAGCGGGCACGCTGCACATCTTTGGGCACAGTCTCTGCGAGTGGCAGTGGGGATGCTTGGGTGCGGGCCTGTGGTGCTGTAGTGTTCAAGGGCTGGGGCACTCACTTCCCTCTGCTGCACGCTGTCTGTTCCCGCCAAGTCTGACTGCTTCAGCGCACGCTGTGGCTTCTTTTAGCTTAGCCACACCCCGTGCTACCAGATGCAAGTCTAGGTCCAGTCCCCTAAGCTTTCCCCGGGACAACAGAGGTGACAGCCCCAACAGTTCCGAACCCACGGTCCGGTCCTTCTTTTTACAACAGCATTTTCTTGGATGAGGAGAGTGTAGAAAAAGAGATTTCTCACACTTCTACATTCTGCTAGTCTATGAAAATTGCACTGCACTCAGATATCATCCGTGTACAGTCCAATGTTTTCCACAGATTCATTGACTTCCATCTGATTTACGGATGCAAAGCATGCATGCTGCGATTTTTTCCTCGGACAGACTTGGTGTGAGGAAAAAATCAGATATGTGCATGGCCCTATAGAGCAACATTGGTCGAAATGTGATCTGATCTGTTTTGTCGGATCACACTCAGACCAATTATAGGATCATCTGCATGAAACCTAATTTAACCCTTTCATGATCTTTAATGTATATATTTATGTCAAAGGTCGTGTCCCTGCCTTTGATGTGGGCTCACATGCCAAGCCTACATCTTTAACCAGTTAAATCCCACTATCAATCTCTGTGGTTCTTGGAATAAGGAGAGGAAAAAACAAAAGCACAAAAGGTCAAGAAGGGATTATGGGGATTAACTCATCTGGACAACCACTTTACATATTCCATATTGAACCATTTGGATATAATAGGGTTTGGAGTGTAAGGGCCCCGTCACACATAGCAACTCACCAGTGATCCCGACAATGATATGATCTTGTCAGGATCACTGGTGTGTCGCTACATGATGGCTGGTGAGCTGCCAAACAGGCAGATCTCAGCAGCAATCAGGACAGCGACATGGGGGTAACAAGCGGCGCACGTCGCTTAGTTACCTGCAGTGTACGTTAAGATACCAGCGTGCTGTTGCAGGGAGCTGGAAACCAAGGTAAACATTGGGCTTCTAAGCGCCGCTCGGCGCTTAGAAACCCAATGTTTACCTTGGTTACCAGCTCCAGCTCGCTGATTGCTGGTCTCCCGCCTGCCACACGCAGCGATGCGTGCTGGCCAGCAGGAGACCAATGATCAAAAAAATGTCCAGGCCATTCGAGCACGATCTGCGATACCCAGCAGGGGGGCCGGTCGCTGATAAGTGTCACACACAACGATCTCGCTGGTGAGATTGCTGTTGCGTCACAAAACTTGTGACTCAGCAGCAATCCCGCTAGCGAGATCGCTGTGTGTGACAGGGGCTTAATACTACAGTACGTTCCCCTTCTAGTTGGTGTGGCAGTACGAGGGTGGCTATGATTAGAGAGGCCATCTTTAATGCAATTTATATTTGCCTATTTGTTTTTCTCTGTTCATTTAGTGAATAAAAATAAATAAATACAGTACATAAAAAAGGGTTACCCTGTAAGTGGGAACTATTTTAAACTGAGGTTATTTCACTTATTCTAGAACTGAGCATTTTAGAATGTGTTAAAAATAAAATTTGAATAAACTATATAAAACAACAACAGGCATGTTGCAAAAATTATAGGAAATTCACATTAATTAGATAAAGAACACTTTCATTAAAATAGAAGAACTGGTGTGGTTAATTTCATATGCCAATACTCGAAAGTCTGAAAATAACTAAAATACGAAACAAAACTAACAAGCTTCAGAATATTCAGGTGCCCATAGGAATTCTCCACACAGTATCAATAAATTTAATTATTTTCTTTATATCCTTTGGTTGGTGAAAGAAGTGACATGTAATTAGGAGCTAAATAGCTTCAGTTTCCTTCTGGTAATTTACTGCAGCTAATTTTGTTAATAAGACTGGTAATTGTTTTACGCTCATTCAGAATGTAAAGTTTACCTAATACTACAGCCTATCAGGAAAAGAAAGATATTTTTCAAGAAATCAGTGCCATTATTGAACATAATAGGAATGCAGAGTCAGATGAACTCAAATCTCCTGTGGGCTTATTTCACTTTTATATTCATGGCTAGGATAAGGTTATTATGAAAGAATATTCTTGTGATGATTGAAAAAAAAGCATACACTTGGATCTAGAGCCCTTGCTGATTTTTGCAGATTTTATGGAAATTACCTTTGAGTTGCATTTGCTTTCTTCAAATCATTAACCCATTGTAATCTTTATAGTGATTTCAATTTATCTAACTATGTGCTACTGCTTGGAAAAAGATATTACTTGTTAAACATGCATTTGATTGTTTTATTCTGTCCTGATGTAATCCTGTAACCTATAACTCTATCCTTCACCTAGCCAAACAGACCTACTTCACTACCCTGATCTCCTCACCACCCTGATCTCCTCACTATCCAACAACCCAAGGAAACTTTTTGACACATTATGGGTGTCAGGTCCGAGCATTCCTACAAGGAATCTGACCCCCTTAGACTAGCATTTCTTCTGCGGTGTTGCTATCAGTGTGTCAAGAGTGGAAGAAGAGGGTTGCATTGAAAATCCAACACAATGGGCAGCACTTTGAACACATTTTATAAGTGGTCATTAACTTGTAAATAACTCATGAAAGAGTAAAGTTATGTTAAAACCAAGCACACCACTGTTTTTCTTGTGAAATTCTCAATAGGTTTGATGTGTCACATTACCCTCTTCTCATTGAAAAAAAATAAAGTTGGATCCAAAATGGCCGACTTCAAAATGGACGCCATGGTCACCACCCATCTTGAAAAGTTTCTCCCCTCCCATATACTAATGGGCCACAAACAGGAAGTTGATATCACCAACCAGTCCCATTTAATTTAGGTGTATCCATATAAATGGCCCACCGTGTAGTTTATTGTACATTTATTTAGCAATAAAATGAATAAATAAGTGAAAAAAATGGTGTGGGGTCCCCCCTATTTTTAATATTTAGCTAAGGGAAAGCAGACAGCTAGCCTTAATATGCTGGGTAGGGCCCAATAACCATGTAGCTTCTCAGTTTATTAGTATTATTGATATCAGCTCACAGCTGTCTGCTTTGTCTTTTGTAGTTATTAAAAAAGAGGAAATGCTAAAAAAATAACATGGTTACCATAGGTCGCAGCCCCCAGGTCACATAGCGTGCAGCGCAAGAGCAGGAATGCAGGAAGTTTACAATGTCAGGCATGGGAGTCTTTGCAGACCCCCGGCTGTCAAGATGACCCATCGATGTCCCGCAATCACATGACTGGGGTGCCTATGGGGGTTTCTTGTGACACGCTTCCTGTTATTGTGTGGTAAATGCTGCTGTCAGATATTGACAGCGGCATTTAAATTGTTAACAGGTCACTTTATTCTTAAAAACAAGGAAATGAATGAAAATAGCAAGCTGGCAGGAAAACCTTTAAAAAACAAGGAATCACAGGTGCACACACATCATTATACAAGATTTACAAAGGGATTTATTAATCAGATGGTGTCACTTCTTGTGAATGTTTATTAATGGGGGATAGAAGCACTTCAAAGACACTTCTCCATTCCCTCTGTAGATTTTTTAATCAGGAGTAAAATACAACAGATTATTTCTTTATGGCGATTTGAAATTTGCTGTTGATTTCAAAAGCTCATTTGTGTTAGCCATTATATAGAAACAGGACTAGTTAGTGCATTGACTTCTTATCACTATTTATATAGCTAAGGACATTTTAGCACAAACATGTTCCAGTTACTAAAATAGATACAATACAGTAACGTTTCAATAATCCAGTAACCAAAGTATTAGACAATAGATAATTGAAAAAGCTTTAGTGAATGGCAAAACTGATTTGTATAATGCTTGAGGTTTGTCCTTTGTCCTCCATAATGGTTGATGGTAAATACTCCCGAACCATTATTTCTTACAATTGGTACAGTATTTTACAAGGAAGAAGCAGGCATGCTAATGAATGTCATGCCTGATGCAACATTCACATTAGTTATGCTTCCATCCTCCATGGAATACAATAATAAACTGGCCAGAACAGCTTAGAAGTTGTTGCTTCAAATGTGATAAAATATGGAAAGATAATGCTAGGTAAAAGGTTCCAGTTTTTATCATTGGACAAATGTGTAAATAATGCATAATAATGCGTCAATTTGTATACTCTAAGGATAATATGATGCTTTCTTTCAGTACAATGTGAACTAGACCTAAAAAAAATAATATTCAAAGAGATTCAAGGTGGTGCAAAAAATATAAGGAAAATCAAGACCATGTTCACATGATGTGGTTGCAATTTTTTTTGCTGTGATTTTCTGAAAATGCAGTACAAGGGCATAAATTTTACCATGATTTTGGAAAATCTCAACAAATCTACATTGCAAACGCATTAAGTGAAAATGCCTAAAGGGGTTGTCAACTATTGGACAAACCTTTCTAAATAGTTCCAAGGTGCATCATTAAAAAAAAAGATGCTATACTTACCGCTTAGCCAACTCCATTTCTAAGAAGTCAACACTGTGTCCATTGGTGGTTACATGATATAGTTATGCTGTGTGACCACTGCAGCCGATCTGTAGGCAGTTGATGCATTTCTTATTTTGTTTGTGTGGACAGTGCTACAATCAGAGGAACAGAACCAGACTGGGAAGTTAGTATAGCATTTTGTTTTATTCATGATACACTTTGGGCTAATTCAGACGGGGTTGTCCAATAGCACACCACCTTTAAAAAGAAAACTAGAGTATACTATTTTGCTATTGCAATTTATAAATTAAGTTATTGGGAAAAAAAACATTTTCATGAGAATTGCATGACTGCCCTATGCAGTGCAATTTTTTTAAGTTGGTTCAGATGCCAAAATACACACTTTTGTATGTTAAATTTCTAAAAAAAAACAATCAACAAACAATACTATTCAGTACTATTCTACCTGATCCCTCAAACTAGGGGGCACCATAGTCTATGTATGTCCCTTGGATTAACCAGGAAGGTTGAGAAGCCGGAGGCACTCACCTTGCTATGCTCCTATCTTAAAACGTATCTGTTCCCTCCCCCATCTAGGGAGGTGTAAGGCTGAAGTGTATAAGAATACACTAACCAGACAGACAAGGTTAGACAGACAGGGATGAAAGAAATCTACAATAATACACACATACTCACAAAACAACAGAGTGGAACACAAAGGAGGGATAGGTAGAAGAAACCAAATAGGAGACGATGAAGATAAACATGCAAACCAACTCCAAGCAGAATTCTCTTGAACAACTGTCCAACCGCCTACTCCAAACACTGAATTTCTCATCAGATAAAGTAGAACTATCACTGGCAATGCCCAAGTGCCAGTGGCGAACATATGTACCATAGAGGATTGGCCAACACAGAACACCTGAGACAATTCATTATGGAAAGCTCCAGGAGATCAACGGAACTGATTAATCCTTGCAATGACAGTGCATGGAAAAAGCTTGCACTGTTTAATAAGATGGTGAAGCAGTGCTAATCAGTGCATATTTCATGTGACCAGACGCTGCAATCTTCTGGCCCCTCTCTGTCGCGGTATCATCATGACAGGTGATGGTACAGAGTCACAGAATGCATTTATTCATTAACAGGTATCTTGAAAATATTGGGAAATGAAATACAATTTTTGTTTAAACATACTTTTTCATTTTAGAATGGCTAAATGGGTGATTTGTTTAGGTTATCACTTTTTGTTAGATATGTATGTTGATGATAATATGGTGTTTTATGATGAGAAACCTGGCAGCAAGTATTTAGTTTTCTGCAATCCAAAGGGTGAACAAAAAAGTACAAGTTAAAAAAAAAGTAAAACTCTTTTTGTCAATTTTATGTTCTTGTTGTCTCATTTGCTCTTAATTGCTTAAAGGGCGTCACCAGGTTTTGGCTACCTCATCTGAGAGCAGCATTATGTAGGAAAAGAAACTCTAATTCTGACTATGTATCACTTAGCTTATTGTGTGCCGTGGTTGCAATACAATCAGAGTTTTCAGATGTAGCTCAGAAAGCTAACTGTGTGCACATGACAGCTTTCTATGCACACTGAATCAGTGAAAATGGCCAGCACTCTTTGTTGTCATAAAAGATCAATGCTTTATTGGATCATTAAAAACAAAGTTGTTAGAGACAAACAGAATGAAATTAAGCATAATTGCAAATAAGTAGAAAAAGAGAGCACAAAACTCTAGGCACTGTGCTTTGGACAAGAACGGTCCTTAGTTTGAGCCAGACATCTTTCTCACGGTACCAGTGCAGTGCACCAGACAGGTGAGCTGACTAAACCCTTTTTTCCACATTTCTATGTACGAGCTGCTTAACAGAGGAGGGGGTGTAATGGATATTTACCATATTCTTTACTTGTCTTGACAACATTAATAATGTTAAATTATGCAGCAAAAATTATAACAACGATTTGTTTTAAATAAATTAATATCATATTCATTGTTGGCTTATTCTTTGTAAAAAAAAAAAAGAAAGTAAAATAACAAATGTACATGTCATGAAAAAAAATAGATCTTTGCAATTAGCCCGCAGCTAGTATTTAGAATGCAGCATTTTGTATTGACTATAAGAATCCAAATACTGTATATAAAGTATTAAAAAGAAAGGAAACACAAAAAGCATTGATTTCTTTTAAAACATGCATTCTATTGATTTATACAATTTTACCCATTAAATGATCTTATAAATTGCTTTAATTAGAAGGATGCATACTGTATTTAAAATTGCATGAATACTATTTCAAAAAGAAAAGTATATTAAGCTAAAAATTGTTGTATACTGCATAATTTCAAGCTAATATTATCTAATTAACTTCTAAAGTAAAATGTTCATCAATATATCAACGTACCATCTACATCTAAGATATTCACCTAATATTTGCTAGGAAGTGCTGGAACATATTGCTAAAGGTTTAACCCTCTGTTTTAAGTATAGTGAATAGAAACTTTAATTTAATATTAGATAATAATAGAAATTTAATAGGTCCATGGTCATCTAATGGTATAACATAATGTCACTGGCTCCTTTTGTTAGGTTAAGTTTTCTGTCCTTCTTGCCGGCATACACCTTGCTGCCAAATGCACATTAAACCCCTATTGACGTATGACGTATCATGTGGGGAACATGAGTATTTGATACACTGCTGAATTTGCAAGTTTTCCAAAATACAAAGAATAGAGAGCTCTGTAATTTTTATCGTAGGTACAATTCAACTGTGAGAGATAAAATCTTAAACAATTTTTAAAAAAATCACATTATATGATTGTTACATAATTAATTTGCACTTTATTTCATGAAATACATATTTTATACAATAGAAAAACAGAACTTAATGTTTGGTACAGAAAAATTTGTTTGCAATTGCAGAGATCAGACATTTCCTGCAGTTCTTGACCAAGTTTGCACACACTGCAGCAGGGATTTTGTAAACACAAAAATATACAAAATATAGCCAGCTCACCAGCAAATTTGGTGATGTCTTTTTGGGAATTGCAATTCATATTCTCAGCCTCCAATCCTTTTTCTGAATACTTGGTCTGTTATGGCAGATACATCGATGATACCCTCATTATTTGGGGGGGTGTATCTGCCATACCGAACTTTGTGAACTATTTGAATTCTAATGACTTTAATATTAGGTTTACATGTAAATATGACGCCAATAAAATTTCATTCTTGGATTTGGAATTGGTTGGTATTTCCAACCATTCCATTCAGTCCAGTACCCATCATAAACCGCTCAGTGGAAATACGGTTCTTCAAGCTACTAGCAGTCATAATAAACATACGATTAAGTCTATCCCTGTAGGGGAGTATACTAGAATAAAACGTAACTGCAGTCATGCATCTGATCTGGATAGGGAATTTAAACAAGTGACGGAAAAACTAAAAAAATGTAAATACCCAGTGTGGATGCTGAATAGAGCCCGAAATTTAGTTAATAAAAAACAGCGTGCTGAATTAATTAAGTCTAATACAGGTAAAAGTACAAAAGAGTGGAACAAAAAACGTATGTATGTTTTCAATTTAGCCCACAATTTAGGCAAATTAAGAATATAATCAATAAATATTTACCTATATTGTATGAGGATGAAAAATTGAAAAAGGTACTTAATACAGGTTTTAATATAATTTTGATGCGCGCACCAACTCTGGGTAACAAATTGTCACCCAGTACATTTTTTCTGAATAAGAAAAAACCTCTACATAACTGGTTAAATTGGGCTTTTATAGATGTGGCTCTAAAGGTACTGTCACACTTAGCGATGTACCAGCGATCCCGACCAGCGATATGACGCGGTCAGGATCGCTAGTGCATCGCTAAGTGGTTGCTAGTGAGCTGCCACACAGGCAGATCTCACCAGCGACATCGCTGGGGACAGGGGTCGCTACTTACCTGTCACACTAGGCGATCCTGACGTCCTCCCGCCCGGCTCCACGCTCATCGCTCGTCTCTCCACAGGAAGCGCCGCAGGAAGCTGACGAGAAACAGTCCAGCCTGTTCTCGCGCGATCAGCGATAACCAGCGGGGGAGCGGGTCGGAGGTAAGTATCAGACACAGCGATGTCGCTAGCAATATCGCTATAACGTCACAAGTTATAGCGATATTGCTAGCGATATCGCTTAGTGTGACAGTACCTTAACAGCTGTAAGACTTGTGCACATGCGATAGTCATCAAAGATTGTTTTGAAAGCGGAGATCAAATGAAATATAAAACTAGGAGTTATATTAACTGTAATTCCACAAATGTGGTGTATAGGATTACTTGTAAGATCTGTAAGCTTTCCTATGTAGGATGTACATCTAGGAAACTTAAGGTTCGCATCAGAGAACATTTATATGATATAACCAGTACCAAAACCGCGGATAGAAATGTATCTGCGGCATTGCTACATTTCATTGTTTGTCATGCCAGGAGCACTAGTTCCTTTGAAGTTCATGGCATAGAAATAGTTAATACTCCATATTGAGGGGGGATGTCAGAAGACTACTTCCCACAAGAGAAATGTATTGGATATATCGTTTAAACACAAGATTTCCACATGGCTTAAATAAGCGCAATGATTTAGCGCTTCATTATAATTTAATTAATGTGTATATAATTTGGATAAGGTGTAAGCAACAGCTTTTTTAAACGTTCTTTTGGATTTTTATGTTTGTTCTCTCTGATTTCACATATGTGTTTGTCATGTGATTTAATACTGCAATACTAGTGGTTAGTTCTTTCTATATAGAACTCTGTGTCGGAAGAATGGACATGACTTTTGATAAAGATCGCATAGATCGAAACGCGTAAAGCTTGTCCGATGTGTATTGGCAGCAGTCCTGGAGAGTGAATTTGTCATCTGACCATTTGCTTTTAATGAGAAGAAATAAAGCAAGTCATTACGTTTTAACGCAGCTGGAACTACTCATCTCATTTTCTTTATGGATTCCACGTCTGTCAGGACGAAGTTCCGAGGTTTCTGCGGTGGTTGCTGGTGAGCTGGCTATATTTTGCATATTTACTTAGTGACAGCCGTGCCCCCGGCATTCTCTCCAGGAAATTTTAAATGCACAATTGATTTTGATACATTGATATCTGCCTTGACACTAAAAAGGACTTTTTTTCGACATATGTTTTTATAATATTCACCTTATACCATGGCCACCAGTTTAACAAGGGATCGCTCCAGCAAAGCAGCACAAGTATTTTCAGATCGTTTGAACACCAGTGCAGGTACTGTTGGCTTTGATGAGAGCCTTGGCAGGCTGGAGAAATTAATGACACATGAAACTAAACTTTGGTGGGACCATGCAACATTGAATAATTATTTGGCCAAGAATATGATCCCTAGGGGCTTGCGTTTAAAGAAAATTCCGACCACTATGTTTTCAAATGATTTCAGCAAAGAGTGGGACTTGATCCTGAGCAATTGTTCTTTGGATCTAATGCGATTAATAATTAAGTATGAGGATGTAAAATTAAAAGATATTCAACAGGAAATTGAAGTATTAAATTCTTCCATGACTGAATTTAAATCCTTAGCGCATTTTGATTCATCAATTGAGGCAATGAATAAAAATATTATAATGCTCGAAGATGAAATTATGGATCGTAAGAAGAGGAAATTTACGAGAGACCTCAATGACTATGCTAATAATAAAGTCTATGATTGGGGCAATTGGGACAAGTCATATGGAACACCTAAATCTATTTTAAAATCTGGCCAAGCTCGATATATGAGAAAAAAATCTAAAAAAGCAACCAGATCGCATGTTTGTTTTACATCCTCGGACCCAGACTCATCTGATAACAATTTAAGCGCTTCAGATACCTCTGTAAACTAGAGTAATTCAGTGACATCAAAAAAGGAATTCTGCCAGTCAAAAAACGCAAGAGGCGTGGCGGTAGAAAACACCCCGCATGATCTGGGTATCATTAACGCAAAAGGAGGAATCTGAACAAGTAGTGGATCACACTGTTACAGAACCACTCAGCACCCAGAATATGTTGTGCAGTTATATGTATATATAATAGGTTCCATGTGAGATGCATATCCCTAATGTATCAGCAGTGTCCGCCCTCCCCCCACCTTTGTAATTCCCACAGTAAACCTCCGCAGGCTCCGGCCACCTGTGGCTTTTGTAATGCATGTCTGTCCTGACACTTGTCTATTGGCCGGCCCTCTGTATCTGTGTAATATATTCTGTGTCCTGTGAGTAAAGTGTTGTCAGACTGGAAATACGTGGAGAAGCAGTGATCTTTTATATGCGCCCATGCACTCAGAGGAATTCCAGCCAGCGTCATTCATTCAGACTCCAGCCAACGCAGAGCGGACCTCCGAAAACACGGGGTGGTACTGAAAGAGGTACCCCAGCTTGGAAGTCCCCGTTACACACACTAATGTGCTGAATTTGTCCTCAAAAATTTTAACTTCAACTCAAATACAAGTCCTGTCATTAGGCTTAAGCTTTGTCCCTGATCAGGATTTTGATCCATTTTCTACCATCTTGGACATCAACAAATTCATGAGGAATTTGACAATTAAAAAACATTTTTTGAGTGATCCACAAATGGAGGAACATCAGGACCAACTTTTACTTCATGCTGGTGAAAATCCGCAGAATGAATTTGCCAATTTGGACTTCAAAGAACAAGCGGCGCTGGTTACTCTGCAGCTCTTGGACTCGGAATCGTCTAAAAAAAACGGAGTACTGATTTATCATATAGTTTTTCTACGAAGAATCCATATTTTTACCCGGTTCAGACTAGGTCAGAATGTATGGACCGGTTCCAAGATCTGGTTGAGCAGGAATTACTTGTATTATACAATAAGTCCAGAGTGAATCATGGAAAGAGAAATTTCTCTAAGAAGCAATTTGCAGCGCTTAAAGAGTTACAAGATATGACAGATCTAACAATTAAGATGTCAGACAAGGGTGGAGTGGTAGTAGTCTTAGACTCTACTGATTATTATGACAGTATGATGCAGCTGTTATCTGATCATGCTGTGCATGAGAAATTATCTCACAACCCATTGTATGAGTTTAGGGATAAGAGTGTCATGGTCATCAGAGATGGTTTAAGTCTGGGGGTTTTGACTGCCCAACAAGCAGAATTTTTGGAGGTTAAAAACCCAATTTTACCCATTATTCATGGGGTTCCTAAAATACATAAAAAGCAAGGAATACCTCCTATGCGCCCAATAGTCTCGGGCATAGGCTCTGCAAATGAGCATTTATGCCAATGGGTAGACTCATTTCTACAGCCACTTGTAAAACAATCCCCTGGTCATATAAGAGATTCCAAACAAGTTTTGGAATTTTTTTCAGAAAAAATTTGGTTATCCACGTATACTTGGGTATGCTGTGATGTAGTATCCCTTTATACGTGTATTCTGCATAAATTAGCTATTCAGGCATTGAAGTTTTATTTGTACAAATTCAGTGAATATACAGTGGACTTAATAGATTACATTCTTCAGGTGGTTAGTTTTTTATTGTCTCATAATTTTTTTGCATTTAATGGTGAGTGCTATCTACAGAAAACAGGCGTGGCCATGGGGCGAAATTTTCACCTTCATTGGCAAATTTGGTGATGTATTTTTGGGAATTGCAATTCATATTCTCAGCCTCTAATCCTTTTTCTGAATACTTGGTCTGGTATGGAAGATACATCGATGATACCCTCATTATTTGGGGGGGTGTATCTGCCATACCGGACTTTGTGAACTATTTGAATTCTAATGACTTTAATATTAGGTCTACGTGTAAATATGACGCCAATAAAATTTCATTCTTGGATTTGGAATTGGTTGTTATTTCCAACAATTCCATTCAGTGCAGTGCCCATCATAAACCGCTCAGTAGAAATATGGTTCTTCATGCTACTAGCAGTCATAATAAACATACGATTAAGTCTATCCCCGTAGGGGAGTACACTAGAATAAAACGTAACTGCAGTCATGCATCTGATCTGGATAGGGAATTTAAACAAGTGACGGAAAAACTAAAAAAGCGCAAATACCCAGTGTGGACACTGAATAGAGCCCGAAATTTTGTTCATAAAAACCAAGGTGCTGAATTAATTAAGTCTAATACAGGTAAAAGTGCAAAAGCGTGGAACAAAAAACCGTATGTATGTTTTCAATTTAGCCCACAATTTATGCAAATTAAGAATATAATCAATAAATATTTACCTATATTGTATGAGGATGAAAAATTAAAAAAGGTACTTAATACAGGTGTTAATATAATTTCGAGACGTGCACCAACTCTGGGTAACAAATTGTCACCCAGTACATTTTTTCTGAATAAGAAAAAACCTCTACATAACTGGTTAAATTGTATGGGCTTTTATAGATGTGGCTCTAACAGCTTTAAGACTTGTGCACATGCGATAGTCATCAAAGATTGTTTTGAAAGCGGAGATCAAATGAAATATAAAATTAGGAGTTATATTAACTGTAATTCCATAAATGTGGTGTATAGGATTACTTGTAAGATCTGTAAGCTTTCCTATGTAGGATGTACATCTAGGAAACTTAAGGTTCGCATCAGAGAACATTTATATGATATAACCAGTACCAAAACCGCGGATAGAAATGTATCTGCGGCATTGCAACATTTCATTGTTTGTCATGCCAGGAGCACTAGTTCCTTTGAAGTTCATGGCATAGAAATAGTTAATACTCCATCTCGAGGGGGGGATGTCAGAAGACTACTTCTCACAAGAGAAGCGTATTGGATATATCATTTAAACACAAGATTTCCACATGGCTTAAATAAGCGCAATGATTTAGCGCTTCATTATAATTTAATTAATGTGTATATAATTGGTTAAGGTGTAAGCAACAGCTTTTTTAAACGTTCTGTTGGATTTTTATGTTTGTTCTCTCTGATTTCACATATGTGTTTGTCATGTGATTTAATACTGCAATACTAGTGGTTAGTTCTTTCTATATAGAACTCTGTGTCGGAAGAATGGCCATGGCTTTTGATAAAGATCACATAGATCGAAATGCGTAAAGCTTGTCCCATGTGTATTGGCAGCAGTCCTGGAGAGTGAATTTGTCATCTGACCATTTGTTTTTAATGAGAAGAAATAAAGCAAGTCATTACATTTTAACGCAGCTGGAACTACTCATCTCATTTCCAGCAGGGATTTTGTCCCACTCCCCCATACAAATCTTCTCCAGATCTTTGAGGTTTCGGGGCTGTCTCTGGGCAACATTGAGTTTCAGCTCCCTCCAAAGATTTTCTTTTGGGTTCAGGTCTGTAGACTGGCTAGGCCACTCCAGGACCTTAGCTGCCCTGTGTCATGATCCAGGCCAGGGTTTGTTTCTTGTTATTCTCTCCCTTGTCTGGTCCTGCGGGGGTTAACCTTCTCTGCCTCATTTTGGGTTCTGTGTGGCTATTTCAGTTTGCTGTGACCTACAGACTAATGTCAGTGATAGTTCATTCTCCCAGTCTAGAGCAGCTGACCCCTTGATACTATGTTTTGTCCTATGCCCATTTACACGGTTCCCTTGACTTCTCTTTCCTGCCACCCTGTTTGTCTTAGTGTTTGCTCCCTGTGCTTGAACCTCTTGGTATATGACCCGACTTGTCTCCTGACCTGTTTGTCTGTCTCATGTCTCTGTTATCTCTGCTCTTGTCTGGCTCTGACTTCTGGCTTTTATTTGACTACGTGTATTGCTTTTTCCTCTGGTCCTGTTTTTCCTGACTGTTTCTGACTCGGCTCATCTGACCACTCTTTCGCCACCAGGTGGCACCTGTGCTTCCCTCACCAGCACCCTCTGGTGGAGGTTGCGCTGTACTGCAGTGCAGCAGCATAACATTGCCACTGACCCATAGATTTAAAGGGAATTTTTACATTTTATTCTCTGGTCATGAATCCACTTCGTAACTTGGCAGATCAGGTGTCCAGTTTGACACAGATGATGTGGGATTTATCGGTGGAACATCGGGCCCTTGCCACGTGCCATACTCAATTACAAAAAGAGTTGACGGAGACTGTTTAGACCGTGCGGGGAACCACCCCTCATGCTGTTAGTCGACCTGGTGATTCTGTAGATGTTGCTTTGCACTCTGCCAAACCCTTGGTTAAGCTTCCTGACATCTTTTCTGGCGAGAAAGATACATTTCGTATGTTCAGGGAGAGTTGTAAATTATTGTTTTCTCTTAAACCTCGATCATCAGGGAATGAGACTCAGTGAGTGGGGATTATTATCTCCTTACTCAGGGAGGGTGCCCAATCTTGGGCTTTCTCACTGCCCCCCACTGTCCCCCACTGCCCAAGAATGGATGTTGGTGGATAGGTTCTTTGAGGCCCTAGGACTTATCTATGATGAACCAGACCTTGTCAGGTGGCAGAGGACACTATTATGGGTCTGGTTCAGGGAAAACACTCAGCCGAGTGGTATTGCTTGGAGTTCAGGCGATGGTCACCTGAGGTGTCCTGGAATGACTCAGCGCTCAGGTGTCAGTTCTGGAGAGGACTCTCGAATCATCTGAAGAACGCTCTGGCTCTCCATTCGCCAACTAGTTCCTTGGAGGAGGCTATGACTCAGGCCATCTGTATTGATTGTAGACTACGGGAGAGGGGAGTGACATGCAGTGAGAAGTCCCTCTCCTTCTGAGTAATCTCGACGCCACACCTCATTCCAAGCCCATGGAAGTGGGGACCACCACCGTCAAGGAAAGGGAGAGGAGACAAAGATGGTAAGGGAGACTTTGCTTTTTAGAAGCAAACAAAGCAAACCAGCTCACCGACAACCATCCAGGGTGCACAAAACTCCGCCTGATCAGACAACTTGCAGCGAAGAAAACTAAGGAGTCATGTTGCAGCTCCCATAAAACATATTGATTCTTTATTCCAAAATTTAAAACATGAACATGACAGCAAATGCTCCCTGAAAAATTGTGAAGTCAAGGAAATGCTTTGGTACTTCCCCGTTCTTTCACAACTATAGGTTTTACCCTCACTTTGGTGAGTTTTCTCAGCTGGTTTTGGGGTGTCCAAGGGCTGATTTGGCCTTTTAGCGGTTTGGGAGGTCTGGAGGGAGGTTCAGAGAAACATTGGGGAGGCTTAGGGCAAGTATAAATTTTTTGCGGATAAACGACTTTCGGTGGGGCTAGTTTTCCAGGTGGGGGATAAGGTATGTTTAACCACCAAGAATATAAGCTTGAGGATTCCTTCTGTTAAGTTGGGTCCCAAGTTCATTGGTCCTTAAGAAATTTTAGAGTTGGTTAATCCTGTGTCCTTTCGCCTACGCCTGTCTTCGTCGTTGCGGATCCCCAATGAGTTCCATAAGGCGCTTTTGAAGCAGTTGGTGTCTTCCTCATGTGAGTCTCCCTCGCACGAGCCACCTGTTGTGGTGGATGGCTAGACCGAAAATGAGGTGGAATGGGTTGTGGATTCTCGTATGCTCCACCGTTCTCTTCAGTATTTGGTCCATAGGAAGGGAAACCATCCTGAAGACCGGTCGTGGGTTCCAACACGTTCGGTCCATACGGATCAGTTGGTCCAGGCCTTTCACGCTCGTTATTCAGGTAAACCTGGGGGTCCAGTGGCACCCCATTGAGAGAGGGGTGTTGTCATTATCCAGGCCGGGGTTTGTTTCTTGTTATTCTCTCCCAGGTCTGGTCATGTGGTGGTTAATTTTCTATGCCTCATTTTGAGTTCTGTATGGCTATTTCAGTCTGCTGAGGCCTGCAGACCAATGTCAGTGATAGTTCATGCTCCCAGGCTAGAACAGCTGACCCCTTGATAAAGTGTTTTGTCCTCTGGCCGTTTACTCTGTTCCTGTGACTTCCCTTTCCTGCCACCCCGTTTGTCTTAGTGTTTGTTCCCTGTGCTTGGATCTCTTGGTATGTGACCCACGTTGTTTCCTGACCAGTTTGACTGTCTCACTTCTCTGTTATCTCTGCTCCCATCTGGCTTTGACTTCTGGCTTGTATTTGACTATGTGTATTGCTTCTTCCTCTGGTCCTGTTTTTTTCTGACTGTTTTTAACTCAGCTCGTCTGACCACTCTTTCGCCACCAGGTGGCACCTGTGCTGCTGCTCAGTGGTGCTATGGCGTGTGTGCAACCTTATTCCCCTCACCAGCATCCCCTGGTGGAGGTTGCGCTGTTCTGCACTGCAGCAGCATTACACCCTGGCTGTGTATTTCAGGTCTTTGTCATACTGGAAGACCCATCCATGACCCACCTTGAATGCTCTTACTGAGGGAAGGTCGTTTGCCAAAATCTCTCAATAAATGACCCCACCCATCCTCCTTCAATATTGTGTAGTTTTCTTGCTCATTTTGCAGAAAAGCACCCCCAAAGTGTGATGTTTCCCCCATCTTGCTTCACGGTTGGGATGGTATTCTTGGGGTTGTACTCATCCTTCTTCTTCCTCCAAACACTGTGACTGGAGTTGATACCAAAAAGTTGTACTTTGGTCTCATCTGACTATATGACCTCTGGATGATCCAGATGGTCATTGATGAACTTCAAATGGGCTTGGACATGTGCTGGCGTGAGCAGGGGAACCTTGGGTGCCCTGCAGGATTTTAATCCATGAGTGCGCAGTGTATCACTAACAGTAATGTTTGAGACTGTGGTCTCATCTCTCTTCAAGTACTTGACCAGGTCCTTCCATGTAGTTCTGGGCTGTTTCACGACCTTTCTCAGAATCATCCTTATCCCACAAGGTGATCTCTTGCATGGAGCCCCAGACCGAGGATGATTGACAGTCATCTTGTGTTTCTTCCATTTTATAATATTTGTGCCAACAGCTGTTGCGTTCTCAACAAGTTGCTTGACTATTGTCCTGTAGCCCATTCCAGCCTTGTGCAAGTCTAAAATTTTGTCTTGTTTGCACAAGATAATGTGCTACTGAGGATGATGAGCTATTATAGCGCACAAAAAATCATTTCACTAGACGACCAAGTGTTTTGCACTTTCATCAGGTGCATAACAGCTACTTTAGACTGCATGATATTTAAAATTGTACTTTTTATTATTTATTTATTTTCTATTCCCAGATGAACTCATTTAACCCCTTAACCCCTTACCTACAATGGACGTAATATTCCGTCCATGTGACCCTGGACCTAACTACCATGGACGGAATATTACGTCCCAGCGATCAGCGGCGCCCACGTGGTGAGCGCCGCTGATCGCGGCCGGGTGTCAGCTGATTATCACAGCTGACACCCGGCACAATGTGTCAGGGGCGGTCACGGACCGCCCCCGACACGTTAACCCCTTGTACACTGCGATCAAATGCGATCGCGGTGTACCGGGGGTTAAAGGGAAGCATCGGCAGGGAGGGGGCTCCCTCCTTGCTTCCCTGAGCCCCCCACGGCAGCGCAATGTGCAGCACTGCTGCGGGGGGCTCTTTCCCTACAGGCCCCCGGATCCAAGATGGCGACGGGGGCCTTCGGGGGCCTGCAGGGAGCTGCCTTCCTCACTGCCTGCAAAGCGCAGGCATGAGGAAGTCTGCAGCAGTGCCTGTGACAGATCGCTGATCTGTCACAGTGATCAGTGATGTCCCTCCTGGGACAAGGTAATAAAGTAAAAAAAAAAGTGTTAAAAATAATAATAAAAAAAATCGCTAAATAAATTAGTAAAAAAAAAAACAATATTCCCCAATAAATCCATTTTTTCAAAATAAAAAAACCCAAAAACAATAAAAGTACACATATTTGGTATCGCCGCGTCTGTAGCGACCCGCCCTAAAAAACTGTCCCATTAGTTAACCCCTTTAGCGAACCCCTTAAAAAATAAAAAACGAAGCAAAAAATAATGATTTATTATCATACCACCGAACAAAAAGTGCAATAACGCGCGATCAAAAAGACGCATATAAATGTCCATGGTACCGCTGAAAACGTCATCTTGTCCCGCAAAAATGAGCCGCCATACAGCGTCATCCGCAAAAAAATAAAAAAGTTATAGCTCGCAGAATAAAGCGATACAAAAATAATTATTTTTTATATAAAATTGTTTTCATTGCAAAAAACCGACAAAACATAAAAAAACAACCTAAATGAGGTATCGCTGTAAACGTACTGACCCGAAGAATAAAAACGCTTTATCAATTTTACCGCACGCGGAACGGTGTAAACGCACCCCCCAAAAGAAATTCATGAAACGCTGGTTTTTGTTCATTCTGCGTCCCAAAAATCGGAATAAAAAGCGATCAAAACAAGTCACGTGCCCCAAAATGGTACCAATGAAAACGTCAACTCGTCCCGCAAAAAATAAGACCTCACATGACTCAGTGGGTCAAAATACGGAAAAATTATAGCTCACAATATGTGGTGATGCAAAAACTATTTTTACAATAAAAAGCGTCTTTTAGCGTCTGACAGCTGCCAAACATAAAAACCGCCATAAATAGTAAATCAAACCCACCATTATCACCCCCTTAGTTAGGGAAAAATAATAAAACTAAAAGAAAATGTGTTTATTTCCATTTTCCCGCTAGGGTTAGGGTTAGGGTAGGGTTAGGGTTAGGGTTAGGGCTAGGGTTAGGGCTAGGGTTAGGGTTAGGGCTAGAGTTAGGGCTAGGGTTAGGGCTAGGGCTCAGATTAGGGTTAGGGGTGTGTTGGGGTTAGGGTTGGAGTTATAATTGGGGGGTTTCCACTGTTTGGGCACATCAGGTGCTCTCCAAATGCAACATGGCGTCTGATCTCAATTCCAGCCAATTCTGTGTTGAAAAAGTTAAATGGTGCTCCTTCCCTTCCAAGCTCTGCCATGCGCCCAAACAGTGTTTTACCCCCACATGTAGGGTATCAGCCTAATCAGGACAAATTACAAAACAACTTTTGGGGTCCAATTTCTCCTGTTACCCTTAGGAAAATAAAAAAATTGGGGGCAAAAATATAATTTTGCGGAAAAAAATGTTTTTTTTATTTTCACGCCCAGACGTTATAAACTTCTATGAAGCACTTGGGGGTTCAAAGTGCTCTCCACACATCTAGATAAGTTCCGTGGGGGGTCTAGTTTCCAAAATGGGGTCACTTGTGGGGAGTTTCAATAGTTTAGGTATATCAGGGGCTCTCCAAACGCACATGACACCCACAGACCAATCCATCAAAGTCTGCATTCCGAAACGTCACTACTTCCCTTCCGAGCCCCGACGTGTGCCCATACAGTAGTTTTCTCCCACATATGAGGTGTCAGCGTACTCAGGACAAATTGGACAACAACTTTTGGGGTCCAATTTCTCCTGTTACCCTTGGGAAAATAAAAAAAATGGGGACTAAAAGATGATGTTTGTGGAAAAAAATACGATTTTTTTATTTTCACGCCCGGACGTTATAAACTTCAGTGAAGCACTGGGGGGTTCAAAGTGCTCACCACACATCTAGATAAGTTCATTAGGGGGTCTAGTTTCCAAAATGGGGTCACTTGTGGGGGGTTTCCACTGTTTAGGTACATCAGGGGCTCTCCAAAAGCAACATGACACCCGCAGACCATTCCATCAAAGTCTGCATTCCAAAACGTCATTACTTCCCTTCCGAGCCCCGACGTGTCCCCATACAGTAGTTTTCTCCCACATATGGGGTGTCAGCGTATGCAGGACAAATTGGACAACAACTTTTGTGGTCCAATTTCTCCTGTTACCCTTGGGAAAATAAAAAAAATGGGGACTAAAAGATGATGTTTGTGGAAAAAATACGATTTTTTTATTTTCACGCCCGGACGTTATAAATTTCAGTGAAGCACTGGGGGGTTCAAAGTGCTCACCACACATCTAGATAAGTTCCATGGGGGGTCTAGTTTCGATAATGGTGTCATTTGTGGGGGGTTTCTACTGTTTTGGTACATCAGGGGCTTTCCTAACGCGACATGGTGTCCGATCTCAATTCCAGCCAAAAACGTCAAATGGCGCTGCTTCCCTTCTGAGCTCTGCCATGCGCCCAAATAGTGGTTTACACCCACATGTGGGGTATCAGCGCACTCAGGATAAATTACACAATATCTTTTAGGGTCCTGTTACTTTTGAAAAAATAAGAATTGAGGGTGAAAAGATCATTTTTGTGGAAAAAATATGATTTTTTAATTGTACCACTTTACGTTATAAACTTCTGTGAAGCCCTTTGGGGTTCAAAGTTCTCACCACATATCTAGATACGTTCCTTGGGGGGTCTAGTTTCCAAAATGGGGTCACTTGGGGGTTTTCCACTGTTTAGGTACATCAGCGGCTCTCCAAACGCGACATGGCGTCCGATCTGAATTCCAGCCAATTTTGCATTGAAAAAGTCAAACGGCGCTCCTTCCCTACTGAGGTCTGCCATGCGCCTAAACAGTGGTTCCCCCCCACATATCAGGTATCAGCGTACTCAAGACAAATTGCACAATAACTTTTGCAGTCCAATTTCTCCTGTTACCCTTGGTAAAATAAAGAAAATTGAACCTGAAGTATTTTTTTTGTGAAAAAAAGTTAAATGTTCATTTTTTTTAATATTCAAAAAATTCCTGTGATGCACCTAAAGGGGTAATAAACTTCTTGAATGTGGTTTTGAGCACCTTAAGGGGTGCAGTTTTTAGAATGGTGTCTCTTTTGGGTATTTTCTATCATATAGACCCCTCAAAGTGACTTCAAATGTGATGTGGTCTCTAAAAATAAAATGGTATTGCAAAAATGAGAAATCGCTGGTCAATTTTTAACCCTTATAACTTCCTAACAAAAAAAATTTTGGTTCCAAAATTGTGCTGATGTAAAGTAAACATGTGGGAAATGTTATGTATTAAGTTTTTTGTGTGCCGTATCGCTGTGATTTTAGGGCATAAAAATTCAAAGTTGGAAAATTGCGAAATTTTCAAAATTTTCGCCAAATTTCCATTTTTTTCACAAATAAACGCAAGTTATTTGAATGCAATTTTACCACTAACATGAAGTACAATATGTCACGAGAAAACAATGTCAGAATCACCGGGATCCATGGAAGCGTTCCAGAGTTATGACCTCATAAACGTACAGTGGTCAGAATTGTAAAAATTGGCCCGCGAGTTAACGTGCAAACCACCCTTGGTAGTGAAGGGGTTAAGGACCTAGCAATTTTTTGTTTTTGTGCTTTCATTTCTCCCTTGCCTTCTTCCAAGACCAGTAACTTTTTTATTTTCCCACTGATAAAGCCACATGGAGGCTTGTTTTTTAAAGAACTAGTTGATGACCCCAATCATTTTATGTAACAGTATACTGGAAAATGTGAGAAAAAAATCCAAATGAAGTGAAATTGTGAAAAAAACCAACAATTCTAAAATTCTTTTTTTGGGTTTAGCTTTTTTCGGTGTTCATTTTGCAGTAAAAATTACCTGGAAATGTTATTGTTCAGGTCAGTATGATTACAACGATATCAAATTTGCAAATTCATTTTAAGTGATAAAAAAGTTCAGAATGTCATGAAACACACACCAAAAATTAGCTTGAGTCTCCCTTTTCCAAAACACATAATATTTTTATTTTTTTGGTTTATGAAACTCTGTGAGGGCTCAGTTTTGGCATGGTGAACTAATGTTTTTATTGTTACTGATTTGAGGTTTATTGAAGGCTTTGTCTGCTTTTAATTTTTTTGTGGTGTTGAAGCAACCAAAAATATGCAATCTTTGCATTTTCATTTTTTTTAACAGTTTTTACAGATCGGGTTAATTAATTTTATATTTTCATAGATCAGACTTTTTTAACACATTGATGCCAAATATGTCTATTTTTCCATTTTTTTATTCTTAACTGTTGAAAAGGGGGAGTATTCGTATTTTTATATATTTTCACCTTTTAAGAAACTTTTTTTTATTTACTTTTTAAATTACTTATTAGTTTCCTTGAAGGACTTGAACCCGTGATTGAACCTGCCATTGTTTGTTCACTTGTACTATATACAGCAATATCATACCTTGGAGGTTATGGGATGGCCTTTAAGCTTTTTTTTATTTTTTATCATAAACAGTGTTTACTAAGGACCCTATGATATTCATGTGTACTATTCCATTTTTTCTTATTTACAGCAGGGTATATGATAGAATCTCATCAGTCTCATCAGTAGCAACTGCCATCTCCAATCTCAGTAAGGCCTTCTTCACATGACTGTTTTTTATGTCCATATGCGGTTTGTTTTTTAAGGACCGCAATTATGGACATTAATGATGGTGCACAGGTCAGGTTTTTCACATTGATGGACCATGTGTCTGTGTCAAAAACACACAGAAATATACCTATTTTTAATGTACCATGGACAAAATGGGTGCTGTACATGTGCACACTGATGACACATTGATAATATCCATGTATCCTTAGTGTGACACATACCGGCGCTTGGGAAAAAGCAGTACAGTTCTCACTGTTCCCTTGCGCCGGGTGCTGAATCGAACTCTCATCATCCTTGCCTGGTCTCCATGCAATTAGCGAGACCAGACGAGTCTGATCATAGTTGCACTCAGCTTCCTCCATCTGTGTCTAGTGCTTACAACAAAGGTCATCATTGTTGCCTGGTCTTCCTACGATCAGCGAGACCAAGCGAGTCTGATGATAGTTCTAGTCAATAACCACCATCTTTGTCTTTCGCTTATTAACTCCCTCACGACATATGACGTATGTTGTGTCTCCCCCTTTAATACGGGCTCTGGTGCTAAGACCACATTTTTTTCCGCACATAACAGCTGATTTCATCAGTTGGGTAATAGTTGCGGGATTGATGTCATTTGTTTTATGGCCACTGACATCAAGCCCAGGGATTAGTCATGGAGAGGGTTCTACAAGACATTCCATTACTAACCACATAGTCAAATTTAACAAAGACACAGACACAGTTAAGTTTTGTATTTGAAATAAAAACTTCTCAATCCTCTTTTATCTATTTATTTTACAAAAGTAAAAATAAAAAAGCAGGGTTATATTCACCTTTCCTAACTGAAACAATCCATTAGGGCTCATGTCCCATGACAATCTGGATGGTTTGGTGAGCGGTCACATCAGTGATGCGACCTCTCACCATGCCAACCTTAACACACTGAGCTGAGCGTGAGAAGTGCTGCCTGTGACTGGTGGTAACATTAATGGCTTCATCGCCAGTCACACACAGCCATGTTCCCACGCTCAGCTCAGTGTGTTCTGACTGGTAGTACAAAGGCTCTGGAAAAGCGCTATGGTTCCATGCCCTCCAAAAGAAATTAAGCAAATTCTGCACTCCCAAATTCAAAGGTCCCCTCTCTATACTGAGCCCCAGTGTGCCTAAACCACCTTTAGCATTCACATGTATAGCAATTCTGTAGTGATGACAGCCCACCTAATTTATATGTGCATGTCTCCAGAAGCATGAGTTATTCAATAAATTGTACTGAGCACTACAACATACTGGTGAATGAAAAAAATAACTCAAAGATGGATGGGAATGAGAAATCCCACAGGGTAAAAGAGATGCAACATAAAATGATAGTAATAATAATAATAAATTACACAATTTTTTAATATAAAAATGCCTTTATTTAAATATTGGCACAACAATTAAGTGCATTAAAAATATATGTATACATATAATAAAATATACAACCAAGTTAGCAATGTGTTTATGGATAATGGAAAAACCAATCCATAACAAAAAGGCTTAATTAATGAACCAGGTAAAAAAATATATATATAGTGACACAAAAATTGTTACATAAAAAGAAAGGTATTTCACACTTTGTATCTTTGTTGCACACGCCTCAGTGCGATTTGAATTTTTTGCACAGTTGCACCTTTGCACTTTGGGCACATTCATTATATATATATTTATCTTTCTCTTTATGTAACAATTTTTGTGTCACTATATATATATATTTTTACCTGGTTCATTAATTAAGCCTTTTTGTTATGGATTGGTTTTTCCATTATCCATAAACACATTGCTAACATGGTTGTATATTTTATTATATATATATACATATATTTTTAATGCACTTAATTGTTGTGCCAATATTTAAATAAAGGCATTTTTATATTCAAAAATTGTGTCATTTATTATTATTATTATCATTATTTTATTATTATTTTATGTTGCATCTCTTTTACCCTGTGGGATTTCTCATTCCCATCCATCTTTGAGTTATTTGTTTCATTTATACCGGATGGTCTGCCATCCTTTGTTAGGGGGATTGGTTCAACCACATCTTTGAGATTTATTTATACCATCATACACGTTCACAAGATTATTATATATAAATATATTGTGAGTTGTTTGAATCCTTTTCCTCTGTTTATTCTAACATACTGGTGAATACAACTTACTGGGCTCTATAATTTTCACTCAACATTCAATACTGCTTTTTTTTAAAAACACCCATGAACTCAAAAATGTCACCTATACACTTGGAAATAAATTTGTCAAACAGGTTTAATTTCCAAAATGGAGCCATTTGAGGGGGGATTCTGCTCTTCTAGCACTTAAGGTGATCTGTACATGGAGTCCACAAACTTTTCTGGGAGAATCTGTGCTCCAGGAAGCAAAAAGAGCTCCAACCCTCCTGAGTCTCACAATGTAGCTAAGTAGTACTGTACAGCCACATATGGGGTATTTCTACATTCTGCAGAAATTGTGGGACAAATTTTGGTGCCATTTTACCCATTTGTGGTGATAAAAATTTAATAATTTAATCTTTTTTCTTCACTTCCTAAAGGTATAAAATTCTGTGATACATCTGTTATGTCAATATGTTCACTGCACCCCTAGACAAATTCATTGAGAGGTGTAGTTTGTAAAATGGGGTTAATTATGGCTTATTCTGCTGTTTTAGCACCTCAGGGTCTCTACTAATGTGATATGGCACCCTCAAACCAGTCCAGCAAAATTTTAACTCCAATATGGCACATCTTTCCATCAGAGCTCTACACTGTGCCTCAAAAGTACTTTTTGACCACATATAGGGTGTTAGTGTACTCAGGAGAAATTGCACATCAAATTTCTGGGGATTACTTTTTCCTGCTATGCTTGTGAAGATGAAAAAACTGGGGCTACATCAACATTTTTGTGGGAAAAATATATATTTTTTTATTTTCACCAATCAATGTTGTAAAATTCTTTGAAGCACCTGTGGGTTCAAGGAGCTCCACACACATCTAAAAAAATCCTTGAGTGGTCTTGTTTCCAAAATAGGGTAAATTGTGCTGGGTTTCCACTGTTTAGTCACATCAGGGGCACTCCATCCTGTCTGAGCCTTGGCGTGTCCCCAAATGATAGTTTCCCCAGTAGTCAGGAGAAATTGCACAACAAATTTTTCTCCTCACCCTTGTGAAAATAAAAAATGTTGGTCTAAAAGAACATTTTTATGGGAAAACATTTGCCAGTCTCAAATTCTGGATGAACATAGCTCATTCAGATTCGTGTTCTGATTCCTGAGCATTTTCCCTCAAAGTCGGCAAAATTCGGGCACAGTTCATTAAATGATCATGTTTCCACTAATCTTTTTGGTAGGACTTTGGCTAAGATAGTGGTGCTGTATGATGAGCAGGGGGACATGTTTTATGAGGGGAGGGGGTGGGGAAAGGTCAGAAGAGCGGCAGACTGCTAGTCCTTTTTTTTAAATAATTTAATGTATGGAGAGTCCCTTAGTCAATCAGGGTGCAGAAACCATCCACAATGTCCAGAAACAAGGGCTCTGTCATTGGCTGACAAAGTCACATGTCCCTCTTCATATAAAAAACAGACATGTTGTTCTGGTGGCGCCATTTTTTCAATGTAACAGCACAAGAGGGGCTGATCTTGCTGCTGCTGCTGCAAGTTGTTATATATCTAGATAGAGTGTTTATTGTCAGCTACTTCAGCTTGACAGGATTCTGTGTGAAATCGATCTTCCAGCATCTAACTCATTTGTGCTAATATTGTAATGCAGGCAGAACGCCATATTTCCTAATCTAAATTGTTTGTGCTAACATTGTGGTGCAGGCAGGAGACCACATTTCCTAATCTAAAACGTTTTGGCTAATACTGTGGTACAGGCACAAAGCCATATTTCTTAATCTAAATCATTTGGGCTGATACTGTAGTGCAGGCAGGAGGCCACATTTGCTAATCTACATCACCAATTCCTTGAAAAGATCTATGTCTGCCAGGGTGCATTTCACAACTGAAACCTGGTTGAGCAAACATGGCCATGGGTGTTACATCTTGCTGACTGGACACTGGGTGACTCTGGTAGCTTTGTGGGCAGGTGGACAAGGGGCTGCTCCACAAGTCTTGGAATTCCCAAAGCTTGCGTGACAAACCTCTGTATCTAATACTTCCTCCACTGCTTCTGCCTCCTCCACCTCGTCTAGGGCCTTCTCCTGCACACTCAACCTCTCCCTTAATGAAACATGCATTCCAACAGTGCAAAGCGAATCCCCCCCACATACATACTGCACAGATAGGGCTCACCACAATCACGCAGTGTTTAAATTAATATGCTTTGCAGATCACTGTCACACAGCTCAAGAGTTGTGGACAGCTATCCAGTCTGAGTTTGATCAATGCCTGTCTCCACTGAACCTAGAGCCAGAGAAGGCCTTGTGTGATAACGGTGCAAACCTGGTGGCAGCACTAAACCAGGGCAACCTCACAAACAAACCTTCCATGGCTCACATCCTCAACCTGGTGGTACAGCAATTTTTCCACCACTGTCCCTGCATGGATGCACTGCTGCATAAAGCACTGGCATTGTGTGCTCACTTCCACTGTTCTCACCTCGCTGGTAATCCACTTGCATCGCTACAGAGGTTATTCGGTCTACCAGTTAACTGTTGATATGCGATGTGCCACATGGTGAAATTCCGCTATGCACATGTTGCAGTGACTGTGGCAGCAGCGATGAGTCCTGGTAGAGTATGTCTTGTTGCATAGCCTGGGCCAATGCAGTCCAAATATGGTGCAAATCACACTTGCGGAGTGGGCACAGTTAAAGGACCTCTGCACCTTTCTGCACAGCTTCGAAATGTCTACTAAGATGGTTAGCACTGACGATGCCATCATCAGCATCACTACTGAATTGTGGTCATCTACATGTTGGAGCACAGTTTGAATAGTTTGCGGGAAGAAGTGGTGGTCCCAGAGGAAGAGGTATAAACAGAGGAGAATGCAGAAGGGATAACAATATCTCTAAGTTCGTGACTGTTGTCGCACAGTTGGATGCCATGGGAAGGTGTATTACAGTCTTCAAGGAAGGGTCATGGTATCAGACAAACTGTTACTGAAGATACAGGAGCCGAGGAACAAATGGAAGAGGACAAGAAGGAAGAGGTGTTGCGTGCACAACAATCAGGATAATGATCTCCTCTCTGTTGTTTTTGGTTGGTGGGAGGGGACGGAGGAAGCAAGCTTGAGTGTTAGGCTAGGTTCACATTGCATTATGGCGCTGTGTTTAATGCATCTGTTACATAGCGGCATTAACACTATGTAACGGATGCATTAAAACACCCATAGACGGCCATAATGTAGCGCATCGCTAACGCATGTCATAATCGGCATGCATTAGTGATGTGCCATCATTCTGTGACGGACCCTCGGACATGGTCTGCAGCATTCGAGGGTCCATCACTGCTAGCGCAGATGGAGCATCTGCATTAGCGCGATCGCATAATGTGATCAGAAAAATGAGTAGCGTTAGCGCAGTCCGTTTAATGCATACGCTGAACGGACTGCCCTAACACAATATAAACCAGGCCTTACACCGCCACCAGCACACCATGGAATTGGACCTCATGGAAGCACCCAACACATGAGCATTTTCTTGCTGTACTATCTGCAACATGATGTCCATATTGATAGGATTACAAATAGGGCTGACTACTCGGTTGCCACTCTGTTAGACCCATGGTTTAAGAGTAAATGTTGCCAGATTCTTCCCTCACTGGAAAGGGATATGAGCATGTTGGAATATCAAAACATGCTTGAAGACAATCTTAACAGTGGTTTTCTCCAAGAAAGCAGTGAGACAGGCAGTGTGCATTATAGACTTCCAAACCCTGGAATGTAGAGTCGTCAAAGAAAAAACATTTTTTAGACCAGCCTGTGCACCAACAGAACAGAGTACAAATCTGACACATTGTGAATGACTGGAGTGGATGGTACAGTAGTATCTCGAGCTGAATATCAATGCCATTAGGGGGAATTTGGGCCCTTTTGAAGTTTGGTCTTCAAAAATGAAAGAGTGGCCTGAGCTAAGCTGTCACACATTAGAGGTTTTGACATGCCCAGCAGCCAGTGTTCTCTTGGAACGTGTCTTCAGTGCTGCTGTTGTTGTCCTGACAGATAAGCGCATCCGGCTGTCCCCTGAAAGTGTAGACTGCCTAACTTTCATCAAGATAAGCAAGCCATGGATCTCCAATGACTTTTGCACCCCAGGTGCAGACTGGGCAGACTTGGCAATGGTGTACTTTTTAGTGTGCTGCATTGATCTTGCGTTATTGCAATTTGTGTTTTGTTGTAGCTTCTGTGCCTGCTGTTTTTTTTTCTGCTGATGTTACAAACAATTTTTTGAAATCTGAAGACTCCAAGTTAGGTCTCCATCTGTTTGTTTTCCTTTAGTGGAAGGGATGTCAGAGCCTCATAATGCTTTTTCTATTCTGAGGAAAATGAAGCCACTTTAGTGGTGTTTGGCAATATTTTTTTGAAATGTGGAGACTCCAAGTTGGGTCTGCATCTGGTGGGTTTCCAGTAGTGGAAGGGGTGTTAAAGTCCCATTTTCCTATTTCTACTCTCTGGAAATTTATGCCACTTTAGTGTGTTTGTCTCCTTCATGTGTGTTGCCTGAATTTGGCAGGCCTCTTAGAGCACCAGGCTTACACCTGTCACTCATCCACCTGTTACTGATCAATGTTTCTGCTAGAAATGCTGGTCCAAACCCTGTCCCATGCATCCATGCTGCACAATTATAATATTTGTTTGCTGGGTAAATCTGTGCCACTTTTCCTGGTGTCTACCCCTAATTTGAGATGTTTTGGCAGCCTTTTAGCCCCTTTGAAGGTGTTGCCTACGCATCTATTCGCCAAACTGAACCGAACCTTGAAAGGATCGCTCATCTCTTGTTATAAACTACTATAAAGCACCTAAGGGTTCAAGGTGCTGATCACACATCTAGATAAGTTTCTTGAGAGGTCTAGTTTCCAAATTGGTGTCAATTGTGGGGGGGTTGACACATTTTAGGTACATCAAAGGTTTTCTAAATGCAGCAAGGCATCCACTAATAATTTTAGCAAATTTTGCACTGAAAAAGTCAAATCTCCCTCCTTCCCTTTTAAGCCCTGCCATTCGCTCAAACAGTAGTTTTTCTGCATATATTGGGTATGGCATAATCAAGAGAAATTGCACAACAAACTGGATTGTTTTTTTTCGCCTGCACCCTTGTGAAAATCAATAAACTGGGTCTTAAAGAACATTTTTGTGGGGAAAATATGATTTTTTATTTTCACGGCTCAACATTTTAAGCTTCTGTTCAATATGTTCACAACTAAAGATTAGCGAATGTTTCAATATTCAATTCAGCACACAATTGCTGAATTTGCAATATTCGCCAATTTTATTGCCGAATATAGCTGAACATGCACAGCACAAAAGCCGATGTTTCCCCTGCTGCGTGACGGCATGAGAAAACACCGGTGTAGTGCTTCTAATTGGTGGTAATGTTACCACCTGTAGATCATTACTGCTGTCAGAGTCTTGCGGAGTTACGCTGCCAGATGTCGGTGTGACCCTGCAAAGATGCGGTGACCCATGGTAAAAAGCTTACCGCAGGTCAGCAGGCGCTGGCTGATGAGATCCTACCTCTCCCATCAACCTGCGTCTGCTGTCACTGATAACATCAGCTCTCAGCCGCCCCAGAAAAGGCGCATCTATAAGATGCGCCAATTCTGGCACTTAGCCTCGCTGTTCACATTTGCTCTGTAGTGGTGGAAAATGGGGTGATAGATGAGGGGGTTGATGTCACCTTTGCTTTATCAGATGACATCAAGCTCTGAGGTTACTAATGGAGAGGCATCTATAAGACACCCCTATTACTAACCCCATAGACATATTGTATAAAAACACACAGACACCCAGAAAATAGGTCCTTTAATTGAAAGAATGACACAGACTACTTTAATAACTCTTAATTATACCATACTTTCGACATCGCCCATTCCTCTGACGCCATTGTCTTCTGCAAGAGAATTAAAATATAAAACAACAATATTACTCACCTTTCCCTTGAGGAGGTAATAATCCATTTGTCCCACGATGGGTCTATCTCTGCTACATCTAGATGGCAGGCTGCATGGTTGCATGCTATGACTATATGTTACGGCGGCGGAACACGCTTAAAAAAATATAAATAAGCCTGTTCACCGCCCGGGGTCCACCGGGCGGCAGATGGAAAAACCGCTGCTAACAGAGGCAGAGCACTATGGCGGTAGTGTGCACTGGGTATAACTGCACCCAATGCGCACAAAGGCAAGCTCTGTTCAGACACAGAGCTGAACGCACAGAGTATACAATAACGCTGAGTCTGTTCTATGTCACAGACTGACAGCAACACAGATACGGTATTTAAGGTCACAGGAGTAGCCTTAAACTGCAGGACTACTCCGTCTAGACCTACCGTAACAAAAGATGCGGAACGTCGCAACTGCGAACGTCCGACAGACTGCAACCGCAGCGCGGTGTGCACGGAGCCACGGAGGAGCCACGGCAAACTCGCTGGCGCGATGCAGGACGCTAGCTGCTGGAAAAGTATAGCTGGAGTGCGATGGCACTAGCGCTGCTATTGGCGGCTGCCCAATCACTCACACAATCGTAATATCAGAGGAAAGAGGTTTCATAATAAGTCAGTCACCAGTCCAAGCATCCATCACCATACATACAGCAGCAGTATGAAAAATACTAGCACATGGCATAGCGACCATGCGCACTTTTTATAGTGTACGGGACCTGCTGGAAATCTCAAGAGCCCTGAGCATAACCAATCAAATCAGAAGCAGGACCTGAGCACCTGACTCCTGAACTCCAATGAGAGCTAGTCCCGTGAGCATGCTCAGAAGCTTGGACAAAATACTTAGCCTCTGGAGACAAATGTGTGAATCTGGATTCCCGCATAGGCATTATAGAACCCAGATTCCTAACACTATATAGCCTGTCATCCAGCAGAGACACTGTGCAGCATCTGCTACCACTGCCCAGTGTCTCATGGTGAACTAGTAGGACTTGTTTGACGTCACCGTGAGCATGAGAAAATTCTCATGCTCCAGGTGCCTTCATAAAGGTCCAGGGAGTTCACAGCCAATGAACTCACTTAACCTATTTAATGTCAGAGTGAGCGCCATTCGAAGCTTACCACAGCACTCACGCTAACGTCAAATAGGTACCGAAAATCTAAGTGTCCTTGTTTGTAATACGTGTGGCACAAATGTGGCAACCATGTGCCGCCCATGTGCTGCATCAGTACCACACAGAGGTTGCCAGGATAGCAGCGACACCATAAGCACTGTTCCTTGGTGCTCCATGCTGAAGATTGCTCTCATCATTCTCTCCTGCTCTTCCAGCAATCAGCACAAACAGAGGAAAATTATGAGAGTTGTATTCAAGTGAGAACAATGACAGCAGGTGGTGGCTTTTGGGACAATTCCTCCCACCAGCCTACACCTGCTGCTGCTAATAACAGTGAAAATAGGAGGGGCTGAGGGGAGTAATCATCAACTGGCTCCTGAGCTAAATAAATAAATAAATACATGAATAAAACAGCTTGGGTTCCCCTGTATTATTGATAACCAGCCAGGTGAAACTCACAGCTGGGGGCTGCAACCCTCAGCTGTTAGCTTCAACAAAGAATAATGGGGTCTCCACGCCATATTTATAATTACTTAAATAATTAATTTAAAAAACGGCGTGGGGTTCCACCACTTTTGACAACCAGCTTTGCTAAAGCAGACAGCTGGAGGCTGATATTCTCAGGCTGGTAAGGGGCCATGGATATTGGCCCCTCTATTAGATGCTCCAATTCTGGCACTTTGCCCTGCTCTTCCCACTTGCCCTGTAGTGGTGGCAAGTGGGGTTCATATTTGTGGGGTTGATGTCACCTTTGTATTGTCAGGTTTCATCAAACCCACAGCTATAAGACACCTATCCATTACTATCCATTACTAATGCTATAGTTATGGTAAATAAAGACAAAGCCAGAATAAAGTCCTCTATTATAAATAAAACAAAACACAGTTTTCCTTTTTTATTTAAAAATAACAAACACAGTTATACTCACAAATGCCTAATTACACTGAATTCCTTGTCTCCTGTCATAAAACAAAAATAAAAAACAATATCCTTTACCTCTCCATTGTTCTGTCTCAACCCGTAATCGATGTCTGGGGGATTAATAGTTTTCAACCTGGATGGTGCCAAGATGCGACCGTCCAGGCTGAGAACCACTGGTGAATGAGCTACTGAGTGTGCAGCCTTAGTGACTAGCGGTAATGTCATCGAGGTTACTTCCGGTCACTGAGGCTGCGTTCCCAGCCGGGCTGAACTGCAGTGACCTCAGCACAGTCATAAAAAGTCAGTGAGTTCACCACTGATCACGGTGAGAAATTCTCACCGTGATATGCTGTGAGTGACTGAGTTTGAACTGCAGTGAATTTAGTAACTTTTCCCACAGTGTTAAGGTCACTGCAATTCGGCCCGGCTGGGAATGCAACATACTTATGAGAAATTGCACAATAAATTTTGGGGTCCATTTTCTCCTGTTACCCTTGTGAAAATAAAAAATGTGGAGTCTAAACTAAAATTTTTGTGAAAAAAAGTAAATTGTTCATATTTTATTTCCACATTGCTTCAGTTCCTGTGAAGCACCTGAAGGGTTAATAAACTTCTTGAATGTGATTTTGAGCACCGTGAAGGGTTTAATTTTTAGAATGGTGTAAGTTTTGGGTATTTTATGTCATAAAGACCCATCAAAGTCACTTTAAATTTGATGTGGTCCCTAAAAAAATGGATTAATAAATTTTGTAGGAAAAATTAGTAATCGCTGGTCAATTTTTTAACCCTTATAGCGTCCTAATAAAAAAATGATGCCTCAAAAATTGTGCTGATGTAAAGAAGCCATGTGAAAAAAGTTATTTATTAATTTTTTTGTGATATAACGCTCTGATTTAAGATCATAAAAATTAAAAGCTTGAAAATTGCTAAATTTTCAAAATTTTCTCCAAATTTCCGATGTTTTAAAAAACTAAACGCACATCATATTGAACAAGTTTTAACACTATCATGAAGTACAATATGTTACGAGAAAACACTCTCAGACTGACTAGGATCCGTTGAAGCATTCCAGAATTATTACCTCATAAAATGACACTGGTCAGAATTGAAAAAATTGGCCTGTCAGGAAGGTGAAAACAGGCTTTGGGGTGAAGGGGTTAAATGCCGCTCTCAGCAATTGAAAGCGGCATTTCAGGATGTTAATAGCAGCGATTGGCCTTCACGCCGACCTCTGTTAAAGGCAGATGTCAACTATATAATATAGCCTGTATCTGCCCTCTGTCGAGCGATTTCTGCTTCTGAGCACGCTCCAAAGTCCCTGACACGATTCTTGATGGATATATCCATCATAGGGCATTAAGTGATTAAGATAACCCATATGTTTACTTTAATTGGAAAACTCCTTTACCTTTTATTTGTTACAGAGCCGATAAGACATGCAAGAAGAATGTTTATAATAGATTCAAAATAGAAATTATACAATATGTGCATATGCACTAATAATAACAATGATAATAATTATAAAATGATGGAAATTGTCATATAGCTATAGGTTTTCTTCTGAATAGGATAATTAAACCTACAAAATATTTTAATGTATAGTAAAACATACCATAATATTTCAACAAGAAAGCACTGCAACTCAAACTCTACAGCATAAATTGTCGGTAACTTGAGCACTCTAGTACATATATACATATATGTATCAATGATTGATGCACAGTTTTTATGCTTGTTTTATTACTGCTAATGACTGTATTGATTTTATATTAGCATTAGTGTTGAGCATTCCAATACTGCAAATATCGGGTATCGGCCGATATTCGCTGCATCGGAATTCCGATACCGAGTACCTATATTTTTACAATAGCGAATACCGGAATGGAAGTTCCCATAATGCAATGAGCCAGTTGTGTTAGCCATGTTAACTAATGGCATGGCTGTGATTGGCTGCTGAAATGATGCCATCATGATGCGCGGTCTGTGTGGGCCTGCCGGGGGTCTGTGCGGGTCTGCCGGGGGTCTGTGTGGGTCTGTCGGGGGTCTGTGCGGGCTGCCGGGGGTCTGTATGGGCCTGCCGGGGGTCTGTGCGGGCTGCCGGGGGTCTGTGCGGGCTGCCGGGGGTCTGTACTGGCCTGCCGGAGGTCTGTACGGGCCTGCCTGGGGTCTGTGTGGGCTGCCGGGGGTCTGTGCGGGCCTGCCGGGGGTCTGTGCGGGCTGCCGGGGGTCTATGCGGGCCTGTCGGGGTATGTGTGTGTTTGCAGACATCGTCCGATGGGACTACAAGTCCCATCGGGCTATGCCTGCTACAATGACAGTGATTGACACATTAGCCAATGATGGGACAGTAGTAGTCCCATCATCCGGCTAATGTGTTGAATGTAAAAAACAAAAAAAAACATACATACTACATACATACTACATACATACTACATATATACAACATTCATACAACATACATACATACTACATACATACTTCATATATACTACTTTCATACAACATACATACATACTACATATATACTACATTCATACAGCATACATACATACTACATAATACATACATACTACATATATACTACATTCATACAAAATACATACATACATACTACATACTACATACATACTACATATATACTACATTCATACAGCATACATACATACTACATACTACATACCTACTACATATATACTACATTCATACAACATACATACATACTACATACTACATACATACTACATTCATACAGCATACATACATACTACATACAACATACATACTACATACATACTACATGCAATACATTCATACAATGCATACATATAGACATACAGTACATATAACATAGAGTGCATACTCACCATCACTTATCACTTTGATCCCCGAAGCCAGTGTCATCTCACTGTAAAAAATATTAAAATAACAAACAACCGATATGCTCCCTGAACCGCAGAAATCCACGAGTGTCCCACAATGATCTCCTGCAGTGCATCACTGAGAGGTTACTATAGTTCACTGGTCTCACTTTATGGCAAAAGCTGCGTGGGAACTTTCTCACACAGCAATGCCAAAAGTGAGACAAGGGACTATTTTTTACAGTGGCGGAGGAATACAGTGCAGAAGGATACCTACCTCCCGTCATTGTAATCCTGGGGCCCCTAGAGAGCGGTCGCATCAGCTGATGCTGCTGTTCTCCATGGGAGATCGTCGTGGGACACTCGTGGATTTCTGCGGATCAGGAAGTATATCGGTTGTTTGTTATTTTAATATTTTTCCAAATGACACTGGCTTCAGGGATCAAAGTGACAAGTGATGGTGTACTCTATGTTATATGTACTGTATGTCTATATGTATGTATTGTATGAATGTATGAATGCATTGTACGTAGTATGTATGTTGTATGTCTGTAGCATGTTTATGTATGTTGTATGTATGTAGCATATATGTAGTATGTATGTAGTATGTACAGTATGTTGTATGTCTGTAGCATGTTTTATGTATGTTGTATGTATGTAGTATGTATATAGTATGTACTATGTATGTATGTATGTTGTATGACTGCAGTATATATGTAGTATGTATGTAGTATGTATGTATGTATGTTGTATGAATATAGTATGTATGTAGTATGTATGCATGTTGCATGAATGTAGTATATATGAAGTATGTATGTAGTATGTAGTATGTATGTATGTATGTTGTATGAATGTAGTATATATGTAGTATGTATGTAGCATGCATGTATGTTGTATGAATGTAGTATATATGAAGTATGTACAGTATGTAGTATGCATGTATGTTGTATGAATGTTTTATATATGAAGTATGTATTTAGTATGTAGTATGTATGGATGTTGTATGAATGTTGTATATATGTAGTATGTATGTAGTATGTATGTAGTATGTATGAATGTAGTATATATGTAGTATGTATGTAGTATGTATGTATGTTGTATGAATGTAGTATATATGTAGTATGTAGTATGTATGTATGCTGTATGAATGTAGTATATATGAAGTATGTAGTATGTATGTACAGTATGTTGTATGAATGTTGTATATATGAAGTATGTATGTAGTATGTATGTATGTTGTATGAATGTTGTTGTATATATGTAGTATGTATGTAGTATGTATGTAGTATGTATGTTTTTTTTTTTTACATTCAACACATTAGCCGGATGATGGAACTACTACTGTCCCATCATTGGCTAATGTTTCAATCACTGTCATTGTAGCAGGCATAGCCCGATGGGACTTGTAGTCCCATCGGACGATGCCTGCACACACACAACCCGCGGGCGGGCCTGCACAGACCCCGGGAAGCCCACACAGACCCCCGGCAGCCCGCACAGACCCCTGGCAGCCCATACAGACCCCCGGCAGGCCCGCACAGAGCCCCGGCAGGCCCGCACAGAGCCCCGGCAGGCCAGCACAGACCCCCGGCAGGCCCGCACAGACCCCGCCCGCACACACAGACATGCACAGTGTCTGCCCACGCACCACCCACACTCTTCCCCCCTCCTGAACTGGATGTGCAAGGAAAGAAAGGGTTTATTTTCATTCCGATATTTGTGCCCCATTGACTTGCATGGGTTTCCGGTATCTGAATCGGCAATACCCGATATTTTGGGGGTATTGGTCCGATCCCGATATCGGATGGTATCGCTCAATACTAATTAGCATATGTGAACTCTGTGAATTATACAAGTAACTATGAGCCTTTTTTCACATTTTAACTTTAGCCCATTCCCTATATTTGCCTTATATGTACAGCGCAAGTCAGGAGCAGGCGTATGGGGTTACCTCAAGGGATAAGCCCACCTCATACCCAACAGATACTGCTTGAAGCATAGTAGAACTATTAACTCAATGAAGCCCCTAACATATTTCTATGGAACAGGTCAAAAGATGGGCTTTTTTGTTTTAACATCTACATTTTATATACTGTAGTTTTACCAATCAGCTGTAGGGTAAAAATGCTCAGGACACTCTTGAATTAATTTCTTGAGAGGTCTAGTTTCAAAAATGGTGTCAGTTGTTGTGAGTTTCTGCTGTTTAGCCACCTTAGGGGCCCAGCAAATGCAACATTGCGCCCGCTATATATTTCATCCAAATTTGATTTCCAAAATGTAAACAGTGCTTTTTTTCACTTCTGAGCCCTGCCATTTGTCCATCAGAGGTTTCTGGTCACATATGCGGTATCAGCGCACTCAGAAGAAAATTCTGGGCTCCATTTTCTTGTGCTGTTCCTGTAAAAGTGAAAAAATTGGGGCTAAAGCAACATTTTAGGCCAAATGCACACAATCTGGAAGTAGCAGCGCTTTGGATGCAAAACCGCGTGGATTCACCACATTCAATACATTCTATGGGTGAAATTTCTCTCTCGTCTGGAGAGACGTACCATATATCTGTCTCTGTGGTTGATAAGCTGGTGTCTGTGGACACATAGTGGGCATGTCATTTCTTGAAATCCCATCCACTATGCTAGTCACTGCGGGATTGATATTGCATAAGTATGCAGTGTTTACTGATTGTGTGCACATACCCTTAGAGACATAATATATATCTTTTTTTTTTTTCAGGAAAAGGAAAGGTACCAAGCTGTAAGCAGAGGTGGCTAAAAAAATGAATTTTATTAAACAACCTTAAAAAAATGCAAAAACATGGTGTCAGGCACCAGCATACCAGTGAGGAAGATTGATGCATTTCAACCTAAGTCTTAGTCATGATGGCAAAGTTTGTCAACAAAATTTAGAAACAAATTAAGCTATGTATACATGTTGAGTTTTTGCTGCATTTTTTTCTGAAGGTAAAACCTGCTCTCTTGGAAGAAGCTGCTTACAAAAAGCAGATTTTGCTGCATTTTTTGCTATGCATTTGTTGCATTTTTGGTATCACTGTAACGATAATGTAAAATATGGCGTAAGATTCCCCTGATTATCACATTGCAGAATCTTCTATTCACATACTGAACACTGCTATGTCAGTGGGGAGGGCTTGACCTCCCTTTCCTTTCCTTAGCCTGTCACAGCTGCAACTTTAACTCCCTCTGCCTGACTGTAATGTGAAACTCCAGTGTGAGCTCCTTCCCCCTCCCTCCCTCAGCCTCCACACACACATTCAGTCTAACCTGAATTACCAGTGACTGGTTTCCCGCCTCTCAGCAGGGGGTCTCTTTGTCTCCAAAATGTGCAGCAAATAGACAATAATGAGAATCTAATCACTTGGTCATAGAACATTGCCAGATTATGATAGAAAGATGAAAATGACATATTGGGACCTGCTCCGATCGGGCTTCACTACAGAGGTTCTTGCTAAATTCTAGCACCAACAGAACCAGAGAAATAGATTTCTCCTGAACAGAGGGGAATAGACAGATAGTGTTTGATGTCATTACAAAGCTAATTTCAATATAAGATGAATGATGGTCCTGCCGATATTCTGCTAGGTTCTCAAGCCCAGATATGATGGTTATAAGTTTTCAGAACCCAAATCTGTACTTTGAGAGAGGTGAGGACTGTCACAAGCCAGCCCCTTTAGTGATGTCACAAGCCCAAAGGTATAAGGTATTTTCCCCTACCCCTCCCTCATTCTAGCTGGCGATGCCTCGACAATAGGATCTCAAATGCATGGTGACGTTTGGCTCCTCCACCCAGCATGGTTCTGCCTGAAATGATCTGAGCGATATGTAAGTTTTATTTTTGCTTTTTTAAATACCTTTTATTTGTATTTGCATTGTACATATTCTAGTTGTCTCCCATTGTAAACTATTTTTATATCTTTGTAAACACTGCCTATCTTTTGGGAATAAACTATAAAATTTATTAGTTCTGTCTCCTTGCTCTGTGATGAATTCACCTGCCTATATGCAAATTACGCTCCTGGGTTGGCTTCGAATCACTCTATTAAATTTAAATATTGATAAGAGAAATCGTAAGCTTGTGGCAGCGAAGTGTGCTCTGGGTAGGCGGGCTAGCTGGCAGTGACAGAAGGGGTTTTATAAGCTGATTTGTCTGGCTGCGGCCTGGACTAGTTATAATTACCTCACTGCAGTGGCCTAATAGTCAGTGCACAACAAGTAGCCCGTCCGGCGACTAATTATCCTAGGTGCAGTTCCCTGACTGACTTGAGGGTAAGGGGGGCGCTGGAGAGCTGCGAGTTCCAAAGTGGAACTGAAAATGGGATATGCATAAATCCCAGCAGCAGTGGGATAACTAAAATAAACCCTTGCAATATATTGTTAGGGCAAGACTAGCTTGCTGTTTTTCATCACAGTGTGGCAGCCGTGGGATAACTAAGATAAGCCCCCCTGCACATGTGATAGCTGTCCAAAGGTCACACCCCTGATCGTGACAGTCTCTTGTTTTTTCTGTTGCTTTTTTGTTGTCTCTTATACATGCTGATACAGTTTAGTGACCTCCAAAAAATTCATGATGAAACTTCCGTAAAATTTTTGCACCAAAAACACAGCAAAACCTGATACCTGCACTTTTTTTCTGCATTTTTGCACTTACTCATTGCTTTTTATGGGTGAAAAAACACTGCAAAAAAGCTGAAAAAATGCTGAAAGAAGTGGCATGCTGCAGTTTTCAAAAACGCAGCAGATTTCCAAATCAGTCAGGAAAAAAAAACAATATGTGTACATGAAATTTCTGAAATCTCTTAGCCTTTGCTGGTACTGTAAAGTACAGGTTAAAATTTGCACATAGAAAATGCAGAAAAAAGCAGCAAAAACACAACATGTGAACATAGCCTTAAACAGTATCATTGTGTCCAAAATGTATAATAAGCTTAACCAAAGCCCAACAAACTTCATCCAACCATAAACTTGACGTTGGACCACTCAAAAACAAAAATCAACTTCCTAGACACCACCATAAAAATCCAAAATGGTTCATTTGAAATATCAGTGTATCGGAACCAATTGACCGCCCCACATACCTCAAATGGGACAGCTTCCATCCTAAACACATTAAAAAGTCCATTGTCTACAGCCAGGCCCTCAGATATAACCATATCTGTTCCAGTCCCAAGAACAGGGATGAACACTTAACCCAGCTTAAAATGTCGTTTTTAAATCAAGGTTACCATCCCACCTCCACTGATGATCAGATCATTAGGGCCACAAGGATCCCTAGAAGTCAAGTACTTCAATACAGAAAAAAAGAGGAAAATCTTCGTGTACCTCTGGTAGTGACCTACAACCCACAGCTTGAAATACTGAGAAAAATGGCTAAGAAACTTCACCATATCCTACACAAGGATGACCGGTTAAAAATACTATTCAAAGACCCCCTTGCTATGTTAAAAGCAACCTCCCAATCTAAGAAACGTCATTATCCGAAGTTCAATGCCTTCAGATTAACCAAGAGGAACATATCCTTGCAATGGGAGAAGATGCAAAACCTGCATTCACATAGAGACCAAAGACAAAATCCAAATCCCCAACACACAGCAGGACTATAAGATCCCTGGGACATTCACATGTTCCTCTTCCAATGTGGTGTATTTAATTCACTGCAATATTAGTCCTGTGGGTGGCCTCTATGTTGGAGAAATAGGATAGAGACTGAGAGCAAGGATGAGGTCTCATTGTCATACAATTACAGACAAAAAAAACCCATTTACCTGTGGCCAAACATTTCTGTGATCCAGGACACAACATAGACAATATCAAAGTTATCATTTTAAAAGGCAATTTTAAATCACAGAAACATTGCAGGGTGTGGGAACATAAATTCATTACAATCTTTGATTCTATTCACACAGGACTCAATTTGTCAGGAGGTTTTATGGCCCATTACCATATCTGAGCTATTTCCTCCAAATAGCCCTTTGATCTCACAGAACTTTCACACCACTTATCTAATATTACCTAATTACCTTCCTGAGAACACACACAGAATTGGAAACATTTCACACCTCCTAATGTCTTTGATAGGGAGACGCCAAATTGCAGCCTGACACTATCTATTTACTATGAGAAAGAAAAGTTATACAAACAGCTTTCAGAGAAAAATAATGTATTCATTGGTAGAGTCGCCATGATCCAGTCACAAACCAGCAATTAGAATATTAACATGAGAGACTGGTCTAGAAATTTGATTTCCATGCTAAATAAATAAATTAGGCTTTTACACAACTAAAGATGTTCATAGACTGAGGGACAGCCAAGCTGATGTGAGCCATTCATATTCATCCCCCCCTCAGGGAGCAGAATGCCAGACTGCAAAGTTTAGATATTTCTGTAAATTTCTCACTTTTATTTTATAACTGTTTTGCATATTTGTACGTCACTTTTTATTTCCATATTTTTATATCCTTTTATTGTAAGCACTGTACTTTTTTTATTAAAGCTTAAAACTTTAATAAAATTGAACTTTGTATGCTCTAAAGAATCCATAGCCTTAGAATGTATGATCCTGGTGATTGGTGGACAGTAGTAGTAGTAATATTTTCGGGACTGATCGCCCTTGTGTTCGGAGAGTGGTGGCAGCGTGTATGAGCGGAGTGCATGGTCTGTGTCGGGGTGTGATTTATCCTCCCATTGCAGCATAGGACAGAGATTGAATGCTGGACTGAATGAGAGGAGATAGATTAATCCTTGCAGGCACAACCCCAAGTTTCGTTCTGAGAAGCGGGTACGTGACAAATATGAATAAAAATGTGTTAGTTGCTAACACCAGCACCACTAGAATTTTTTTCTTGTTTTTCCAGTGCACTGCATGGTAAAATAAATGGTGCCATTCAGAGTAAAACTTGTCCTTCAAATAAGAAGCCAACATATGGCTATATAAAGTTATGGCTTTTGGAAGTAGGGGAGAAGGAAACAAAAATCTATAATTTCCCTCTATGGTCCGAATTACTACTGACTAAACTTAAAGAATTCTAAAATCTTCTATAATGTTTTACTACATAGTTGGATTACATATTTTATTCTACTTTTAGTGATATCAGAGAAGGTGATCATGGTAACCTTTTATGTCGCTTCTGATTGGGCACATTTTAAGGATGCTGTGTGATTAAATGTCCTATTTTATATAGTTAATTCTACTTCTAGTCATGAATATCACAGTCATATTTCATGTTACATTCATTGCTTCAGTAACCATGCAACGATTTATCAAATGCATTTACATATTTGAAGCATCTCAAACAAAATTGTTTTAAAGCTGTGTGTTATAGCATTTTCAGCTACTTGATAATTAGATAAAGTGTCTGACAGTGTATGCAGTGCTCAGTGGTGTAGAAAATCAAATATGTTTCATTTAGGTCCATTAGCATGGGAGTACCCAAAAGATCTCAGGGCAGACTGTCCATTACAATGATATATCATAATGGGAATTGACTGCTCTATGATGTATTTCCTTATCATATGACTAATGGCTCAGTTATGACTTAACCAAAATTGCATCATTCTATAATTATAAACAGTTTTAATTTGTCTTACAAAAAGCATATGACATTTGACCTTATATATTATTAACAAATCTATTTAATGTTATTTATCATAAATGGTTTAATGGTTTATGTTACATGCTTATATTGACACATGCACACACTGACATCTTTCTATCAATTTATCTATCTATCTATCTATCTATCTATCTATCTATCTACAGCATATATCATTTTTTCTCTTCCTCTCTATGTTGATAGATAGAAAGATAGATGCTCTTTCAGATAAATTTTCCAAATAATCAGTTATGTGTGTATTTTAAGAATAACGAGGTCTCTAATTTTGCATTTTCTGAGCTTGTGGGTGGTTGATGTTGTATTGAAAGTAAAGTGTGCGTAAGCAAACTAATGCTATTTTGAAACAAAGGGTTCAAAGCTTGACCGAATATATTGATTTGATCCAGAATAGTGATGGGCTAACTGAATAGAAAAGTTCGAGGTCTAAGATCACATAGTCTCCATGCACGGACCCCGAACACGGACTTCTCCAGGAAGTCTGTGCTACTGTTTGGGTTTGGCAGCCCGAACATTGGTTGCTTCCCACTCTGTCATCTGTGTGACAGCACGACAAACACCAGGTCTGATCAGAGTTAAGTTTGTTACCGCTGGTTAGAGTGCTGTGGTTGCCATTCTGTCAGACAGATGACAGCATGTGAGCCAGCAGCTCTGCCCAGAGGTAAAAAGGTTACCGCTGGTCACAGGTGTTTCCTGATGAGAGTACTAATGTCAACATCGTATGCCTGCTCTCGATGATAACAGCAAAAGCAGGCATACATACGACGATGAGAGTATTCATCAGCCAGTGTGCAAGCTATATATATATATATATATATATATATATATATACTAGCTGAAGAGCCCGGCGCTGCCCGGGCATAGTAACTAACTGTGGTTAGTTATAGAAAACTATAATTATCCTCCATCCCATAGTCCCGTGCCCATATACCCATCATACATATCCATGATCCCATAGGCCCGTGCACATGTACCCATCATACATATCCTCCATCCCATAGTCCCGTGCCCATATACCTATCATACATATCCGCCATCTCATAGTCCCGTGCCCATATACCCATCATACATATCCTCCATCCCATAGTCCAGTGCCCATATACCCATCACACATCCTCCATCCCATAGTCCCGTGCCCATATACATATCCGCCATCCCATAGTCCCGTGCCCATATACCCATCATACATATCCACGATCCCATAGGCCCATGCACATGTACCCATCATACATATCCTCCATCCCATAGTCCCGGGCCCACATACCCATCATACATATCCACCATCCCATAGGCCCGTGCACATGTACCCATCATACATATCCTCCATCCCATAGTCCCGTGCCCATATACCCATCATACATATCCTCCATCCCATAGTCGAGTGCCCATATACCCATCATACATATTCTCCATCTCATAGTCCCATGCCCATATACCCATCATACATATTCGCCATCCCATAGTCGAGTGCCCATATACCCATCACACATCCTTCATCTCATAGTCCCATGATCATATACCCATCATACATATCCTCCATCCCATAGTCCCGTGCCCATATACCCATCATACATATCCGCCATCTCATAGTCCCGTGCCCATATACCCATCACACATCCTCCATCCCATAGTCCCGTGCCCATATACATATCCGCCATCCCATAGTCCCGTGCCCATATACCCGTCAAACATATGCTCCATCCCATAGTCCAGTGCCCATATACCCATCACACATGCTCCATCCCATAGTCCCGTGCCCATATACATATACGCCACCCCATAGTCCCGTGCCCATATACCCATCATACATATCCTCCATCCCATAGTCCCATGCCCATATACATATCCTCCATCCCATAGTCCCATGCCCATATACCTGTCATACATATCCTCCATCCCATAGTCCGGTGCCCATATACTCATCACACATCCTCCATTCCATAGTCAACCATTATGACATCATAATGAGCAGCGGCGGGGCTTGCAACCTATGATGACATCAGCGTCGCCATGGCAACCATTGTGACATCATAATGAGGGCGGGGCTTGGCGCACACACACTGCTTCCCCAGTATGCAAATAGGGGCATTGTGACATCACAATGAGGGGCGGGGCTTGACGCGCACACACTTTTTCCCCCAGTATGTAGATAGGGGCAAAATTGTTTGGTGAATTGGAACGCGCGAGGGTTAAAATTTCGCCTCACAACATAGCTTCGGATGCTCTCGGGGTCCAGACGTGTAACTGTGCCAAATTTTGTGGCTGTAGCTGCGACGGTGCGGATGCCTATCCCGGACATACAAACATACACACACACACACACATACACACATACATACACACATACACACTTTGAGCTTTATATTTATATAAATATATATATATAAAAAAATAGCATGGGGCCCCTCTATTTTTGACAAACAGCACAGGCAAAACCAACAGCTGTAAGCTGCAGCCCTCAGTTGTCAGAGTTATGTTGGCTGGTCATCAATAATAGATTGGTCCCCACCCTGTTTTTGTATTTATTTAAATAAACAATTACAAAAAATGGCGTAGGCTCTCCCCGATTTTTGACAACCAACCAAGCTAAAGCAGACAGCTGGGCACTGGAATTCTCAGACTGGTATGGGGCCATGGATATTGGCACTTCCCAGCTGCCCCAGAAATGGCACATCAATTTGATGCACCAATTCTTGTGCTTTGCCTGGTTCTTCCCACTTTCCCTGGTTTGGTGGCAAGTGGGGTAATTTTTGTGGGGTTGATGTTAGCTTTGTAAAGTCAGCTGACATCAAGCCCACAGGTTAGTAATGGAGAACTGTCTATCTGAAGCCCCCATTGCTAACCCCATAGTCATATTGTAATGAAGACACAGCAACAATAAAGTCCTTTATTTGAAATAAACACACATACGCCTTTATTTGAAATAAAGCTACCCACTTTATTTTGCTTGTGTCTTCTGTATTATAATCTGGCTATGGAGTTAGTAATGGTTGCATCTTATAGGCGCCTCACCATTACTAACCTCTGGACTTGATGTCAGCTGTCATTACAAAGCTGACATCAAACCCATAAATGTTACCCTATTCGCCACCACATCAGTGCAAGCGGGAAGAGCTGGCATCTGCCTGCAGAAGCATTTTTTTTAGTATATACAGATATTCATTATGCAAACTATGGGGCAGGTCTCTGAGGGATCAGTGACGTGTCAGCAGTCTGCATTATGAATACCTAATCAGAGCAAGACATACACCAACCATCAACCAAGGTATCATTTTATTCAGTATAACGGCGCCGACCTGACTGTGTGTAGTACGGTGCCAAGGAAATGCATGGTAAACATTAAGTAGCAAGTTTTTGAAGGTCTTACCTCCTAATTTTGTTCCTTTTTGGTCATAGATATTTTATAATTTTCTATTTTTAAGATTAGTTATCATTTACTGGTTACTCAATGGCACATCATATTTCAGTTTTAAATGTTGTTTAGTATTTATTGTCATGCATATCCCGCATTATGTATGGTATGTTATGCCGTTTACCAATCAGATTAATTGATTTTATATTTTCATAGAGATGAGCGACTTTGCCTTTTTTAGGGTCTAGTCGGGTTTCATGAAACCCGACTTTCGCAAAAGTCGGGTCGAACGAAATTGGCCGACTATAGGGAAAAGTCGGAGGCCAACTGAAACACGAAACCCAATGCAAGTCAATGGGGAAGCAAAGTCGGCAGGGAGTGGAGGACAGTAAACACACCTACAGTGCCCATTTCAATGCCAAAACATCAATTCTTATTACTGAAGCTTGTCAACCTTAATTTACTTCATAATAATAGTTACGCATTGAAAACTGGTGGTTATTTGGCTAAAGTTGTGGGGGTAAGGCTGGCTCCAGGTTTTCGTGTGCCCTGGGCCAAAGAGTGTCAGTGCGCCCTTGTAACACATATCACAACTCATGATGCTCCGATACGGCACAGAAATATAGGTATAGTACAATGACAAATACTTCACTGCTTACATGACATGACTGATCTATTTTAAATTGTACAATAGCTCAAAAAAAGGACAGTATATTACTCCATACAGTATTATGGCCACCACATTGTGCGCCATACAGAATAATGAGCCCCATATATTTCTCCATACAGAATAATTGGTCACATATTATGTTCCATACAGTATATGATGAGCTCCACATAATGCTACAGTATATGATGGTCCCCATGGATGATGCTCCAGTGTGTTATGGGCCCAAATAATGCTCCATATATAATGGGCTCCATTTCTAATGCTGCAGTGTATAATGGGCCCCATAAATGCTGCTCCAGTGTCTGATGTCCCTAATCTGGAATGCTCTAGTATATAATGGGCCTCATGGATGATGCTCCAGTGTATGATGGGCCCTAATAATGCTCCATATATAATGGGCCCCATTTCTAATGCTCCAGTGTATAATGTGCCCCATAGATGCTGCTCCAGTGTCTGATCTGCCCCATTTATAATGCTCCAGTATATGATGGGCCTCATGGATGATGCTCCAGTGTATGATGGGCCCTAATAATGCTCCATATATAATGGGCTCCAATTCTAATGCTCCAGTGTATAATGAGCCCCGTAAATGCTGCTCCAGTGTCTGATGTCCCCCATTTGGAATGCTCCAGTATATGATGGGCCTCATTTTTAATTATCCCAGGCATGGTATGTGAAAAGAGCTCCATGGAGTAATCTGAAGTGTGTGCTGCCGCATCCTTCACTTTTGATGTGGGTGAAGGACACAAGGAAAGGGGTTGCTCCTGACCAGAAGCATGCACTGACGACTCAGTGCTTGCATTTTTTTAAACTTCAGAAGAGGAGGTGATAGAGCTGGAGGCTGTTTCAGCAATGTAAGCCAAAAACAGTTCCTGATGCTCCAGCTTTAAAAGCAGTCTACCTACTCCCAGAAAAGGGAGCCTTACAGGCCTTCCAGAGCTACACTATGACGCTGGCTCAACACCTCCTGCCTTAGCTGCCATTGTGTTTTTGGCACTACCAGCAGATGCACCACTACCACCATCAGTACCAGGTGGCCCCTCACGCCCACGTCCGCATCCTCTTCCACCATACTTCCTCATCTTTTGGAAAATGGACCCAAAATACCAGCAGATATATGGTACTGTATCAAAAGCGTGCAGCTCTATACAGTCTAGGGATAACAGTAAATCTCCGTATATATTTCATGAGTCATACACAGACGCTAACAGGCTCAGTATGGATTACACAATAAAATAAAAAGTTGAAAAAGAGTACAGTATCACCAGATACAAGGTATATATAGTATAGTGTAAACATTCTGAATCTCCGTATATATTTCAGGAGGCAGACACAAACGCTCTCAGGCCTAGTATGGATTACACACGAATATGAAAAGCTGTAAATGGGTAATGTAACACAAGCGTACAGCTGTATACAGTGTTGGGGTAATCTTAAAGCTCCAAATATATTTCCGGAGTAACAGACAGACGTTCACAGGCTCATTATGGATTACACCAGAATCTAAATAGCAAGAAAGGTTTCTGAATCAGAAGCGTACAGCTGTATACAGTGTTGGCCAAATTTGAAATCTCGGTATATATTTCCGGAGTCACCCTCACACGCTCACTCAGTCTGGGTTTGACCATAATAAGAAATGTTGTAAAAAAGGTACTGGATAACAAGATAGCAAGTATATATATTATAGGGTACAAGTGAAATCTCCGTATACATAGTCCGGTAGTCACTCTCAGACGTTTAACCAGTATGGATTTGACCGTAATACTAAATGTCAAAGAAAGGTACTGTATAACAAGATACAAGCTGTATCGAGTATAGGGTAAAAATTGGTATCTCCGATTCACCGTATATATAGAAGGCGTAAATCACACACGCTCACTCACTATGGATGATACCGTAATAAAAAATTTTGAACAAAGGTACTGTATCAGCACATACCAGGTGTATCCAGTCTAGGGGTAATTGTAAATTTCTGTCTATACTTCAGAAGTCAGACACAGACACTCACAGGCTCACTATGTATTACACCAGAATTTAAAAAGTAGAGAAAGGGAAAGGTATTCGAAACATACAACATTATACAGTGTTGTGGTACTTTTAAATCTTCGTATATATTTCAATCTCAGTAAGCCAGTCCAGACTCTTCACTACTGGAAACTACACGGATACTAGTACAGACGGAAAGTCGAGTGTTAGCAGAAATTTGGGAATTACTCATTGCGGGAAAACCTCCCGGTAGATGTTGCAGAGGCGATGCAGACCCTAATTTACAGTGTCTGTGGAGACAGCAAAAACGGTTCTTTGTGAAGAAAGGATTGCTTTATCGCAGTAGCGTAGATCACATCACCGTTACTCATCTCCATCAAATTGTGATCACAGGGAGAGATGTAGACATGGTCCTCACTGCCTACCATGATGTGTCTGGTCATTTTGGAGTGCAAAAGACAGAAGCCACAGGCCGTAGGCGATTCTATTGGATTGGCATGAGAGGAGACATTGAAAAATGTAAGCAGGAATGTCACACGTCTGTGACTATCACAACTGTGAAAGGTGATCATAAAGCACCACTGCATCCGCTTGTAAGTTGACGTCCATTTCAAATGGTAGCCATTGATCATCTGAAGGTAGAGGCCAGCAGGACAGGCCATAGCTACATCTTAACCATCATCGATCAATGCACCAAATTTCTAGTGGCCGTCCCTGTGAAGGATTTAACTGCCCAGACAACACAGTTGTGGAGCAGGGAGAGGTAAGTATTGCAACTTGCAAGTGCTGTGGCCATGACCAAGCAGGGGGCACACTCGTGGGCGATGGTACTGGCACAGGGCCCCTCATAGTACGCTGGTGTGTCTGATGGCGAGTGGGCCCTCCCACAGTCAGAGACACTGTATTGTACTATGAGGGGCCCTTTGCCAGAGCCGTCGGCCATCAGTCGGCCCATCCACCTGTTCAGAGCAACGGCACTTGCCCGGGTGCATCAGGTGTTGACCCCAGCCCTTGCGGGGTGGGCAGCCCAGTTAGGGAGGTTTAAAAAATGGCATATGTTGATGTGTAGGCTGGACATTCAGCTGCTGCAAATGGTGGAATTGGGCAAGTCCGAGGAAGAGGAGGACAAAAGCGAGGCAGTTTTCTGGCAACCTATGTGTCATCAGGGGAAGGTGGGACAAAATCCTTTGAAACTCATGTATGGTTCATTTAAATGAAGGTTGGATCATCAACATTTTGGGTCAACAGATGGGTCCTTTTTTCTGTCAGGATTGATCCAGCAGCACTGAAGACTCTTTCAGATAACACACTAGCAGCAGGGCAAGCGAGCTCCTGTAAGGCATAGTGTGCCAATTCAGGCCAGGTGTCCAGTTTAGAGGCCCAATAGTCAAAGAGGAATGACCTGTGAGGGAGAACATCGATATGGGAGGAGAAGTAGTATGTAACCATAGTTGACAACTGCTGTCTCCTGTCACTTTTAGTCGATGCAGTATTAGCAGTCGTGTGAGCGGTACTTGAGAAATCATTCCACAACATGGTCATTAAACCCCTGTCTCCAACGCACCATGAACACCTCTTCCATTGTGCCCACTATGGCTCGTGGGAGAATCAGCACCGCTGCTGTGTGCTGGGAAAGCCTCAAACAAATGGTTTACCAGAATTGCTTGTTTGTTAGCCAATATTATATCTAGGTTCTCCTGTGGCATGATGTTGTGTAATTTGCCTTTGTAGCGTGGATCGAGGATGCTGGGCAGCCAGTAGTCGTCATCCTTCATCATTTTGGCAATGCGGGGGTCCCTTTTTAGGATCCGCAAGGCATAATCGCACATGTGGGCCAATGTTACAGGTGTCAATAATGCACTGCCACTGCTGGGTGAAGGAGCACTTTCTGGCAAATCCACATCCACATAATTATCAAACACTGTACCTGACCTTGGAATGCCAACATTTTCTCTTGCCCCCTGAGAAGCATCCTCTTCCCCAAAATAATCATCCCCCTCCTCCTCCTCTTCCTCTTCTTCCTCCACCTCGTACAGGACAGTTCCCTGACCAGACAATGACTGTCATCAAGGCTTCCCTCCTCCTCCTCCACTGCAGATGCCTGATCCTTAATGTGCATTAAACTTTGCATGAGCAGACACATAAGTGGGATGCTCATGCTTATGATGGCATTGTCTTCGCTTACCAGCCGTGTGCATTCCTCAAAACACTGAAGGACTTTACAGAGGTCTTTCAGCTTTGACCACTGCACACTCAACAATTCCATGTCTTCCCTCAAACTGTCTGCCCGTGTATCCTCCCACAAATGCATTACAGCCTGCCTCTGTTCGCACAGCCTCTCAACCATGTGCAGGGTGGAGTTCCACCTTGCTGCAATGTCTATGATTAGGCGGTGCTTGGGGAGGTGGAGCAATCGCTGCAGCTTCTGCATACGAGTGGAGTGGACGTTTGAGCGACGGATGTGCGAGCACAGTCTTTGCACCTTATGGAGCAGGGACGTTAACTCCGGATAATTATTAAGGAAGCATTGCACCACCAGGTTGAAAGTGTGAGCCAGGCAAGGTATGTGTGTGAGTTTTGCACGGGCTATGGCTGCCACAAAATTACGGCCGTTATCACTGACTACCTTGCCTGGCTCAAGATGTAGACTGCCCAGCCATGACTCAGTTTGTCGCTGCAAGTAGTCGGCCAGTACCTCCGCGGTGTGTCTGTTGTCGCCCAAAGACATCATCTCTAACACAGCCTACTGACACTTACCACTAACTGTTCGATAGTGGGACACCTCGTGTGCAACACTGCCAGGTGCGGATGGAGTGCTCATGCGACTGTGCTCTGTGGACGAGCTTTCGCTTATGGAGGAGGGTCGAAAGCCTACAGCCAACTGTTTTCTACACCATGGGCTTGGCAGCACTGTTCCACTGCCGCTGTCCCCTGTGGACCCTGCATCCACCACATTAACCCAGTGCGCAGTGATGGACACGTAACAGCCCTGGCCATGCCTACTGGACCATGCATCTGTTGTGAGGTGCACCTTCCACTCACTGATTGCTTAAGTGCATGGACAATGCAGTCTTTCACATGCAGGTGGAGGGCTGGGAAGGCTTTTTGAGAAAAGAAGTGCCGACTGGGTAGGTCATAGCGTGGGACTGCGTAGGCCATGAGCTCACGGAAAGCTTCGCTTTCAACCAAACGGTAGGGCATCATCTCTAATGAGATTAGTTTGGCAATGTAGGCGTTCAAACACAGTGTATGTGGATGAGAGGATGAGTACTTTCTTGTCCTACTCAGAGTGTCTGGTAGGGTGAGCTGGACTGGAGAGCTGCATATGGGGGAAGTAGCGGTGGACCAGGCGGAGTGAGAGGGGGTTGGTGATGGTATTGGTGGCGATTGCCTAGATTCAGTGTTGTGTTGCAAAATCATTGTGATTCCCTGAGTGCTTTGGCCTTGCGACGACACCTCAACATTTAGTGCTGGTGGTGTGCTTAATGGTGGCGGTGGTCTTACAGTGGGGGAAGCGATGGAGCATTGCTGGCTACCTTCAGTCGTAGCAGTTGAACATGTGCTTCCTGAGGTTTTGTAGTCTGTCCACGCTTGCAAGTGCATGTTGATTAAATGTCTAAGCATGCAACTGATTTCCTTGGCTAAAGATCCTTCCGCACTTCTTACAGGTAACCTTTGCCTCATCAGTAGGATTTTGGACAAAGAAGTGCCACACTGCACTCTTCCTACTATGGTATGCATTTTCTGACCTTGCACGCTGTGCTAAGTTGACTGTCTGGCCAAGCTGTCCTGCAACTCTTTTAGTTTTTGGTCCACGTTTTTGGACAGCTACAGGTCTGCCAGATAACCTCTGCTTCAATGTCAATGCCTGCTGTTGAACCTTCTTCTTATCTGAACTATTGCCAGCACCACCCTCCTCCCCAATGGATGCCCATCCGGGTCAAGAACTGGGTCATCCATCTCCTCCTCTTCAAAGTCATCTGCACCTTCCTCTTTACCATCCTCTGTGTCACCGTGTAAGGTGGTATAGTATGCGGGAAGGGGCACCTGAGTTTCATCAGGGTCAGATTCTGGCTCAGTAGACTGCGAGGGCAATGTAGTGCTCTGGGTCAATGTACCAGCAGAATTATCTAGCAGTGGCTGTGCATCAGTGCACTCCATGTCAGATTCATCTTGGAATAGGGAATTCAGAATTTGACTGGATAACCCAGGTATGGTATGTGAAAAGAGCTCTATAGAGTAATCTGAAGTGTGGGCTGCTGCATCCTTAACTTTTGGTTGGGGTGAAGGACACAAGGAAAGGTGTTTTTCCTGACCAGAACCCTGCACTGACGACTCCGTGCTTGCAGGTTTTGAACGTTCAGAAGAGGAGGCAATAGAGCTGGTGGCTGTTTTGGCAATGTATGCCAAAACCTGTTCCTGATGCTCCGGCTTTAAAAGCGGTTTTCCTACTCCAAGGAAAGGGAACCTTACAGGACTTATTGGGCCAGACGATGACCCAGCCTCAACACCTCCTGCCTTAGCTGCTATTGTGCTTTTGCCAGAACCAGCTGATGCACCACCACCATCAGTACCATCTGCGCCCCCCTGCCCACGTCTGCGGCCTCTTCCACCATACTTCCCCATGTTTGGGAAAATGTACCAAAAATACCAGCAGAGAGATGGTACTATATGAGGAACGTCCAGCTGTGTAAGGTGTATTAAAAAAATTAAATCTACGTATATTTTTTGTTAGTCACACACGCTCTCCCAGTATGTATTTGACCGTAATCCAACAAGCAGATATACGGAACTGTATCAGAAGTCTACAGCTGAGGAAGCGGTTTTACCGCGAAATGCGCATTGGGGTTTCTCCTGGATGCCAGCACTTTCCTGAGACTGTCTAATGGGTATGTTTTGACCTCTATAATCTCCTAACTGGGCAAATGTGCAAATCGTCTCTTTTTGATTGATCTCTTTGTATTACTGGGAGTGTTACAACACTCCTCTCATTATGACTGTTATCATGTATTAGAGTGACTCTTTTATACTCTTTGCACATATGTGTCTTGCCCTGTGTTTAGTGTACAATGCCAGCTACTCTATTCACCCATTGTAGCCCTCTGTTATTGCTGCACAGGATTTTTGTTTGCATCTGGCTATCTCTTAACACTTGTTTGTGTACTATACATTTTTAACTCCTTCATCTATTGTCCTGTTCCCTATTGTTGCCTCAATAAAGTTTTTCACTTTGTTTGTAGCTCTGGACTCAGGGTCCTCTTTTTTCTCTCAGCTGTATACATTTTTTGCGTAGCTAACAATCTCCGTACATGTATTTACGGAGTGTCACACACACACACGCTAACTCTGTATAGATGTGACTGTAATGCGAATGGCAGATATACAATACTGTTTGAGAATCGGACAGGTCTATACGGTGTCTGTATGGAAAATTGTAAATCTCCGTCTATTTTTTGATACGAAGTGACACACGCTGACTCTGTATAGTTTTGACCGTATCAAACAGCAGATATACGAAACTGTTTGAAAAGCGGACAGCTCTATAAGGTGTAGGTCTGGAAAAATGGAAAATCTCCTTGACTTGTTTTTCCAGAGTCACACCCAGATAGTTTGTATTTGTCCGTGATACCAGTTGGTACACGGTAGTGTGTGAGGAGCGTACACCGCTATACGGTGTGTGAAAAAATGAACGCTCGGTAACTCACCAGAACAAAATAATAAAAGTTGGAGTGCTTTGAAAAAAGCAGTTTGAACAGCAGTGTGCACACAGCAATGCAGCTATCAGGTAGCCTTAAAGGCAGCCTAATCACCACCAGCGCTGCTGCACACAACAAAAATCCTCCCCTTTCACTGCACACTAACTGTACAGTGAAAAGCGCTATCAGCAGAAGCAATTTTATTTTCTTCTTCCCTGCCCAACGCTCTCCCTTATTCAGAATCAGCAGCAGCACCTCTCCCTATTCTAAGATCCTAAGATCGGCAGAAGTAAGATGGCGGCCGGAGGTCACGGCCTTTTATAGCCACTATGACGCCACACAAAGCCAGCCAATCACTTCAATGCCCTTCTCTAAGATGGTGGTGGCCACTGCCCATGTCATCGCGTTGCCCACAGTGTGCGTCCTCCATCATTGGCTGAGAAAAGGCTCTGGAAGCATTATTTGAAATGCGACTTTGGCACTCGGCTCAGCGACCTCATGGCCGACCTCACGCTATGGTCGGGTTTCGATCAGCGAAACCCGACTTTAGCTAAAGTTGGCGACTTTTGAATTTGACCGACCCGTTTCGCTCAACTCTATATTTTGATAGATCGGGCATTTCTGAACACACTGTATAGGTTACTGTGCACAATCCTGCTGACAGCTTTCCTTTAAATTAATTTGCTAGGCATTGCCCTTCAAGCTCTGTCAAATGAATAAAGGCCTTTATGCTGAAATCTGGCTGGTGGAAATGCATAATAATTTGCCATCTTAATATAGGAAAGACACTAAGCTACAATTTATGTTTATTTTGATATTTATGAAGTTGTACCTTATTTAAAATAAACATAGTGCACATCTAGTTATGAAAGTGAATGTTTCTTTGTTACAAACATCCCTCATGATTGAAGTTACAATGATTTCTGATTTTTAAATACACAATCAGCTTAATAAGAGATTAATTTACCTCCGTTGTAGCTGCATCCTGGGAGATAACATTTTTCAGTTTCCTTCAATCACTTCTATATAGGTACGCATAAGATATTTCAGATAGACAGCATTTAAGAGTACAAAATACAAGCAAAAAATGTGCTAATGCTAAGTTACTCAAAAATCAATTTGAAAAGAGGTCATAACGAGAGGATTGACTTTCCTGAAGGCCATTTACATGAGTCTACTGTATTTATGGGTATATGTCATGGGAAGCCTAGGTAACTTTAGGCTGAAACCCTGGGGCCCCTGCGGTGTCCCTCAGACTAGGGGAAACCCTGTCTGTCCCTCAACCCAGGGTTTACACTGAAGGTGTGCCTGCCTGGGCCTCCACCCTGTCCTTGTCTCCTGTCCAGCCCTAAGCTGAACCCACCACCCTCCACCCAGTGAGGAGACCAAACCCCAGACCCCACAAATAAGTATGGACAGGGATAAAGGAAACGCACCACACCGCGTACACACAGGAGAATACAATATGTGCAAGGGCAACCAAAAAATACAACACAGGGAGGCAAAATGGCAACAACGGAATATACTACACCAGAAACCGTATGCTCCTTAGACCACCACTCCAGACTGGTATCGCTAGCACAAGGCAAGAGCTATAGTCGGCGACGCCCATAGTCACGCAGGACAATTTAAAGACAGAGGGCGTGGCTAAGCCCTCAGCCAGAATGACAACCTGGTTAACCTAATCCAAGCCGGATCAGAAGACCAACCAGCGCCGCTGAGAACCAAGTGGTAGGATAGGGTATTACTGCTGTCTGCCGGACACCCTGGTGCGAACAATGTCCGACATGACATTACCCCACCTTCTACGAGGGACCCCAGGAACCTCACAATGTCGAGGTCCCGGCTTGTCCAGATGGCGGCGATGAAACCCTGTAATCAGTCGGTCTGCATGTGTGTCCGAAGCCGGAACCCAAGTCCTCTCCTCAGGACCATAGCCACGCCAGTGGACCAGGTACTGTAGAGTGCGACGCACTACCCGAGAGTCAATCACCTTGGACACCTCAAACTCCAACGTGCCATCCACCAAGACGGGAGGTGGTGGCACGGGAGAGACATCAACAGCACCCACGACTTTCTTAAGTAACGCCTTGTGAAACACGTTATGTATCTTGCATATGGCAGGTAACTCCAAACGAAATGCCACAGGGTTGATAATTGCAGAGATCCTAAACGGACCAATGAACCTGGGACCCAACTTAAGCGATGGTATTTTGAGTTTGATGTTCCTTGTAGACAACCACACCCAATCACCCACACACAGGTCCGGACCTGGAACACGTCTACCGTCAGCCACACGTTTGTACCTAGAACCTACATTCAGCAAGAGCTGCTTTTCTCTCCTCCAAATGGATGACAATTGTGCTCCCAACTTGTCCTCCTCAGGGACGCCCGCAGAGCACCCTTGGCGCAATGTACAGAATTGGGGATGTTGACCATAAACACAAAAGAAAGGAGATTCCCCAGACGATTCCTGACAATGATTGTTTATCGCGAATTCAGCCAGAGGAAGAAACACCGACCACTCTTCCTGATTGTCAGACACAAAACAGCGTAAGTATTGTTCCAGGTTTTGGTTCATACGCTCAGTCTGCCCATTCGACTGCGGATGGAAAGCCGATGAATGAGACAATTTAATCCCTAGGCGTGAGCAAAAAGCTCTCCAAAATTTTGCCACAAATTGTGCACCTCTATCAGATACAATGTCAGACGGGACACCATGAAGTCTGACCACCTCGCGAATAAATACCTGAGCAAGGGTCTTCGCGTTGGGCAAAGATGGCAAAGCAACGAAATGCGACATTTTAGAGAACCGATCAACTATTACCAGAATGACCATGTTCCCAGCCGAGGAGGGCAAATCCGTAATGAAATCCATGGAAATCTCAGACCATGGCTTACTGGACACACAGAGAGGATGTAACGTGTCAGCAGAACGGGCATGTGGTGTCTTGGCCCGTGCGCACGTGGTACAGGCTGACACATATGAGGCCACGTCCTGCCGGATTTTGGGCCACCAAAAACGACGTGATACAAGTTCCAGAGTGCCCTTAACCCCTGGGTGGCCTGCCAGGACAGTATCGTGATGTTCCCCTAACACCTTTAAGCGTAGGTGTAGTGGCACAAATGATTTATTAGGAGGCAGATCCGGCGGTACCTCCTCCTGAGCCTCAGCAATCTCTGCCTCAACTTCTGTCGTGAGAGCTGAGACCACAACTCCCTTTTGGAGGATAGGCACCGGACCCTCACGTGGCTCTCCACCCGGAAAACATCTGGACAAGGCGTCCGACGCCTTAGTATTCTTAGAACCTGGTCGGTATGTCACAAAAAAATTGAACCGGGTGAAGAATAACGCCCAGCGAGCCTGTCTGGGGGACAGGCGTTTAGCAGACTCTAAATAAAGCAGATTTTTATGGTCTGTTATAACAGTAATCTGATGGACAGCCCCCTCCAAGAAGTGTCGCCATTCCTCAAATGCCAACTTGATGGCCAACAATTCCCTGTTACCAATATCGTAATTACGCTCAGCAGGCGACAGCTTCTTGGAGAAGTAGGCACACGGATGCAATTTGCCCAAGGATGGACCCTGAGACAGTACCGCCCCCACTCCAACCTCAGATGCATCCACCTCCACGGTAAATGGTAGGGAGACATCAGGCTGAACCAGGATGGGAGCTGAAGCAAAACTGTTTTTTAGGAATTCAAACGTGCGCACAGCAGCCTCAGACCAGTCAGAAAAATTGGTACCTTTTTTAGTCATGTCGGTGAGCGGTTTAGCAATCATAGAAAAATTCTTAATAAATTTCCTATAATAATTGGAAAAGCCCAGGAATCGCTGAAGCGCCTTGAGATTTTCAGGTCGATCCCACTGCAGCACCGCTTGCACCTTAGCGGTGTCCATTTTAAACCCTGAGGCGGAAATTACATAACCCAAAAAAGGTAATTCTTGGACAACAAATACACATTTCTCAAGCTTGGCATAGAGCTTGTTCTCCCTGAGCAACTGTAATACCTGCCTAACATGCTCTATGTGTGCATCACGGTCACGTGAGTAAATAAGAATGTCATCAAGGTATATAATAACAAGTTTCCCCAAGAGATGAGAAAAGACATCATTTATGAAATGTTGAAATACTGCTGGCATGCTTGTCAACCCAAATGGCATCACCAAATTTTCAAAATGACCCTCAGGGGTATTAAATGCCGTCTTCCATTCATCCCCTTGACGGACTCTTATGAGATTGTACGCCCCCCTGAGGTCAAGCATGGAAAACCATTTGGCACCAGACTCCTGGTTGAACAAATCGGGTATCAGTGGCATTGGGTATGGGTCACGAACCGTAATCTGGTTGAGTTCCCTGAAATCCAGACACGGGCGTAATCCGCCATGTTTCTTCTTGACAAAGAAGAACCCCGCTGCCAATGGAGATGATGAAGGCCTCATGTGCCCTTTGCTTAGACTTTCTGCAATGTATTCTTTGAGAGCTTGCCTCTCAGGACCTGAGATATTAAACATCCTGGCTTTCGGTAACTTGGCCCCCGGTTTTAACCTAATAGCACAGTCATAGGGTCGGTGCGGTGGCAGCTCTGAACAACCTCTTTCAGAAAATACATCAGCAAAGTCCAGCAGTGGCTCCGGGATGCAGGGAGTCACAGCGGAGATACATGTGGCCAGACAACTCTCCTGGCAATATCTGCTCCACTGGATTATGTCCTGGGTTTTCCAATCAATCACCGGATTGTGCATAGACAACCATGGAAACCCCAGAACTACCTGAGCAGGTAAATTACTGAGCACCTTACATGTTACCCGCTCAGAGTGTAGGACCCCAATGTGGAGTTTTACATCAGCCACAAGCTCTTTAATCTCCCCTTGTGAGAGAGGGGAGGCATTGATGGTAACCACCCAGATAGGATTAGGCAGCGTCTCCACCTTAAATCCCGCTGTACATGCAAACGTTTCATCAATGAGATTAGGGGCTGAACCACTATCTACAAATACAGTAATCGACAGCTCTTGGCCCCCGATTACTACCTTGGCAGGGAGCATACACTTGGAGACCACCACGGAGGATATGCAAAGGCTCAGACTAGACTCCTCCAAACCCTCTGAGCCTAGCAGTTTTCCGTCGGCACATCTTTCTTAGGTACCAGGGGACAAGCATTAATAAAATGTCCTTTTTTGCCACAAAAAAAAAGACCCCTTGCTTTCTGGGCAAGGGACATTTATGCTTGTTATTATGTGTATGTGATATACCAGCGATCTGCATAGGTTCCACGGATTCACCCGAGGCAACCTCACCAGAGACTGCCCCCCCCACAGGCAATGTCTCCTGCGACCTCTGACGAAAGCGGCGATCAATGCGTACTACAAGCACCATAGCAGCCTCCAGAGAGGCGGGATTCTCATACATTAGCAGAGCTTGTTTAACCCTTCCAGAAACCCCATGCAAAAATTGACTCTTTAGTGCAGGGTCATTCCATTGAGTGTCCACAGCCCAGCGGCGAAATTCCGTACAATAATCCTCTGCCAGTCGCTCACCCTGGAGTAGAGAGCGTATTTTAGACTCTGCTAACGCCAGTCTGTCAGGATCGTCATAGATTAAACCAAGAGCAGAAAAAAAAAAGTCTACGGACTCAAATGCTGGTGAATCAGAAGGTAGTGAAAAAGCCCATGCTTGTGGATCACCACTCAGCAAGGAAATTACCAAGCCCACATGCTGAGCCTCATTTCCTGAGGAGAGTGGACGCATACGAAAATACAATTTGCAGGATTCACGAAATACAACGAACTTACAGCGATCACCAGAAAATCGTTCAGGAAGAGGTAACTTGGGTTCAGCTGCCCTGACTGCTGCCTCAGTTTGCACAGCAGGAACTGACAGGCCTTGTTGCTGGACCGCCCCCCTCAGTTCAGTGACCTGTATGGACAGAGCCTCCAGCTGCTTGGCTATGGAGACTATAGGATCCATGGTAAATAATCCTTCTTTTCTTTTTTTTTTTGGGGCCGACTATAATGTCATGGGAAGCCTAGGTAACTTTAGGCTGAAACCCTGGGGCCCCTGCGGTGTCCCTCAGACTAGGGGAAACACTGTCTGTCCCTCAACCCAGGTTTTACACTGAAGGTGTGCCTGCCTGGGCCTCCACCCTGTCCTTGTCTCCTGTCCAGCCCTAAGCTGAACCCACCACCCTCCACCCAGTGAGGAGACCAAACACCAGACCCCACAAATAAGTATGGACAGGGATAAAGGAAACGCACCACACCGCGTACACACAGGAGAATACAATATGTGCAAGGGCAACCAAAAAATACAACACAGGGAGGCAAAATGGCAACAACGGAATATACTACACCAGAAACCGTATGCTCCTTAGACCACCACTCCAGACCGGTATCGCTAGCACAAGGCAAGAGCTATAGTCGGCGATGCCCATAGTCACGCAGGACAATTTAAAGACAGAGGGCGTAGCTAAGCCCTCAGCCAGAATGACAACCTGGTTAACCCAATCCAAGCCGGATCAGAAGACCAACCAGCGCCGCTGAGAACCAAGTGGTAGGATGGGGTATTACCGCTGTCTGCCGGACACCCTGGTGCGAACAGTGTCCGACATGACAGTATAATTCCAAATTAATCTTGGTCAATAATGGCCTTGTTTCTGTTGCAGAGTATAAAGCACAAAAGAAAACATGATTGTCCCTCTATTGGTCATATTATAAAAATCATTACTTAAAGTCTACTTATATTACTTATAATAATTGATGGGCGAACGCATGGATGTTCGGGTCCGGTGGGTCCAGACTCCCAGATGAATGGGAGGCCCCAAATATCCCTTGTTTGTCATGCTGTCATCTACGATCATTACCACCCAACAGAGAGGTGCAGTTTACACGCTGCCAGAAGACAGCATGAGCCAGCAGATGTGACTGCTGGTAAAAAGATTTTCTCATGACTGGTATCAAGAATAGAGGGGTCCCACTTAGTATTTTTTAAATTATTTAATTACATAATTTTAAAAAATTAGTGTGAGGTCCCCCTCATTTTTGACAAGCAGCCAAGCAAAAGTAGACAGCTGGCGGTTGGTATGCTCAGATTGGTAAGGGGCCATGGATATTGTCCCTCCCCAGCCTAAAAATAGCAGCTCACAGCAGCCCCAGACAGAGCACATCTATTCGATGTGCCTACCTTTTTTTTTGCCTACCTATTTCAATATTCCATTTTATCAACAGTACACCACAGAACAATAATGTGGTTTAATGCAGAAAATGTAGGCAGTGTTCCTGCCTCTTGGCAATAGTTTTTACGTGGTTCTTTTCGGCCAAGGAAAATTCACGTAACATAGTAGCATAGTTAGCAAGGCCAAAAAAATACATTTGTCCATCCAGTTCAGCCTATATTACATCATAATAAATCCCCAGAAAGATATTCAGGCCTCTCTTGAACCCCTCGACTGAGTTCACCATCACCACCTCCTCAGGCAAGGAATTTCAGATTCTCACTGCCCTAACAGTAAAGAATCCTCTTCTATGTTGGTGGAAAACCTTCTCTCCTCCAGATGCAGAGAATTTCCCCTTGTGATCATCACCTTCCTTGGTATAAACAGATCCTCGGAGAGATATTTGTATTGTCCCCTTATATATACTTTTACATGGTTATTAGATCGCCCCTCAGTCATCTTTTTTCTAGACTGAATAATCCTACTTTTGCTAATCTCTCTGAATATTGTAGTTCCCCATCCCCTTTATTAATTTTATTGCCCTCCTTTGTACTTGCTAGTTCAATTATATCCTTCCTGAGCACCGGTGCCCAACACTGTACACAGTATTCCTTGTGCGGTCTAACCAGGGATTTGTACAGAGGCATTATAAAGCTCTCATCATGTGTATCTACCGCTTTTAATGCACCCCATGATCTTGTTTGCCTTGGCAGATGCTGCCTAGCACTGGCTGCTCCAGGTAAGTTTATCATTTACTTGGATCCCCAAGTCCTTCTCCATGTCAGACTTACCCTGTGGTTTCCTGTTCAGTGTGTAATGGTGATATTGATTCCTTCTTCCCATGTGTATAACCTTGCATTTATCATTGTTAAACCGCATCTGCCACCTTTTGGCCCAAGTTTCCAACTTATCCATCTTCATCTGTAGCAGAATACTATCTTCTCTTGTACTGACTGTTTTACATAGTTTTGAATCATCTGCAAATATCAATATTTTACTGTGTAAATCTTCTACCACATCGTTAATAAATATGTTGAAGAGAATAGGTCCCAACACCGACCTCTGCAGTACCCCACTGGTCACAGCCACCCAGTTAGAGAATATACCATTTATAACCACCCTGTTATGAATGGGTCATCAAGGAGGATGACAGGAACAGGCTAAGCCACCAGAGCGTCTACTCCAACTAATGTGTAAAAAGGAAAGATATAGAAAATCGTTTGTTCCGACAGCTGTGGGGATGTTTAACAAATGTATAAGTGTAAAGCATCCCAAGACTAAATGAAGTTCAAAGTGTATGGGGGGGAATTGGTGAGTTACAAGTACCAGTCTATCCGCATCTGCTGTCCATATAGACTTATTTTGTAAAGTGTGTATTGTTCTTGTAATGTTCTTGATCTTTGTTCTGCTGCTGTAATACTGTAATTTCCTCCGGGATCAATAAAGTTTATCTAATCTAATCTAATCTAATCTAATCTAAATCCAGAGAGGTTGGTCACTAAACGGATTGCAGATCCCTGATCCTATCAACACAACTAGCAGTAGCCGTGGAGCGTTCCTACGATGCCCTAGACACTTCGTCACAGCCGGAGAACTAACTAAGCCTAAAGCCAGAAAGGTGAAATCTAAACTGCCCCGGAGCAGATCCCCAAAGGAATAGACAGCCCCCAAACATATATTGATGGTGAGACAAGATGAGACACAAACAGAGGCAGAAAACAGACTGAGCAAACGGTGGGACCCAAACTGTCTAGACAGGACAGGACAGAAAAGATACTGTCTACAATCACGCACAAAACCCTAAAAAAATCCAACACTTCTGATATACAACAAACCTGAGGCCACACGACCTCACTCCCGCTAGATGAGCACTCTGGTATAAACTGGAAGCAAAGCAAAATATATTAACATAACAGCGGACTGAACAAGCTGTAACATATGAAGCAGGGCCCAGCGCTGCCCCCAGCATGGAGCACACTGAACCCTAGCGACAAAGCAGAAAGCAAAAAAAAGCACAACCAGATTAGATGCAAAGGATTAGCAAAAGAATCACTTAACTGAACCATGCAGATCAGGCAGGGGACAAAAGAACTCCAAATGCACAAGGAGGAAATCACCAGCAACCACCAAGAACAGCCAGCTCAATTATATGCTCTCAGCAAGTAATCCCAGGTTCCCAATTATCATTGTCAGGTGGGGAACTTCCATCAACATGGCCAGCTCCACTACTCTCAGTAACCACCAGAGGGAGCAGAGGGAGCTTTGGCACAGAAGTCCGAGCAAGAGAGTTCACAACAGTAACCCCCCTTGAGGAGGGGTCACCGAACCCTCATCCATGCCACCAGGCCGATCAGGATGGGCCCGGTGAAAGGCACGAATCAATCTCTTGGCATGGATGTCAGAAGCAGGGACCCAAGAATTATCCTCCTGGCCATAACCCTTCCACTTGACCAAGTACTGAAGTCTCCATCTAGCCAGATGAGAATCCAATATCTTCTCTACCTCATACTCCAAATTACCCTTAACCAGTACAGGCACAGGGGGCGCCGCCATGGGAACGACTGGCTCCACAAAACATTTCAACAAAGATTTATGAAAAACCTTATGAATCTAAAATGTAGCTGGAAGAGCCAAATGGAAAGAAACGGGGTTAAGGATTTCCAAAATCTTATAAGGTCCAATAAACCTTGGCTTGAATTTTGGAGATGCAACCTTCATGGGAATATTTTTTGAGGACAACCAAACCATATCACCCACTTTAAACCAGGGACCCATGGTCCTATGCCGGTTGGAAAACCGTTTGGCCTTTTCCTGAGAGTGGGACAACTTATCCACTGCTTGGTCCCAAATCTGCTGCATTCTCTCTACCACAGAATCCACATCTGGGCAGGCAGAAGCTTCCACCTGCCCCGAAGAAAATTGAGGATGAAACCCAAAGTTACAAAAGAAAGGGGACATCAAAGTGGCAGAACTAGCCCTATTGTCTAGCGTGAATTCGGCCAAGGTCAAAAATGAGACCCAATCATCTTGATCAGCAGATATGAAACATCTCAAATAGGCCTCCAAAGTCTGGTTTGTTCGCTAAGTCTACCCATTGGTCTGAGGATGAAATGCAGAGGAGAAAGACAACTGAATTCCCAGTTTGGAACAAAAAGCTCTCCAAAATCTGGAAACAAACTGGACCCCTCTGTCCGACACAATGTTCTCAGGAATCCTGTGCAAACGAACCACTTGTAAAAACAAGGGCACCAACTCAGAAGAAGATGGCAACTTTGGGAGTGGTACAACATGGACCATCTTAGAAAATCTATCACAGATCATCCAAATAACAGTCATTCTCTGAGAGACAGGGAGATCAGAGATAAAATCCATTGAGATATGGGTCCATGGCCTCCTAGGCACCAGCAGGGGCATCAACAAACCACTAGCATGAGAACAGGGCTTAGATCGAGAACAAGTCCCACAGGACTGCACAAAATTCCTGACATCACGAGATAAGGCAGGCCACCAAAACGACCGACTCACCAAATCTCTCATACCAAAAATACCCGGATGACCAGCCAATGCGGAGCAATGAATTTCAGACATTACTCTTCTCCTCCACTGGTCAAGGACATACAATTTTCCCTTAGGGCATCGTTCAGGTTTATCCTCCTGAAATTCCTCCAGGGTGCGTCTCAAATCAGGAGAGATGGCGGAAAGAACTACACCCTCATTTAGAGTGGTAGTAGGCTCGGTCACGTCAAGAGAATCCGCAAAGAAACTCCTAGAAAGGGCGTCCTCCTTAACATTCTTAGTGCCCAGAAGAAAGGAAAAAACGAGGACCACCTAGCCTGTCTAGGATTCAAGCGCTTGGCTGATTCAAGATAAATCAAATTCTTGTGATCGGTGAGGACCACAACTTCATGTCTAGCTCCCTCCAAACAATGTCTCCACTCTTCAAATGCCCACTTCATGGCCAATAATTCCCGATTCCCCACGTCATAGTTACGTTCAGATGGAGAAAATTTTCGAGAAAAGAAGGCACAGGGATTCATCTTAGAGGTTCCCGGATCTCTTTGAAACAAAACGGCTCGTGCACCAATCTCAGAAGCATCTATTTCCACCTGAAATGGGAGTGAAACATCAGGTTGCCGTAGAACCGGAGCAGAAGTGAACCTCTGCTTAAGCTCCTGAAATGCCGAGACTGCCTCTGGAGACCAATTCACCACATCAGCACCCTTTTTGGTCAAATCCATCAGAGGTTTAACAATACCAGAAAAATTACTTAGAAATTTACAGTAGAAATTAGTAAAACTCCAAAACTTCTGAAGAGCCTTCAGAGAAGTGGCCTGAACCCAATCATAAATGGCCTGTACCTTGGCCGGGTCCATTTCAATAGCAGACGGGGACAAAATGAATCCCAAAAACAAAATCCTCTGTTCAACAAAAAGACATTTTGATCCCTTAACATACAGAGTATTTTCCCTCAAAATCCGGAACACAGTCCGGACATGTTCCACATGAGAATCCCAATCTCTGGAAAAAATCAAAATATCATCCAGATAAATTATCAAAAACTTATCCACAAGGTCCCGGAAAATATCGTTCATAAAAGGTTGGAAGACAGAAGGGGCATTAGTGTGCCCAAAAGGCATCACCAGGTACTCAAAATATCCCTCCGGAGTATTAAACGCCGTCTTCCATTGATCCCCATGCTTAATGCGAATAAGATTATACGCCCCCCTGAGGTCAAGTTTGGTAAACCAACAAGCACTTTTAACTCTGGAAAATAAATCAGAAATCAGGGGTAACAGGTACTGATATTTAACAATGATTTTGTTAAGGGAACGATAGTCAATACATGGCCTTAATGAGCCATCTGTTTTGGCCACAAAAAAAAAACCCAGCACCCAAAGGCGAAGAGGATGGTCGGATATGACCCTTCTCCAATGATTCTTTGATATAAGATCACATAGCATCATGTTCAGGTACCGATAAGTTGAAAAGCCAACCTTTGGGAAATTTACAACCGGGCATTAACTCAATTGCGCAGTCATAACTCCTATGAGGAGGCAAAGACGCTGGCTTACTCTCACTAAATGCATCTGAAAAATCAGCCAAATAGTCAGGAATATCTTGAGACTGGGGAGAGGTGGAGAAAACAGGAGTGTCACTAAGAATACATTGACAACCCCATCTCACCACAGACAAAGATTTCCAATCCAAAATAGAATTATGGGTGTTGTGAGTTCATTTTCCCCTTCACCATTGAGGTCTGATGAACTCCCTCTTCTGGTGAAGGAAGGTAGTGAGGCTGATTACCAAGCACCTGAGGAGGATGATGATGACGACAGGGTGACTGGAATTGCTGACTGGATATAAGGCAGCCGACGCCCTTCTGCCTTGCTGGTGATTTCTCTGAGGGATTCTAGGAGACCAGTCTGATTCCTGCTCCTCAAAAGCTAAGTTTTCTGCTCTGCTTTTTGCATTTGTGTTTTGGTTTTGTTTTGCCTTGTTTTTCTGGATTTCTGCCATTCCCTGCTGGGGTGAGCTGAATTCCTTTTTGCTCTGTCTTCAGAAAATACCTGAGTACTGATATAGTCTTTTTGGAGCCTAGCGTCTTCAGGGCTTTTTTCCCTATAAGTCTGTTGGCTCTTGTTTTGATAGGGTTTTGGCGGATTGCAGACAGCAGCTTTTCTATCCTGTCCTATTTAGTTAGCTTTGGCCCCATCATTTGCTCAGCCTATCTTTCTATCTGTATGAGTGTTTTTTCATCTTGCTTCACCGTTATTATATGTTGGGGGCTGCCTATTGCTTTGGGGTCTGCTCTGGGGCAGTTTAGATTTCCCTTTCTGTCTTTAGGCTATTTAGTTCTCCGGCTGTGATCGAGGGGTCTAGGGCACCATAGGAACTCCCCACGGCTACTGTTAGTTGTTGTTGTTAGGTTCAGGGGTCTGCAATCCGATAGCTGCCAACTTCTCTGGTTTTCTGGACTTAGCTAGTATTTCTGTTTTTGCCTCCTACGGTGACTCATTCATAACACAATCACCAGCCATACCGCAGATCCTAGGGTACTCAATAGCATGAAAGAATTGCAAAAAAAAAAGTGTGTATATTTTTTCCTCTATATCTCTGAGACTGTAGGGGAAATTTTTTTTTTCTCTCAATGGAGATAAAGCAATTGCCTGATCGTGTGGAGCAGCTTGCTGCGGAAGTGCGGGGAATTTCTGCCTACCTTGCTCATTTACATGCTGCTGAACCAAAGATCCCTACTCCTGATGTGTTTTTTGGGGATCGGTCTAAATTTTTGAATTTCAAAAATAATTGTAAATTATTTTTTGCCTTGAAGCCTAACTCGTCAGGGAGCTCCTTGCAGCAGGTTAAAATTGTCATCTCTTTGCTGCGTGGTGATCCCCAGGATTAGGCGTTTTCTTTGAAACCAGATGATCCTATTCTGACTAATGTGAACGCATTTTTTCAAGCCTTGGGGTTGTTGTATGATGAACCTAATGCTATTGATCAGGCTGAAAAGACCCTGTTGGCATTGAGCCAGGGTCGAGATTCTGCAGAATTGTACTGTCAAAAATTCTGAAAGTGGGCGGTCCTTACTACCTGGAATGATAATGCCTTGGCAGCTCTCTTTCGGAAGGGTTTCTCAGAAGCCGTAAAAGATACTATGGTGGGATTTCCTGTTCCTTCTGGTCTTGATGATTCTATGTCATTAGCCATTCAGGTTGATCGGCGTTTATGTGAACGCAGGACTGCACGAGAGGTGTTGCCACCTGTTGAACAAGTGTCTGAACCTATGCAATGTGATAGAGTTTTGTCAAGGGAGCAACGGCAGGAGTTCAGAAGGTGTAATAAGCTGTGTTTTTTGTGTGGAGATGCCTCGCATATTATTTCTGTCTGTCCTAAACGAGAGAAACGTTTTGCACACACGTTTTCTGTGGGTGGTGTTCAACCTAAGTTTCTTCTGGCAATTACTCTGATCTGCTCCCTGTCCACATTTTCCGCCAAGGCTTTTGTGGATTCGGGAGCAGCCCTGAACCTAATGGACTTGGATTTTGCTAAACGTTGTGGATTTCCGATGACACCTCTGCGGACGCCTATCCCTTTGAGGGGGATTGATGCTACTCCTTTGGCGAAAAATAAACCTCAGTTTTGGACCCAGGTGGTAATGCGGGTCGCCCCAGACCATCAAGAAAATTGCAGATTTTTGGTGTTGCATAATTTGCATGATACCATTGTTCTGGAGTTTCCCTGGTTGCAAATTCATAATCCAGGTTTTGTTTGGAAATCTGTGTCTGTGGTGAGTTGGGGTTGTCGGTGTGCCCTTAGTGAGGCTCTGTTTTTTTCCACCTCTCCTCAGTCGCATGATGTTCCTGAATATTTGGCGGACTTTTATGATGTATTTAGTGAGAATGAGTCTGCGCCTTTGCCTCCTCATAGGAGTTATGACTGTGCAATTGAACTGAGCCCGGGGTGTAAATTTCCCAAGGGTCGGCTCTTCAATTTATCTGTACCCGAGCACGAGGCTATGCGATCCTATATTAAGTAGGCGTTGGAGAAGGGTCATAGTTAGTGTTGAGCATTCCGATACCGCAAGTATCGGGTATCGGCCGATACTTGCTGTATCGGAATTCCGATATCGACTTCCGATATTTTTTCAATATCGGAAGTCGGCATCGGAACCGGAAGTTCAAAGTTGATTGACAGCCTGACGTCATCATGATGCGCGGTGTGTGCGCATCATGATGCGCCGTCATTTCGGGCCTTCCGGGGGTCTCTGCCGGCCTGCCGGGGGGGCTGTGTGGACTGCCCGGGGTCTGTACCGGCCTGCCGGGGGGCTGTGCCGGCCTGCCGGTGGTCTGTGCACCCTGTGGGGGTCTGTACCGGCCTGCCGGGGGGCTGTGCCGGCCTGCCGGTGGTCTGTGCACCCTGTGGGGGTCTGTACCGGCCTGCCGGGGGGCTGTGCCGGCCTGCCGGGGGGCTGTGCTGATGTCCGGGGGTCTGTGCAAGCATCGTCCGATGGGACTACAAGTCCCATCTGGCGATGCCTGCTACCATGACAGTGATTGACACATTAGCCAATGATGGGACAGTAGTAGTCCCATCATCCGGCTAATGTGTTAAATGTTAAAAAAAAAAAATAAAAAAATAAAATAAAAAAATACTACATACATACTACATGCATGCTACATACATACTACATGCTACATACATACTACATACATACCACATACATACTACATACATACTACATACATACTACATACATACCACATACATACCACATATATACATACATAACACATATATACTACATGCATGCTACATACATACTACATGCTACATATATACTGCATACATACTACATACATACATACTACATATATACTACATGCATGCTACATACATACTACATGCTACATACATACTACATACACTCACTGGCCACTTTATTAGGTACACCTGTCCAACTGTGTGTTAAGACTTAATTTCTAATCAGCCAATCACATGGCGGCAACTCAGTGCATTTAGGCAGGTAGACATGGTCAAGACAATCTCCTGCAGTTCAAACCGAGCATCAGTATGGGGAAGAAAGGTGATTTGAGTGCCTTTGAACGTGGCATGATTGTTGGTGCTGATGCCAGAAGGGCTGGTCTGAGTATTTCAGAAACTGCTGATCTACTGGGATTTTCACACACAACCATCTCTAGGGTTTACAGAGAATGGTCCGAAAAAGAAAAAAAATCCAGTGAGCGGCAGTTCTGTGGCCGGAAATGCCTTGTTGATGCCAGAGGTCAGAGGAGAATGGGCATACTGGTTCGAGCTGATAGAAAGGCAACAGTGACTCAAATTGCCACCCGTTACAACCAAGGTAGGCAGAAGAGCATCTCTGAACGCACAGTGCGTCGAACTTTGAGGCAGATGGGCTACAGCAGCAGAAGACCACACTGGGTACCACTCCTCTCAGCTAAGAACAGGCATCTGATGGCTACTTTCAGCAGGATAATGCGCCATGTCATAAAGCTCGAATCATCTCAGATTGGTTTCTTGAACATGACAATGAGTTCACTGTACTCAAATGGCCTCCTCAGTCACCAGATCTCAATCCAATAGAGCATCTTTGGGATGTGGTGGAACGGGAGATTCGCATCAGGGATGTGCAGCCGACAAATCTGCACCAACTGTGTGATGCCATCATGTCAATATGGTCCAAAATCTCTGAGGAATGCTTCCAGCACCTTGTTGAATCTCTGCCACGAAGAATTGAGGCAGTTCTGAAGGCAAAAGGGGGTCCAACCCGTTACTAGCATGGTGTACCTAATAAAGTGGCCAGTGAGTGTATATACTACATGCATACTACATACATACTACATGCATGCTACATACATACTACATGCTACATACATACCACATACATACTACATACATACTACATGCATGCTACATACATACTACATGCTACATACATACTACATAAATACTACATGCATGCTACATACATACTACATGCTACATACATACTACATATATACTACATGCATGCTACATACATACTACATGCTACATACATACTACATATATACTACATGCATGCTACATACATACTACATGCTACATACATACTACATATATACTACATACATACTACATACATACTACATGCATGCTACATACATACTACATGCTACATACATACCACATACATACTACATACATACTACATGCTACATACATACTACATATATACTACATGCATGCTACATACATACTGCATGCTACATGCATGCTACATACATACTACATACATACTACATGCTACATACATACCACATATATACTACATACATACTACATACAATACATTCATACAATACATACATAGACATACAGTACATATAACATAGAGTAACATACTTACCAATACTTGTCACATTGTTCCCCGAAGCCATTGTCTTTTACGGAATAAATATTAACATAACAAACCACAAAAATACTCACCCACGATCCGAAGCAGTCCACGAGTGTGTCCCACGACGATCTTGGGTAGAGAACTGCAGCATCAGCTGTTGCTGCCGTTCTCTACGGGCTGCAGGAATCCAATGACGGAAGGTAGGTATCCTTCCGCACTGTATTCCTCCGCCACTTAAAAAAAAAAAAGTCCCTAGTCTCACTTTATGCCATTGCTGTGTGGGAATTACACCACGTAGTATGTATGTAGCATGCATGTAGCATGCAGTATGTATGTAGCATGCATGTAGTATATATGTAGTATGTATGTAGTATATATGTGGTATGTATGTAGCATGTAGTATGTATGTAGTATGTATGTAGTATGTATGTAGTATGTATGTAGCATGCAGTATGTATGTAGCATGCATGTAGTATATATGTAGTATGTATGTAGTATGTATGTAGTATGTATGTGGTATGTATGTAGCATGTAGTATGTATGTAGCATGTAGTATGTATGTAGTATATATGTAGTATGTATGTAGCATGTAGTATGTATGTAATATGTATGTAGCATATATGTAGTATGTATGTAGCATGTAGTATATATGTAGTATATATGTAGCATGTAGTATGTATGTAGTATGTATGTGGTATGTATGTAGCATGTAGTATGTATGTGGCATGCAGTATGTATGTAGTATATATGTAGTATGTATGTAGCATGTAGTATATATGTAGTATGCATGTTGCATGCATGTAGTATATATGTAGTATGTATGTTGCCTGTAGTATATATGTAGTATGTATGTTGCATGTAGTATATATGTAGTATGTATGTTGCATGTAGTATATATGTAGTATGTATGTTGCATGTAGTATATATGTAGTATGAATGTAGCATGTATGTAGTATGTAGTATGAATGTAGCATGTATGTAGTGTGCATGTTGTATGTATGTAGCATGTAATTTTTTTTTTTTTTACATTCAACACATTAGCCGGATGATGGGACTACTACTGTCCCATCATTGGCTAATGTGTCAATCACTGTCATGGTAGCAGGCATCGCCCGATGGGACTTGTAGTCCCATCGGACGATGCCTGCACAGACCCCCGAAGCCTGCACAGCCCCCCGGCAGGCCGGCACAGCCCCCCGGCAGGCCGGCACAGCCCCCCGGAGCCTGCACAGCCCCCCGGCAGGCCGGCACAGCCCCCTGGCAGGCCGGCACAGCCCCCCGGCAGGCCGGCACAGCCCACCGGAGCCTGCACAGCCCCCGGCTGGCCGGCACAGACCACCGGAGCCTGCACAGACCCCCTGGCAGGCTGGCACAGCCCCCCGAAAGGCCCGTACAGACCCCAGAGAGGCTGTACAAGGGAAAAACAGGATTTTTCTTATTCCGATACCGGAAGTCCCATAGACTTGAATGGGACTTCCGGTATCGGAATCGGCGATACCGATACTTTTTTTTAAGATCGGCCGATCCATTCCGATCCGATACTTTGAAGTATCGGACGGTATCGCTCAACTCTAGTCATAGTAGACCATACTCTTCACCCTTAGGTGCCGGTTTTTTTTTCGTGGCCAAAAAGGATGGTTCTTTAAGGCCTTGTATTGATTATCGTGCCCTCAACAAAATTACTATTAAATATCAGTATCCATTACCCCTGATTTCGGATCTATTCTCCAGAGTTAAAGGTGCTTGCTGGTTTACCAAGCTTGACCTCAGGGGGCGTATAATCTTATCCGCATTAAGCATGGGGATGAATGGAAGATGGCGTTTAATACTCCGGAGGGACATTTTGAGTACCTGGTGATGCCTTTTGGGCTCACTAATGCCCCTTCTGTCTTCCAGTGCTTCATGAACGACATTTTCCGAGACTTTGTGGTTAAATTTTTGATTATCTATCTGGATGATATTTTGATCTTCTCCAAGGATTGGGATTCTCATGTGGAACATGTTTGGACTGTGTTCCGGATCTTGAGGGATAATTCCCTGTATGTCAAAGGATCGAAATGCCTTTTTGGGGTACAGAGGATTTCATTTTTGGGATTTATTTTGTCTCCGTCAACTATTGAAATGGACCCAGCCAAGGTACAGGCCATTTATGATTGGGTTCAGCCCACTTCTTTGAAGGCCCTCCAGAAGTTTTTGGGTTTTGCTAATTTTTATTGGAAATTTATAGCAAAATTTTCTAGTATTGCCAAGCCATTGACTGATCTAACTAAGAAGGGTGCTGATGTGTTGAATTGGTCTTCGGAAGCTGTTTCTTCCTTTCAGGAGCTGAAGCGAAGATTCACTTCTGCCCCGGTTTTCCAGCAACCTGATGTCTCACTCCTGTTCCAGGTAGAGGTGGACGCTTCTGAGATTGGTGCAGGAGCTGTTTTGTCCCAAAAGGATCCTGTAACATCTAAAATGAATCCCTGTGCTTTCTTTTCCCGAAAGTTCTCTCCATCAGAACGTAACTATGATGTGGGGAATCGGGAACTGTTAGCCATGAAATGGGCATTTGAGGAGTGGAGACATTGGTTGGAGGGAGCTAAACATCAAGTCGTGGTCCTCACTGACCACAAGAATTTGATTTATCTGGAGTCGGCCAAACGCTTGAACCCTAGACAGGCTAGGTGGGCCTTGTTTTTTACACGTTTTGATTTTGTGGTCTCTTTTCTTCCTGGCACTAAGAATGTCAAGGCTGACGCTCTCTCTAGGAGCTTCTTTGCTGATTCTCCTGTGGTGACCAAGTCTGCTACCATCTTAGGCGAAGGGGTAGTTCTTTCTGCCATCTCGCCCGATTTGAGACGTGCTCTGGAAAAGTTCCAGGAGGACAAACCTGAGCGTTGTCCCAGTGGAAAGTTGTATGTTCCTGACCAGTGGATGAAGAGAGTGATGTCTGAAGTTCATTGCTCTGCATTGGCTGGTCATCCAGGTATTTTTGGTACTAGAGATCTCGTGAGTTGGTCTTTTTGGTGGCCCGCCTTGTCTCGTGATGTCAGGAATTTTGTGCAGTCCTGTGGGACTTGCTCCCGGTCTAAACCTTGTTCTCGCTCTAGTGTGTTGTTGATGCCTTTGCCGGTCCCCAGGAGGCCATGGACCCATATTTCAATGGATTTCATCTCTGATATGCCTGTCTCTCAGAGAATGACTGTTATTTGGGTGATTTGTGAAAGGTTCTCTAAGATGGTTCATCTTGTACCACTCCCTAAGTTGCCATCTTCCTCTGAGTTGGTGCCCCTGTTTTTGCAACAGGTGGTTCGCTTGCACGGGATTCCTGAGAACATTGTATCTGACAGAGGAGTTCAGTTTGTGTCTAGATTTTGGAGGACTTTCTGTTCCAAGCTGGGAATTCAGTTGTCCTTCTCCTCTGCTTTTCACCCTCAGATCAATGGGCAAACGGAGAGAACAAACCAGACCTTAGAGTCGTATTTGAGATGTTTTATTTCTGCTGATCAGGATGATTGGGTTTCATTTTTGCCCTTGGCCGAATTTTCTTTAAATAATAGAGCTAGTTCTGCCACTTTGATGTCACCTTTTTTTTGTAACTTTGGGTTTCATCCTCGATTTTCTTCAGGGCAGGTGGAGCCTTCTGCCTGCCCAGGTGTTGACACTGTGGTGGAGAGAATGCACCAGATCTGAGACCAAGTGGTGGATAAGTTATCTCTCTCCCAGGAAAAGGCCCAGCGGTTTTCCAACCGACATAGGACCATTAGTCCCCAGTTTAAGGTTGGTGATATAGTTTGGTTATCATCAAAAAACATCGCTATGAAGGTGGCTTCTCCTAAGTTTAAGCCTAGATTTATTGGACCTTACAAGATTTTGGAGATTATTAATCCGGTCTCTTTTCGTTTGGCTCTTCATGTTACATTTAAAATCCATAATGTGTTTCATAAGTCCTTGTTGAAGAGGTTTGTTGAACCAGTTGTTCCTGGGGTGGCACCTCTGGACCCTGTATTGGTTGAAGGTAACATGGAATATGAGGTAGAGAAGATATTGGATTCCCGTCTGGCTAGACGGAGACTCCAGTATTTGGTTAAGTGGAAGGGTTATGGTCAGGAGGATAATTCCTGGGTCTCTGCCTCTGATATTCATGCCAAAAGATTGGTGCGTGCCTTTCATCGGGCTCACCCTGATCGCCCTGGTGGCGTGGATGAGGGTTCGGTGACCCCTCCTCAAGGGGGAGGTACTGTTGTGAGTTCATTTTCCTCTTCACCATTGAGGTCTAATGAACTCCCTCTTCTGGTGAAGGAAGGTAGTGAGGCTGATTACCAAGCACCTGAGCAGGATGATGATGACTGGGTGACTGGAATTGCTGACTGGATATAAGGCAGCTGACGCCCTTCTGCCTTGCTGGTGATTTCTCTGAGGGATTCTAGGAGACCAGTCTGATTCCTGCTCCTCAAAAGCTAAGTTTTCTGCTCTGCTTTTTGCATTTGTGTTTTGGTTTTGTTTGGCCTTGTTTTTCTGGATTTCTGCCATTCCCTGCTGGGGTGAGCTGAATTCCTTTTTGCTCTGTCTTCAGAAAATACCTGAGTACTGATATAGTCTTTTTGAAGCCTAGCGTCTTCAGGGCTTTTTTCCCTATCAGTCTGTTGGCTCTTGCTTTGATAGGGTTTTGGCGGATTGCAGACAGCAGCTTTTCTATCCTGTCCTATTTAGTTAGCTTTGGCCCCATCATTTGCTCAGCCTATCTTTCTATCTGTGTGAGTGTTTTTTCATCTTGCTTCACCGTTATTATATGTTGGGGGCTGCCTATTGCTTTGGGGTCTGCTCTGGGGCAGTTTAGATTTCCCTTTCTGTCTTTAGGCTATTTAGTTCTCCAGCTGTGATCGAGGGGTCTAGGGCACAGTAGGAACTCCCCATGGCTACTGTTAGATGTTGTTGATAGGTTCAGGGGTCTGCAATCCGACAGCTGCCAACTTCTCTGGTTTTCTGGACTTAGCTAGTATTTCTGTTTTTGCCTCCTACGGTGACTCATTCATAACATATGGGTTTGCAACCAAAGAAAACCTAGTACAATAGTATCATGTAAATTGTGCAACACCAAAAATTTACAATTCTCTTGATGGTTCGGGGCAACCCGCATTATTACCTAGGCCCAAAACTGGGGTTTATTCTCTGCCAAAGGGGTAGCATCAATCCCCCTCAAGGGAATAGGGGTCCTCAGGGGCACCATGGGGAAACCACAACGTTTGGCAAAGTCAAGATCCATCAGATTCAAGGTTGCTCCTGAATCAACAAAGGCCTTAGCAGAAAATTTAGACAAGGAGCAGATCAAGGTAACTGCCAACAGGAACTTAGGCTGTACACTGTCCACCGCAAATGCGTGAGCAAAACATTTTTCTCATTTAGGGCTGACAGAAATAACATGAGAGGCGTCCCCACAAAAGAAGCATAACTTATTACACCTTCTGAACTCTTGACGTTGCGCCCTAGACAAAACCATATCACATTGCATGGGTTCAGAAGTTTGTTCAAAAGGCAGCACCGCCTCTCTCGTACTTTTACGTTCACATAAACGTCGATCAATTTGAATGGCTAATGACATGGAGTCAATAAGACCAGAGGGGACAGGAAATCCCACCATAACATCTTTTGCAGTTTCTGCCAGACCTTTCCGAAAGAGAGCTGCTAGGGCATCATCATTCCATTTAGTAAGGACCGCCCACTTTCGGAACTTCTGGCAGTATATCTCTGCAGCATCCTGCCCTTGGTTCAATGCCAATACAATGCCAATAAGGTTTTCTCAGCTTGATCAATAGCATTAGGTCCATGATACAACAACCCCAGGGCCTGAAAAAACACATCTACATTAGCCAGAATAGGATCTCCAGGTGTCAGAGAAAAAGCCCAAGCCTGGGGATCGCTGCGCAGCAGGGAGATGACAATTTTAACCTGCTGCACCGAGCTCCTCGATGAATTAGGCTTAAAAGCAAGAAATAGTTTACAGTTATTCTTGAAATTCAAAAATTTTGACCGATCCCCGAAAACACATCAGGAGTAGGGATCCTTGGTTCTACAGCAGATGATTGAGCGAGATAGGCAGAAATTCCCCGCTCTTCAGCAGCCAGCTGTTCAACACGATCGGACAATTGCTTAGCCTCCATTAAGGAAAAAATCCTCCTATGGCCCCAGAGAAAAAGAGAAAAAAATATATAAAAAATTCTGACACTTTTTTTTTGCAATTCTTTCCTTCTTTCCTTCTTTTAAGTACCCTAGAGTCTATGGTTAAGCTGGTGATTCTGTTATGAATGGGTCACCGAGGAGGATGACAGGAACAGGCTAAGCCACCAGAAAACCAGAGAGGTTGGTCACTAAACGGATTGCAGACCCCTGATCCTATCAACACAACTAGCAGTAGCCGTGAAGCATTCCTATGATGCCCTAGACACTTCGTCACAGCTGGAGAACTAATTAAGCCTAAAGCCAGAAAGATGAAATCTAAATTGCCTCGGAGCAGATCCCCAAAGGAATAGACAGCCCCCAAACATATATTGTTGGTGAGACAAGATGAGACACAAACACAGGCAGAAAACAGACTGAGCAAATGGTGGGGCCCAAACTGTCTAGACAGGACACGACAGAAAAGATTCTGTCTGCAATCACGCACAAAACCCTAAAAAAATCCAACACTTTTGATATGCAACAAACCTGATGCCACATGACCTCACCCCCACTAGATCAGCACTCTGGTATAAACTGGAAGCAAAGCAAAAGACACTAACATAGCAGGTGACTGAACAAGCTGTAACATATGAAGCAGGGCCCAGCACTGCCCCCAGCAGGGAGCACGCTGAACCCTAATAACAAAGCAGTAAGCAAAAAAAAGGCACAACCAGATTAGATGCAAAGGATTAGCAAAAGAATCACTTATCTGAACCATGCAGATCAGGCAGGGGACAAAAGAACTCCAAATGCACAAGGAGGAAATCACCAGCAACCACCAAGAGCAGCCAGCTCAATTATATGCTCCCAGCCAGTAATCCCAGGTTCCCAATTATCATCGTCAGGTGGGGAACTTCCATCAACCTGGCCAGTTCCACTACTCTCAGTGACCACCAGAGGGAGCAGAGGGAGCTTTGGCTCAGAAGTCCGAGCAAGGGAGTTCACAACATGACCCTCTGCTTTCTATCACTAAGCCAGTTACCCATTTACACACATTTTCCCCCAGACCCAGCATTCTCATTTTGCGCACCAACCTCTTGTGTGCACGGCATCAAACCCTTTGGAAAATTGTTTTTTTTTTTAAATCGTCCACTGACTCACCTTGGTCCAGTCTATAGCTTACCTCTTCATAAAAACTGATCAGATTGGTTTTACAGGAGTGATTCCTCATAAACCCATGCTGATATGGGGTTAAACAGTTATTCCCATTGAGATAAACAAGTATAACATTCCTTAGAAACCCTTCAAATTTTTTTTTACCAACAATAGAGTTTGCACTTACTGGCCTATAATTTCCAGGTTCAGTTTTAGAGCCCTTTTGGAATTTTGGTTCTGGAATTGAGCGAAACTGGTCGGTCAGATTAAAAAATCGCCGACTTTCGCCAAAGTCAGGTTTCACCCATCCAAACCTGACCCTGGCGTGAGGTTGGCCATGAGGTCGCCGATCAGTGCGCCAAAGTCACGTTTAAAATGATACTTTCAGCGCCTTTTCTCACCCAATGATGGAGGACGCACACTGTGGGCAACGCGATGACATGCGCAGCGGCCAGCACCTTCTTAGAGAAGGGCATTGAAGTGATTGGCTGGCTTTGTGTGGCGTCACAGTGGGTATAAAAGGCTGTGAATGCCGACCGCCATCTTACTTCTGCCGATCTTACAATAGGGAGAGGTGCTGCTGCTGATTCTGAACAGGGAGAGCGTTAGGCAGGGAAGAAGAATTGCTTCTGCTGGTAGCGCTTTTCACTGTACAGTAAGTGTGCAGTGAAAGGGGAGGATTTTTGTTGTGTGCAGCAGTGCTGGTGGTGATTAGGCTGCCTTTTAAGGCTACCTGCTAGCTGCATTGCTGTGTGCACACTGCTGTTCAAACTGCTTTTTTCAAAGCACTCCAAATTTTATTATTTTGTCCTGCTGAGTTACTGAGTGTTCATTTTTTCACACACGGTCTAGCGGTGTACGCTCCTCACACACTACCGTGTACCAGCTGGTATCACGGACAAATAAAAGCTATCTGGGTGTGACTCTGGAAGAAAAAGCTGAGGAGTTTGTCCGTTTTTCCAGACCTACACCTTAGAGTCGTGTCCGTTTTTCAAACAGTTTCATATATCTGCTGTTTGATACGGTCAAAACTAGACAGAGACAGCGTTTGTCAGTCCGTATACAAATACGGAAACCCAGGTGCCCCTTCCCGCATACTATACCACCTTGCACAGTGACACAGAGGAAGGTAAAGAGGAAGGTGCAGATGACTTTGAAGAGGAGGTGATGGACACTGGCAATAGTTCAGATAAGGAGAAGGATCCGCAGCAGGCATTGACATCGCAGCAGCGGTTATCTAGCAGGCCCATAGCTGTCCTAAAACGTGGAACAAAAACTAAAAGAGTTGCAGGACAGCTTGACCAGACAGTCAACTTATCACAGCGTGCAAGGCCAGAAAATGTTTACCATAGTAGGAAGAGTGCAGTGTGGCACTTCTTTGTCCAAAATCCTACTGATGAGGCAAAGGTTACCTGTAAGAAGTGCAGAAGGACCTTTAGCCGAGGTAAACAACTCAGAAATTTGAATACCAGTTGCATGCTTAGTCATTTAATCAACATGCACTTGCAAGCGTGGACAGACTACAAAACCTCTGGTAGCACATGTGCACCTGCTCCGACTGAAGGTAGCCAACAACGCTCCATCGCTACCCCCACTGTAAGACCACCGCCACCATTAAGCACACCACCAGCACTAAATGTGGAAGTGTCGTCGCAAGGCCAAAGCACTCAGGGAATCACAATGATTTTGCAATACAACAATGAGTCTAGGCCATCACCACCAATACCATCACCAACCCCCTCTCACTCCATCTGGTCCACCGCTACTTCCCCCATATGCAGCTCTCCAGTCCAGCTCACCCTACCAGACACTCTGAGTAGGACAAGAAAGTACTCATCCTCTCATCCACGTACACTGTGTTTGAACTCCTACATTGCCAAACTAATCTCATAAGAGATGATGCCCTACCGTTTGGTTGAAATCTAAGCTTTCTTCGACCTCATGGCCTACGCTGTCCCACGCTATGACCTACCCAGTCGGCACTTCTTTTCTCGAAAAGCCATCCCTGCCCTCCACCGGCATGTGAAAGACCGCATTGTCCATGCACTAAAACAGTCAGTGAGTGGAAAGGTACACCTCACAATGGATGCATGGACCAGTAGGCATGGCCAGGGCCATTACGTGTCCATCACTGCACACTGGGTTAATGTGGTGGATGCAGGCTCCACTGGGGACAGCGGCGGTGGAACAGTGCTGCCTAGCCCACGGTATAGAAAACAGTTGGCTGTAGGCTATCGCTCCTCCTCCTCCTCGTCTATCAGCGAAAGCTCGTCCACAGAGCGCAGTCGCACGAGCACTACATCCGCAGCTGGCAGTGTTGCACACGAGGTGTCCCACTATCGAACAGCTAGTGGTAAGCATCAGCAGGCTGTGTTAATGATGATGTCTTTGGGCGGCAACAGACACACCGCGGAGGTACTGGCCGACTACTTGCAGTGACAAACAGAGTCATGGCTGGGCAGTCTACATCTTGAGGCAGACAAGGTAGTCAGTGATGATGGCCGTAATTTTGTGGCAGCCATAACCAGTGCAAAACTCACACACATACCTTGCCTGGCTCACACTTTGAAACTGGTGGTGCAGTGCTTCCTTAATAATTATCCGGAGTTAACATCCCTGCTCCATAAGGTGCGAAGACTGTGCTCGCACATCCGTCACTCGGCCGTACACTCCAGTCGTATGCAGAAGCTGCAGTGATTGCTCCACCTCCCAAGCACCGACTAATCATAGATGTTGCAGCAAGGTGGAACTCCACCCTGCACATAGTTGAGAGGCTGTGCGAACAGAGGCAGGCTGTAATGCATTTGTGGGAGGATACACGGGCAGGCAGTTTGAGGGAAGACATGGAATTGTTGAGTGTGCAGTGGTCAAAGCTGAAAGACCTCTGTAAAGTCCTTCAATGTTCTGAGGAATGCACACGGCTGGTAAGCGCAGACGTTGCCATCATAAGCATGAGCATCCCACTTATGCGTCTGCTCATGCAAAGTTTGACGCACATTAAGGATCAGGCGTCTGCAGCGTAGGAGGAGGAGGAGGGAAGCCTTGATGACAGTCAGCCACTGTCTGGTCAGGGAACTGTCCTGGATGAGGTGGAGGAAGAAGAGGAAGAGGAGGAGGATAAGGGGGATGATTATTTTGGGCAGGAGGATGTTTCTCAGGGGGCAAGAGAAAATGTTGGCATTTTAAGGTCAGGGACAGTGTTTGTGCGTGACTGTAGGGATGTGGATTTGCCAGAAACTGCTCCTTCACCCAGCAGTGGCAGTGCATCATTGACACCTGGAACATTGGCCCACATGTGCGATTATGCTTTGCGGATCCTAAAAAGGGACCCCCGCATTGCCAAAATGATGAGGGATGATGACTACTGGCTGGCCAGTATCCTCGATCCACAGTACAAAGGCAAATTACACAACATCATGCCACAGGAGAATCTAGAGATAATATTGGCAAACAAACAAGCAACTCTGGTAAACCGTTTGCTTGAGGCTTTCCCAGCACACACCAGCAGTGCTCTTTCTCCCACAAGCCCTAGTGGGCACAATGGAAGAGGTGTTCATGGTGCACACAGCAGAAGTGGCATTGGTGACAGGGGTTTAATGACCATGTTGTGGAATGATTTCTCAAGTACCGCTCACACGACTGCTAATACTGCATAGATTAAAAGTGACAGGAGGCAGCAATTGTCAACTATGGTTACAAACTACTTTTCCTCCCATATCGATGTTCTCCCTCACAGGTCATTCCCCTTTGACTATTGGGCCTCTAAACTGGACGCCTGGCCTGAATTGGCACAATATGCATTACAGGAGCTCGCTTGCCCTGCTGCTAGTGTGTTATCTGAAAGAGTCTTCAGTGCTGCTGGATCAATCCTGACAGAATAAAGGACCCATCTGTCGACCCAAAATGTTGATGATCTAACCTTCATTAAAATGAACCATGCATGGATTTCAAAGGATTTTGTCCCACCTTCCCCTGATGACACATAGGTTACCATAATAGTGCCTCGGTTTTTTCCTCCTCTTCCTCGGACTTGCCCTATTCCACCATTTGCAGCAGCTGAATGTCCAGCCAACATATCTACATATGCCAATTTTTAAACCTCCCTAACTGGGCTGCCCACCCCTCCCCCAACGGCTGGGGTCAAGACTTGGCGCACCCGGGCAAGTGCCGCTGCTTGAACAGGTGGATGGGCCCACTGATGGCCGACGGCAATGGCACAGTGCCCCTCATAGTACAATACAGTGTCTCTGACGGTGGGAGGGCCCACTCGCCGTCAGACACACCAGCGTACTATGAGGGGCCCTGTGCCAGTACCGTTGACCACGATTGTGCCTCCCTCCTTAGTCATGGCCACAGCACTTGCAAGTTGCAATACTTAACTCTCCCTGCTCCAATGCTGTGTAGTCTGGGCAGTTAAATCCTTCACAGGGATGGCCACTAGAAATTTGGTGTATTGATCAATGATGGTTAAGATGTAGATATGGCCTGTCCTGCTGGCCTCTACCTTCAGATGATCAATGGCTACCATTTGAAATGGACGTCAACTTACAAGCGGATGCAGTGGTGGTTTATGATCACCTTTCACAGTTGTGACAGTCACAGACGTGTGACATTCCTGCCACCATTTTTCAATGTCTCCTCTCATGCCAATCCAATAGAATCGCCTACGGCCTGTGGCTTCTGTCTTTTGCACTCCAAAATGACCAGACACATCATGATAGGCAGTGAGGACCATGGGTACATCTCTCCCTGTGATCACAATTTGATGGAGACGAGTAACGGTGATGTGATCCACGCTACTGCAATAAAGCAATCCTTTCTTTACAAAGAACCTTTTTCGCTTTCTCCACAGACACAGTAATTGAGGGTCTGCATCGCCTCTGCAACATCTACCGGGAGGTTTTTCCACGATGAGTAATTCCAAAATTTCTGCTAACACTCGATTTTGCATCTATACTTGTATCCATGTAGTTTCCAGTAGCGGAGATTCTTGACTGGCTTACTGAGATTGAAATATTATATATGAAGATTTAAAAGTACCACAACACTGTATACTGTGTACGCTATGAATACCTTTCCCTTTTTCTACTTTTTTAATTCTGGTGTAATACATAGTGAGCCTGTGAGTGTCTGTGTCTGACTCCGGAAGTATAGACGGAAATTTAACCCTAGACTTGGACACACCTGGTATGTGCTGATACAGTAACTTGTTTCAAAAATTTGTATTAAGGTATCATCTGTAGGATAACCAACTGTGGGAGGGGGGACCCTCTTCTTGCCGCAGACAATCATGAGACTGAGACAGAGTTTGTATTGAACAGGTCTGTTTTTAGTGCCCATCCTTCTGTCAACAACAGCAATTCACCGCAGCCTTTTCACATTTCTCTGTACACAGGCCCCGGCACCTTCACTTCCTTTGTAACTATAATTGTGGCATCCTCTGTGGCTCTTCCACTGTGGCTGGCCTAGTCCAAACCACCACAGTGATGCACCAGTCTGAGCACACCGTCTGTATGATAGCCCCAGGCCATCTTCATCTGTGGCTACCGTCCTCTGGGCCACCCCCCGTGACCGCCTCAACTGTCAGTCCTCTCTAGAGCCTTTCCACTGTCTCTATTTCCTCAGCAGAACTTCCTCTTTACTGTGCTCCCTTCGCTGACTGACTCTTCCAGAACCTTCCCTCAGCCTTTTATACTTCCAGTTCTGGTAACTCCGCCCACCATCACCTTACAGTTTCTCTGACCAATGGCAGTTATTCAGTCCCACTCCTACACTCTCCACTGCCCTCCAATGGGCAAGCTAAAACACTGCACCCTTTCTCTTTATCTTAGCAGTTTCACACCTACACTGCGCTACACCTCTGCTTCTCACTACAGGCTGTTTTGTCTGTCAGTCCACCTTCCCTACATCATCCATAGTGAGTGAGCGTGTGTGGGTTATGCCTTCTAAATATACGGTGAATCAGAGAAACAAATTTTTTCACTATACTCAATACAGCTTGTATCTTGTTATACAGTACCTTTGTTCGCCATTTAGCATTACGATCAAATCCATACCGTGTAAGCGTCTGAGAGTGACTACGGGACTATTTATACGGAGATTTCAATTGTACCCTAAAAAATATATACTTGCTATCTTGTTATCCAGGACCTTTCTTACAACATTTTTTATTATGGTCAAAAACAAACTGAGTGAGCGTCTGAGGGTGACTACGGAAATATATACCGATATTTTCAATTTGGCCAACACAGTATACAGCAGAACGCTTCTGATACAGTAAGCTTTTTAGCTATTTAGATTCTGGTGTAATCCATAATGAGCCTGTAAACGTCTGTCTGTTACTCCGGCAATATATTTGGAACTGGATTACAGCAACACTGTATACAGCTGCATGCTTGTTTTACATTACCAATTTACAGCTTTTCATATTCTTGTGTAATCCATACTGGGCCTGAGAGCGTTTGTGTCTGCCTCCTGAAATGTATACGGAGAATCAGAATGCTTACACTATACTATATATACCTTGTATCTGGTGATACTGTACCCTTTTTCAACTTGTTATTTTATTGCGTAATCCATACTGAGACTGTTAGCGTCTGTGTATGCCTCATGAAATATCTACGGAGATTTACTGTTATCCATAGACTGTATAGAGCTGTACGCTTCTGATACAGTACCATATACACTCACTGGCCACTTTATTAGGTACACCTGTCCAACTGTGTGTTAAGACTTAATTTCTAATCAGCCAATCACATGGCGGCAACTCAGTGCATTTAGGCATGTAGACATGGTCAAGACAATCTCCTGCAGTTCAAACCGAGCATCGGTATGGGGAAGAAAGGTGATTTGAGTGCCTTTGAACGTGGCATGATTGTTGGTGCCAGAAGGGCTGGTCTGAGTATTTCAGAAACTGCTGATCTACTGGGATTTTCACGCACAACCATCTCTAGGGTTTACAGAGAATGGTCCGAAAAAGAAAAAAAATCCAGTGAGCGGCAGTTCTGTGGCCGGAAATGCCTTGTTGATGCCAGAGGTCAGAGGAGAATGGGCAGACTGGTTCGAGCTGATAGAAAGGCAACAGTGACTCAAATTGCCACCCGTTACAACCAAGGTAGGCAGAAGAGCATCTCTGAACGCACAGTGCGTCGAACTTTGAGGCAGATGGGCTACAGCAGCAGAAGACCACACCGGGTACCACTCCTCTCAGCTAAGAACAGGAAACTGAGGCTACAATTTGCACAAGCTCATCGAAATTGGACAGTAGAAGATTGGAAAAACGTTGCCTGGTCTGATGAGTCTCGATTTCTGCTGCGACATTCGGATGGTAGGGTCAGAATTTGGCGTAAACAACATGAAAGCATGGATCCATCCTGCCTTGTATCAACGGTTCAGGCTGGTGGTGGTGGTGTCATGGTGTGGGGAATTTTTTCTTGGCACTCTTTGGGCCCCTTGGTACCAATTGAGCATCGTTGCAACGCCACAGCCTACCTGAGTATTGTTGCTGACCATGTCCATCCCTTTATGACCACAATGTACCCAACATCTGATGGCTACTTTCAGCAGGATAATGCGCCATGTCATAAAGCTCGAATCATCTCAGATTGGTTTCTTGAACATGACAATGAGTTCACTGTACTCAAATGGCCTCCTCAGTCACCAGATCTCAATCCAATAGAGCATCTTTGGGATGTGGTGGAACGGGAGATTCGCATCAGGGATGTGCAGCCGACAAATCTGCGCCAACTGTGTGATGCCATCATGTCAATATGGTCCAAAATCTCTGAGGAATGCTTCCAGCACCTTGTTGAATCTCTGCCACGAAGAATTGAGGCAGTTCTGAAGGCAAAAGGGGGTCCAACCCGTTACTAGCATGGTGTACCTAATAAAGTGGCCAGTGAGTGTATCTGCTGGTATTTTGGGTCTATTTTCAAAAACATGAGGAAGTATGGTGGAAGCGGACACGGATGTGGGTGTGGAGGGCCACCTTGTACTGATGGTGGTGGTGGTGCATTTGCTGGTAGTGCCAAAAACACAATAGCAGCTAAGGCAGGAGGTGTTGAGCCAGCGTCATGGTGTAGCTCTGGAAGGCCTGTAAGGCTCCCTTTTCTGGGAATAGGTAGACTGCTTTTAAAGCCAGAGTATAAGGAACTGTATGTAGCTTACATTGCTGAAACAGCCTCCAGCTCTATCGCCTCCTCTTCTGAAGTTGTAAAAAATGCAATCACTGAGTCGTAACTGCAGGCTTCTGGTCAGGAGCAACTCCTTTCCTTGAGTCCTTCACCCACACCAAAAGTGAAGGATGTGGAAGCACACACCTCAGATTACTCCATGGAGCTCTTTTCACATACCATGCCTGGGTTAATTAAAAATAGGGCCCAACATGTACTGGAGCAATGTAAATGGGGCAGATCAGACACTGGAGCAGCATCTAATGGGCACATTATACACTGGAGCATTACAAATGGGGCCCATTATATATGGAGCATTATTGGAGCCCATCATACACTGGAGCATCATCCATGAGGCCCATCATGTACTGGAGCAATGCAAATGGGGCAGATCATACACTGGAGCAGCATCTAAGGGGTCCATTATACACTGGAGCATTACAAATGGGGCCCATTATATATGGAGCACTATTGGAGCCCATCATACACTGGAGCATCATCCATGAGGCCCATCATGTACTGGAGCAATGTAAATGGGGCAGATCAGACACTGGAGCAGCATCTAATGGGCCCGATTATACACTGGAGCATTAAAAATTGGGCCCATTATATATGGAGCATTATTAGGGCCCATCATACACTGGAGCATCATCCATGAGGCCCATCATGTACTGGAGCAATGTAAATGGTGCAGATCAGACACTGGAGCAGCATCTAAGGGGCCTGATTATACACTGGAGCATTAAAAATGGGGCCCATTATATATGGAGCATTATTAGGGCCCATGATACACTGGAGCATCATCCATGAGGCCCATCATGTACTGGAGCATTGAAAATGGGACAGACCAGACACTGGAGCAGCATCTAAGGGGCATATTATACATTGGAGCATTACAAATGGGGCCCATTATATATGGAGCACTATTGGAGCCCATCATACACTGGAGCATCATCCATGATGCCCATCATGTACTGGAGCAATGTAGATGGGGCTTATCAGACACTGGAGCAGCATCTAAGGGGCCCATTATACACTGAAGCATTACAAATAGGACCCATTATATATGGAGCATTATTGGAGCCCATCATACACTGGAGCATTATCCATGAGGCCCATCATGTACTGGAGCAATGTAAATGGGGAGATCAGACACTGGAGAAGCATCTAAGGGGCCCATTATACACTGGAGCATTACAAATGGGGCCCATTATATATGGAGCATTATTGGAGCCCATCATACACTAGAGCATCATCCATGAGGCCCATCATGTACTGGAGCAATGTAAATGGTGCAGATCAGACACTGGAGAAGCATCTAAAGGGCCCATTATACACTGGAGCATTACAAATGTGGCCCATTGTATATGGAGCATTATTAGGGCCCATGATACACTGGAGCATCATCCATGAGGCCCATCATGTACTGGAGCATTGTATATGGGGCAGATCAGACACTGGAGCAGCATCTCAGGGGCCCATTATTCACTGGAGCATTACAAATGGGGCCCATTATATTTGGAGCATTATTAGGGCCCATGATACACTGAAGCATCATCCATGAGGCCCATCATGTACTGGAGCATTGTAAATGGGGTAGATCAGCTACTGGAGCAGCATCTAAGGGGCCCACTATACACTGGAGCATTACAAATGGGGCCCATTATATATGGAGCATTATTAGGGCCCATGATTCTGCACCATGTGCCTCCATCTGTATCAGTCCTGTCCCATCTGTCTCCATCCCGCCCCATGTTACAGCCCCAACTGTATCCATCCTTCCCCATGTGTCTCCATCCTTCCCCATGTGTCTCCATCCTGCCCCATCTGTCTCCATCCTGCTCCTTGATCCTGCACTGTGTGTCTCCATCCTGCCTCATGATCATGCACTATGTGTTTCCATCCTGTTCCATGATCCTGCACCATGTGTTTCCATCCTGCCCCATGATCCTGCACCATATGTCTCCATCCTGCCCCATGATCTTACCCCATCTGTCTCCATCCTGCTCCCTGATCCTGCACCGTGTGTCTCCATCCTGCCCCATGATCTTGCACCATGTGTAGCCATCCTGCTCCTTGATCCTGCACGATGTGTTTCCATCATGCTCAATGATCCTGCACCATGTCTCCATCCTGCCCCATGATCTTGCCCCTTCTGTCTCCATCCTGCTCCATGATCCTGCACTATGTGAGGCAACAGCACATGTGAAAAAGACTTGGGTATACTAATAGATCACAGACTGAATATAAGTCAACAGTGTGATGCAGCAGCAAAAAAGGCAAATGCAATTCTAGGATGTATTAACAGAAGCATACAGTCTAGATCACGTGAAGTCATTATTGCCCTCTACTCCTCTTTGGTCAGACCTCATCTGGAATTCTGTGTCCAGTTTTGGGAGCCACATTTTAAAAAAGACATCAACAAACTGGAGCAAGTTCAGAAAAGAGCGACCAGAATGGTGACCGGTCTGCAAACCCTATCTTATGAGGAAAGGTTGCAGGATTTGGGAATGTTTAGCTTGCAAAAGAGAGGACTGAGAGGAGACTTAATAGCTGTCTACAAAAATCTCAAGGGCTGTCACATTGTAGAAGGATCATCTTTATTCTCATTCACATTTGCACAAGGAAAGACTAGAAGCAATGGGATGAAACTGAATGGGAGGAGACACAGATTAGATATTAGAAAAAACTTTTTAACAGTTAGAGTGATCAATGAGTGGAACAGGCTGCCACGAGAAGTGGTGAGTTCTCCTTCAATCGAAGACTTCAAACAGAAGCTGGACAGACATCTGTCTGGGATGGTTTAGCGAATACTGCTTTGAGCAGGGGGTAGGACCAGATGGCCCAGGAGGTCCCTTCCAACTCTACAATTCTATGATTCTATGTGTTTCCATCCTGCCCCATGATCCTGCACCATGTGTCTCCATCCTTCCCCATGTGTCTCCATCCTGCCCCATCTGTCTCCATCCTGCTCCTTGATCCTGCACTGTGTGTCTCCATCCTGCCTCATGATCATGCACTATGTGTTTCCATCCTGTTCCATGATCCTGCACCATGTGTTTCCATCCTGCCCCATGATCCTGCACCATATGTCTCCATCCTGCCCCATGATCTTACCCCATCTGTCTCCATCCTGCTCCCTGATCCTGCACCGTGTGTCTCCATCCTGCCCCATGATCTTGCACCATGTGTAGCCATCCTGCTCCTTGATCCTGCACGATGTGTTTCCATCATGCTCAATGATCCTGCACCATGTCTCCATCCTGCCCCATGATCTTGCCCCTTCTGTCTCCATCCTGCTCCATGATCCTGCACTATGTGAGGCAACAGCACATGTGAAAAAGACTTGGGTATACTAATAGATCACAGACTGAATATAAGTCAACAGTGTGATGCAGCAGCAAAAAAGGCAAATGCAATTCTAGGATGTATTAACAGAAGCATACAGTCTAGATCACGTGAAGTCATTATTGCCCTCTACTCCTCTTTGGTCAGACCTCATCTGGAATTCTGTGTCCAGTTTTGGGAGCCACATTTTAAAAAAGACATCAACAAACTGGAGCAAGTTCAGAAAAGAGCGACCAGAATGGTGACCGGTCTGCAAACCCTATCTTATGAGGAAAGGTTGCAGGATTTGGGAATGTTTAGCTTTGAAAAGAGAGGACTGAGAGGAGACTTAATAGCTGTCTACAAAAATCTCAAGGGCTGTCACATTGTAGAAGGATCATCTTTATTCTCATTCACATTTGCACAAGGAAAGACTAGAAGCAATGGGATGAAACTGAATGGGAGGAGACACAGATTAGATATTAGAAAAAACTTTTTGACAGTTAGAGTGATCAATGAGTGGAACAGGCTGCCATGAGAAGTGGTGAGTTCTCCTTCAATCGAAGACTTCAAACAGAAGCTGGACAGACATCTGTCTGGGATGGTTTAGCGAATTCTGCTTTGAGCAGGGGGTAGGACCAGATGGCCCAGGAGGTCCCTTCCAACTCTACGATTCTATGATTCTACGTGTTTCCATCCTGCCCCATGATCCTGCACCATGTGTCTCCATCCTGCCCCATGTACCTGTCCCATCTGTCTCCATTCTGCCCATCTGTCTACATCCAGCTCCATGTTCCTGCACCATCTGTCTTCATCCTGCCCTATGATCTTGCACCAAGTGTTTCTATCCTGCCCCATCTGTCTCCATCCTGTCCCATGTTCCTGCCCCATCTGTCTCCATATTGTCCCATGTTCCAGCCCCATCTGTCTCCATCCTGCCTCATATGTCTCCATCCTGCCCCATGATCTTGTTCCATATGTCTCTATCCAGGGCCATGATCCTGCCCCATCTGTCTCCATCCTGCCCCATGTCCCTGCCCCATCTGTCTCTGTCCTGCCCCATGATCCTGTCCATCTGTCTCTATCCTGCCCCATGATCCTGCCCCATCTGTCTCCATCCTGCCCAAGGATCTTGCCCCATCTGTCTCATTCTGCCCCATCTGTCTCCACCTCACATGGAGACACAGGTTCAGTTACTGCATCAGCAGAATCCTGAGCTGGGTCCCGGTACAGGCCCTCTCTGCTCATCAGGTCCCATACATCAATAAATGCAGCAGGGCCCTGATGGCAGCCCTACTTGTAGGTGTCAACATCACCACCATCATCATCAATGCTACAATACTTATTTCACAAATAGAAAATAAAATGGTGACTATTGTCATTAAAAAATTTCAATCTTCTATGGAAAAGCGTGCCTTTCTGGCTTTGCAAAAAAAAATCATTTGCAAGAGGGCCAGCTGCTTTTCTGCTTTAAGACATTGCAATCTGCTGGAATTCAATACTGTACACATTGCAGCATTTGTACGAACAGCATAAAGTGTTGTCAAACTACATTTTGCAGTAGTCGATCTTGAGATTGACAGATAATGAGGGATGCCTGTCATCTATTGAAACGCTTTGAAGAGGCACCAAAATATGTCAGTAGGGACATGTGTGGAATCAACAATGTAACCCAGCTAATATTTATTTTTGGAAAAACATTCCCCAGCATGCAAGAGGGAACACAGGGGTTAGAGGAAGAACACCAATTTGCACCTGTTCAAGTGTTGTCCTGTTTCTGTCGGGGACCCTAAATCTCCATTTCATATAATGTAGGATTTGGATGAAGAGGAAGAAGAGGATAAGGAGGACAATCATCTTCCGGTGAACGCGGTGGGGGACATAAACTTGGACAAGCCAGGAGACAAGACAGAGTGAAAATGAAGATCATGACAATGCTGGCCATGCCAACCCACCATCACATCACGGTGATGACAATGAAACAATTGCGATCTTGGTCGTGCTTGTGAGCATGATATTATGTATGCTTCAATGGTTGTAGGGGGTCAGGCATTTTGCTAACATGAAGCAAAGTAATGCTATTGGATTGCCCTAGGTCTAAAAACAAAATAGGAGAATGTCTATACATTTTATACAGGAAAGATGTATATCTTTGTATCATGTTAGCCAGTAGATAGTAAAATATTCAGAATTGAGAGTCCTCAGCGGTTGATACCTTTTAATGGCTAGCTGAAAAGATGGTAACAAATTGCAAGCTTTCGAGACTACTCAGTTCTTTCCATAAGGCATTGACTAATACAAAATCTGAAGAATCACATATGTATGCACAATAAAGCACATAAATAATGCAATAGATAAGACAAGTGACGTGAAGCATAACTATCATTATGGGAGAGTGATGGACAGTTATGGCTATAAATATTGGAACAGTTCATAGATAAGGAGTATGAAAGTTCTATAGTCCTCTGATTGGGGTCTGGTTCTGTGTTGTGATGCCTCCAGAAGGTCTTAAGAGCAAATTCCTTAATTGATGTAAAAAGACATAAATCCATACTACACATTCATTCCTGCTCTGAGTGTGTCAAAGGTTATCATGAGTTTATACTCCCAGACCTTTTGTCTCTCTGAGATTTGAAATTACCTTAAAATACAAGTAATTTCATGTCTATGGTGCTGTGATCAGGCATACAAAAATGTTTTGCCACAGGTAGATCCATTCTTTTTTCTCTTATTGTATGGTGTAGTGCAGCGGTGTCCATGCTGTGCAGCGATGAGGCAGTTACCCTAGCAAGCTCAAGACAAAACGTGTTTAATGTCTAAAAACTCACACAGTGCACAGCATGCTGTATCCTCCAGATCACAGCCGGGAAAACAAAAGACAGTCAGGGACTGGTTGCTGTGAGCAACCAACTGGGGTGCCAGACCCATTGGCTCCGTTTGCCTGCAAAACCAAAACTGACACACCAAAAACTCTTGCTGCAGGGTTTTTTTTTCCTTCACTCCAATTTGTGGCCACAGGCCACTTATAAGATCTGGGTTGGAGGAAACAAACCGGACTCCACTACCTTCCTGCTGTCTGTTTAAAAAATAAAAGCCCATACTGGGTTTTTCTGAATAAGCTCCTTGGTCAAAATAACTTGACCAGGGTCAAACTTACATTTATTCTGCCTTGTGACTCACAGGCATGCTGCTGTGACCACAAGGCACTCCTTCGGATCTAATACGCTTCTGAACTCTTCCTGGGGATCATATAGCGATCCTCACATATGACTTCGGATGAAATTGAATAAGCTGTTCATGGAACGTCTTTAGCTGTGGCTCAGACTCCACAGGTGCCCCTAACAGAGGTGGCTAAGGAATAAACGGCCTTCCTGATGCCCGAAGGGCTGTTCCAGTAAAAAGTATTACCCTTTGGTTTGCATGGCGCACTGGCGACGTTCCAGCGGTTAATGGATATTATTCTCCATCCCCATCGCCCTTATGCCTCAGCCTATCTTGATGATATTGTTGTGTACAATGCAGACAGGGAAAGTCACATACCAAAGGTACAGGCAGTGATAGATTCCTTCCGACAAGCATGGCTAACCGCCAACCCAAAAAAGTGTTCCATAGGTTTGGTGGAAGCTCGGTATTTGGGTTATGCCATTGGGAGATGATTCCTCGAACCCCAAGTAAACAAAATGGAGGCAATTCAAAACTGGCCCCATCCCCTCACAACAAAGCAGGTGAAAGCCATTTTAGCTTTATTACAGATATTACAGGTGATTTAATCCCAACTTTGCCACCTTGTCCACACCATTAACAGACTGCTTGAAGGGGAGGAAGTCTGTGATGGTCCGCTGGAATGATCAGATAGAGGAAGCCTTTGTAAAGTTAAAATCAGTACTGTGTGGTACACCAGTTCTGGTTATACCTGATTTCAAAAGAGAGTACATCATGCAGACCAATGCCTCGGAGACAGGTCTTGGTGCTGTGCTGTCTCAAGAGGTTAGCAGGGAAGAGCATCCCATTAGTTTCCTGAGTCGGAAGCTTACCCCAGCCGAAACCAGGTACAGTATTGTGGAGAGAGAGTGCCTGGCCATTAAGTGGGCACTTGAGTCTCTTTGCTATTATTTGCTGGGGAGAACATTTTGTTTGGTCACCGATCATTCCCCTCTTACGTGAATGAGTCAAGCTAAGGAGAGGAATGTGCAAGTCACCATGTGGTTTCTGTCACTGCAAAATTTCAAATTTTCAGTAGAATATCGGGCAGGCAGACTACAGAGGAATGCAGATGCCCTGCCAAGAGTCCACTTTATGTCATGTGTCCACCCCCATAGGGTTAAACAAAGGGGGGAGGTATGTGGTGTAATGAAAGGTGTAGTGCTGGATGGAAGATATATTTCTCCAAGCAGGATAAAATTTGGCCTGGATTTTCCCTAAGTCTCCAGGTTTTCAGGGCATCACCTGACATACTCAGCTGGAGCAATCAAGCTTGTAAAGGCAGTTAGAGGGGGGTATCTCTGTGTGTGAGGAGCTAGGCTGGAATTAGCCTGGATTTGTATTGTCTGGTTACACATGCTGCAAAGGTTTGCGATAAGACTCATAGCAACCCCGGGAATGGCAGCTGGTAGTCGCCGGTGGCCAGCACCTAACCAAGTCGCTAGTGGTGACCAGGCGGACACTTAGTTAAGCTCGTCCAATGCAAGCTGGAGTACGTTTGTGTTTTTTTTCTTACTTTCTGGCACCTACTGTTTAAAACATTAATAAACCCCTGAAGTTTGGACTTTAAGCCTGTGTGTTGCCTCATCACTGCATCCCTGACACTGCCTACCTGAGCGAATCCCTACTATATATATATATATATATATATATATATATATATATTATATATATATATAATACCTTTCATAAGTTTGTGGTCACCCAGACAATTTTTTGCTTTCCATGAAAACTCATACTTTTATTAATCAAATGAGTTGCCAAATGAATTTAAGATTTAGTCCAGACATTGACAAGGTTTGAAAATAAAGATTTTATTTTGAAATAATAATTTTCTCCTTCAAACTTTGCTTTTGTCAAAGAATGCTCCCTTTGCAGCAATTACAGCATCGCAGACCTTTGGCATTCTAACAGTTAATTTGCTGAGGTAATCTTAAGAAATTTCACCCCATGCTTCCAGAAGCCCCTCCCACAAGTTGGTTTGGCTTGATGGGCACTTTTTGCGTACCATACAGTCAAGCTGCTCCCAAAACAGCTCAATGGGGTTGAGATCTGGTGACTGTGCTGGCCACTCCATTACAGATAGAATACCAGCTGCCTGCTTCTTCCCTAAATAGTTCTTGCATTATTTGGAGGAGTGCTTTGGGTTATTGTCCTGTTGTAGGATGAAATTGGCTCCAATCAAGTGCTGTGTGCAGGGTATGGCACGGGTGTTGCAAAATGGAGTGATAGCCCTCCTTATTCAAAATCCCTTTTACCTTGAACAAATCTCCCACTTTACCCTCACCAAAGCAACCCCAGACCATCACATTACCTCCACCATGCTTGACAGATGGCATCAGGCACTCTTCCAGCATCTTTTCAGTTGTTCTGTGCTTCACAAATGTTCTTCTGTGTGATCCAAACACCTCAAACTTGGATTCGTCTGTCCATAACACTTTTTTCCACTCTTCCTCTGTCCAATGTCTGTGTACTTTTGCCCATATTAATCTTTTCCTTTTATTAGCCAGTCTCAGAAATGGCTTTTTCTTGGCCACTCTACCCTGAAGGCCAGCATCCCAGAGTTGCCTCTTCACTGTAGACGTTGACACTGGCGTTTTGCATGTACTATTTAATGTAGCTGCCAGTTGAGGACTTGTGTGGCGTCAATTTCTCAAACTACAGTCTCTAATATACATGTCTTGTTGCTCAGTTGTGCAGCGGGGCCTCCCACTTCTCTTTCTAGTCTGGTTAGAGCCTGTTTGCGCTCTCCTCTGAAGGGAGTAGTACACACCATTATAGGAAATATTCAGTTTCTTGGCAATTTCTTGCATGGAACAGCCTTCATTTCTAAGAACAAGAATAGACTGTCGAGTTTCACATGAAAGTTCTTTTTTTTCTGGCCATTTTGAGATTTTAATGGGTATATGGGCACGGGATTATGGGATGGAGGATAATTATAATTTGTTATAACTAACCACAGTTAGTTACTATGCCCGGGCAGCGCCGGGCTCTTCAGCTAGTATATATATATATATATAATGAAAAAACGGAAAACATCACAAACAAAATGAAAAAAGCATGCCTATACAGTTACATTCTGTGGTAGAGCAGGGAGATTTCAATCTCACTGCACTGCCGCCCGGCTGCAATGGGCCCCTGAGCAGGCGGTGGGGGGCCTGATGCCAGCAGTGGGCCCCCTGCCCGTCATCGCAGGGTCAGCTGTATCACCATCCAGCGGGCGCGATGACGTCACTACCCGGTGCCTGCTGTCAGGAGATGAGCAGGAGCAGGGAGCAGCACAGGAGCCGGGAGGAAGAGAGGTGAGTATTAGATTTTTTTTTTTTAATGGGGGTGCATTATAACACAAAGGCTGCCTATGAGAGGAGGGCTGCATTATAATATAGAGGCTGCCTATGAGAGGGGGGCTGCATAATAATATAGAGGCTGCCTATGAGAGGAGGCTGCATTATAATATAGAGGCTGCCTATGGGGGTGCATTACGCTATAGAGGCCGCATATGGGGTGAATTATAATATTGAATCTGCCTATGGGGAAAGCATTATAATACAGAGGCTGGATATGGGGGTTTATTATAATGTAGAGGCTGCCTATAGGGGTGCATTATAATATAGAGTCTGCCTATGGGGGTTTATTATAATATAGAGGCTGCCTATGGGGAGTGCATTATACTATAGACTCTGCCTATTGGGAGTGCATTATACTATATTGAGGATTATCTGGTTCATTATGCTATATGGAGGATATCTAGGGGGCCATCATACAGTGTGGGAATTATAGTGACGGTGCCATCATACAGTGTTGGAGCCATTAAACAGTTTGGGGGATATTAACAGGTCAGTATGTATACAGTGAGGGGGCATTATACTGTGTATAGAGGAGCTGTACAGGGGGGAGATTTGGGACATTTTTAAATGTAAAGTGGGCACTTATTGTTATAGGGGAACTCAGGTTACTGTAACTGTCAAATGGGCACACACAGGGCAATATTACTTTTTTGGGGACAAAATGTGGGCACTCTTTTCTAAGGCACTTGCACCTGGCATTACTATATTCTAGAGAGTTGCTTTAGAATTTAGAGGTCACACAGAACCACACAGCAGGTGCAGTAATAGGGACACATACGGCAGCAGTAGCTCAGCATTGGGATATCAGCAGGATGAGGAGTTTGTGCAAGTGGGGAATAGATGGAGACGGTGCTGAAAATATGAGACATGAAATGTTTCTTTGTTGTAATCTCTGCAGACGAGTCCTGGCTGGACAAGTTGTCATGTCGGTCTGGGCCAGATGGAAAAGATGGGTAAAGTTAACGATTCCATCAGAAAGAACATCAGCTGTAAGTCATTATCTGTAATTCTGCTGTGATCTCTTATATGATCTGCAGGACTGGTATCTACCACTGGCCATATGGCGGTAATATCAATATTGGTCTTTATATAGAGATTATTTTCAGCAACAGCGCGGTCATCTGCTGAGGTTCTCCTCCACTATTAGGGTGCGTCACACAGTTGTAGTCAAGGTTACCTGGTTAGAGGCCCACTCAGAAGTTTCGCCCCCTTGAACCAAAACCCTAGCTACGCCTCTGTCAGAGCTGCATCTTGATGGAGATCAGGTGGCCTCCACTCTGTTCATTGCCATTAGGAATTTCGAACATGTTTGTGTTAAAATGAAGACACTAGTAAAAATAATATTTGTAGAATTCATAGTAAACCAATTTTGTCCAAAAGCCAGGTAACATTTGAATATGTCAAGCAATGCATCGTGAGTTAAAAAAGTGCAAGTAGTTTCATAGATATATCAGTGTTGATGGCTTTCTTATATGAACACATTTTAAGTGGAGGTGCTCTTCAATGTAATAGGTTGCAGCAATAAATTTAAACATACTGCTATTAATTACATCTGCAATAGACATTTTGAGGACAATAATAAATGTCTAAAAGCAGTGACTAACATCTATCAAAGTCTCTTATTTAAAGCCCAAATTAATTTGTGGCTATATCATTTCTTACGTTATTCTAAAACAGTATTCTCTTTTTGTTTTATAGAACGATAAATTATTTTAATCTGCGCTCTTGTAAAATCTTTGTGAAACTGTTTTTATAATGCCATTACCACTGTATTTTAAAAAATAGCTTAAAAAATGTTTTACATCATGCAGAATTATCCTTTGAGCATTAGAGTTACCTTATGGAAACAAATGAAAGATATTACTTTCTATATTATTCTCATACAGAAGCATACCTAACTTCCTATAAAAATGTAGAATCATTTTTGACAGGACAATGATAAAGTTTTTAAAGCACCACTCCAGCTTTTTTTCTTATACTCACCTGCCAGATTTTCACCTTTTATCACCTCTGCTCCCATCTGTCACCGTCAGTTTGTGACCTGACGGATTGCTTCAATGTTTCATAGAGTGAGCCGGATATCACAATCCAATACAAATCTATGAGAACTTCATTCTGACTCTCATAGTCTCATAGACTTGCATTGAGAGCAGTCACAGCAAGATGGCACCGCAGGACTGGATCAGCACTGAAAAAAGGTCGACACAGTGGTGGGTAAGTATAAGACGGGGCAGGGACCTTAAAGGGAATCTGTCACCTTTTTTTTTGCATGTAAGATGTGGCCACCGCCATCAGGGGCTTATCTACAGCATTCTGTAATGCTTTAGATAGGCCCCTGATGTAACCTGAAAGATAAGAAAAATGGTTTAGATTATACTCACCGGTGGGGTCCGGTCCAGTCCGGGTACCATGGGTGTCACAAGTCCGAGTCTGGCACCTTCCATCTTCTAGCGATGATGTCCTCTTCTTTGCTTCCTGTCACGGTTCTGGTGCAGGCGTACTGCTCTGCCCTGTTGAGGGCAGAGCAGAGTACTGCAGTGTGCAGGCGCTGGGAAAGGTCAGAGGGGCCCGGTGCCTGTGCACTGCAGTACTCTGCTCTGCCCTCAACAGGGCAGAACAGTATGCCTGTGCCAGAGCCACGATGGGAAGCAAAGAAGAGGACGCCATCGCTAGAACATGGGAGGCCGCCGGACCCAGACCGCGCCACCCATCGGTCCCGGATCGGACCGCCCTCCCGGTGAGTATAATCTAACTTGTTTTTCTTATCTTTCAGGTTACATTGAGGGCTTATCTATAACATTACAGAGTGCTGTAGATAAGCCCCTGATGGCGGTGGCCGCATCTTATTGCCAAAAAATAGGTGACAGATTGCCTTTAAATTAGAATCAACACTCTAGTGCTGAAAATCCCATGCAGGAATCACAGGAATCACAATTTTACATTTTTGCAGTTTGAACATCATGTGTTTTATCATGTCATGTGTTTTATCATGTCATGTACTGGAAAACAGGTAAAAATTCCAAATGCGGAAAAATTTCCACAATTGTTTTTTGGGATATGTGTTTATGCAGTTCATGATAAGGGAAAACTGACAATGTGATTGTTAGGCATCGAGTTCCCACCACTGCACAGGGGGAATCTCAAGCCATGTCCTCTGCGGTCTCCCATTCTTCAGCAGCCACAGAGGTTCCTGCTCAGCAGAGACGTCAGTCCCAGCATCTTGCTCAGGATAATGCTATGCATCTGGTTGCTGCTACTGCCCCAGGTTCAGCTATAGCATTCAGCATTAGTCAGCTGCGAGCAGACGCTCCTGGGACTAAGTCCTGCTTTTCCTCATCTGAGCATGCCCGGGGGACAACTGCTCATTGATGGTCGTAGGTCACATGCTTAGCTCCTCAAGCCGTGCGTTAGTATAGACAATGTGGAGTGAGTGTTGTATGCATGTCTCTGGTGACTGACTCATTAAGAAACCCCTATCCTTGGTACATATGTGTTGATCAGCCTTGCCAGGTAGTGCCTTGGCTGAGGCAGAGTCAGGGCCTAGCTTCAGCGCCAAGTAGTGGCTTTGCTTGTACGCCACTGTGCACTTTGGCTGCACTCCACAGTAGCCAGTGTGTATTAGTGGCATTTGCAGTTGCGATGCTGTGCGCCTAGTGGGTCTAGAGAGGCTCTTACCCTGCGTCCTTGGGGAAGAGTCTTGTGAACATACACTAGAGCAGACTCAGCTGGTCCCTGTGACAGTTAACAGGGTACAGCATTTGTGTTACGTGGTACCGTGGCTCTGTGAAGCAACAGAGCCAGTTGCTACTACATACTGGGTGGCGTTTAACCCATGTGTGTCCAGTGCGATACCGCCATTTAGTGTCTTTCATTACTGAGCAGCAGTTAACATCTCTTCACGGTGGACCCTGGGCTGTGAGCGCACCTTATTACCATCTCTTTATTATTTGGTGCATTCCGCCAGCCCTAACAGTGATTCTCTAGATCAGTATAATCATGGCAATGCCAAACTTGCATAGTTTTTTTTATCTTAGTGGAAAAAAAATTGGGAAATGCATAACAAAACAAATTTTGCTTGTGTCCCATTTTAAACTACAAGTCTGAAGTCACTCCACGTCCATCTCGTCAGCACGTACATATGCCAATCATTTACTTGCGGTTATGCTCCCACCGTCGGCACTGGAGAGTCCTCGCAATGCGCGCAATGAGAGGATTCACTATTCTGCAATCACATAAAGGCACTGCAGATTTGTACCTTATACCAAACAATCTTTTTAAGGTGTAATACCGCGACAACCTGTACAAGGATGGTTTTTTTCTAATCCAGGGCAACCATTTTTTATTTAGTTATACAACACAGGCCACAATATCAGATTTTAGCAAATGTAAGAGCTACAATAAAATGATGGCATACTGTATATCAAAGATGGAGGCGTAATAACAGCTCCTTGGTTCTGATGCAAAAAAACCTTTATATAGGCCTCCTAGCAACATGTTCCATTTGTAGTAATACTGCTCTCATGGTTAGTACGGTGATGACTGATTCTTATTAACCATCAGGATCCAAATGCTACATCAACGTCTGCACATTGTCTAATTATGCTTCTCATGACTAATTTACCGCCCTTTTGGTGTTTAGTGAAGTGATATACAGGGGTTGGATAAAATAATGGAAACACCTAACGTTTTGGCATCATAATCTTTGAACATGTTATAAACATGCAAACTGTGACATATGGTAATGTTTTGTAGTTGATTATTTGTGTTATGTGATATGTGTATGTAAATTAACTGTTTGCTTTGCAGAATTGTAAGAACATTGATGAGAACCTGATACCAATGGCAGACCTCTCGGATTTTCAAAGAGGCCAAATTGTTGGTGCTCGTATGGCAGGTGCTAGTGTAACAGAAAGTGCCCGAATGCTTGGCGTCTCAAGAGGTACTGTCAAAGTAATGACTGCATTTGAAAGAGAAGGAAAAACGTGTGCAGCAATGCTCAGGTCCGGCCGAAAGTCCAAGTTGACTGAGAGAGACCATCGGACTCTAAAGCAAATTGTGAGAGAGGATCGCAAGACCACGGCTCCGAAAATCACTGCTGAGCTCAATGAACACCTACAGAACCCAGTTTCCACGAAAACTGTTCGTCGGGAGCGGCACAAATCTGGATTCCACGGAAGAGCTGCAATTCGAAAACCGCTGCTCTCAATGACAAATGTTTACAAGCGCTTAGAGTGGTGTAGAAACCTCCAGAATTGGTCCCTCGAGCAGTGGAAACATGTGATATTCTCAGACAAATCATCGTTTACCCTATTTCCGACCTCCGGCCGAGTGTACGTTTGGAGACAGCCGAAAGAAGCATTCCATCCAGACTGCCTTCTCCCAACCATAAAACATGGTGGATGTTCTGTGATGATCTGGGGTGCTATTTCGTGGAGATCCGCCGGGCCAATGATAACCCTTCATGGAAGAATTAACAGCCGCGATTATTTAGGCATTTTGGGCGACCAAGTGCATCCTATGGTTCAAGCACTGTTCCCGGAGGGGAGCGCCATCTTTCAAGATGATAATGCACCAATTCATACAGCTAGAATCGTTAAAGCATGGCACGAGGAACATTGTAGTGAAGTTGAGCATCTCATCTGGCCCCCACAATCCCCAGACCTCAACATTATTGAGCATTTATGGTCGATTAGGCCTCTTTCACACATCAGGTTTTCGCCGTCAGGCGCGATCCGGCGCTTTTGACAAAAACCGGATCTGGCAAAATGCAATGCCGGATCCGGTTTCCCCCCCCATTGACTTGCATTAGAGCTGGATCGAGCCGGATGGCCATGCGTTTCATCCGATTTTCGCCGGATCCGGCAATGTGACGCGATCCGGCGTCTGGAAAAAACGGCTACTGTAACGTTTTTTGTCTCCGGCTAAAAAGCCGGACACGCCGGATCCGGCGTGTCCGGCTTTTTCATACAATGAAAGCCTATGAGCGCCGCAATGCGCCTGATCCGGCGACAGCCGGATCCGGTTTTTTTGGTCTGAGCATGCTCAGTAGCTCTGCCCACAAGACATATATAAAAGCAAGACAGTGGGACCCTCAGCCACACTAACATGCCACCCAAGCCAAGAACCAGGAGCAGGAGAAGGCAGCAGACATCTGCAGCAGCACCATCAGCACCACCCCAAATGGAGCAGCATGCTGAACAACGGGAGGGGAGTCCAGCAGCAGATGAGAGACGGTAATTATCAAATCCCCCATTCCTCCAAACTAGGGCTATGGAATATCAAGATATTCATTGGCCCTTTGTTTCTCTTTATTCAACAGCCGCCCAATAGATGCAGCAGCAGCAGCAGCAATGGCAGCAGCAGGAACACCACCCACAGCCATGGAGTCTGGCCATGAGGAAGACAGCACATCTTCTTCTGGGAGCCCTCCCTCGCATCGTCAGCGTTTGACGGTAAGTTTTTATTTCCAAAATCCATCATCTCTGTAATATATGTCTATTCATTGCCTTTTATTTCAAAACAGGAATCACAAGATGAAGAGGAGCTCCCAGAAGAAGAAGGAAGGGGTGGACAGACACTTGGAGTGGGCTCACAATTGGTAAGTTTTTTGCATCAAACGCAGAAACACAACATCACACTACACACAACACATAGAAAACAATGTTCTGCAGACCACACACAGCAAACAAATGCCTACATCCAAAGACATAACATTTTTTGTTTTCTTCTCTAGTCTTCCCAATCTGGTGCTCGGCCAAGAGGTCCTCGCAGTGCCTCCCGGGGTCGTCGGCGACAGCAACGCGGCGGTCACCAGCGTGTAAGTATAAATATTTTTGCTTTGTTTTTTTTGCACTTTTTATTTCATTTCTTTTGTGGAGGCTAATTATGTTATTTTTGTCTTTTTCTTTAACAGCCTTCACAGCGTGCTCCCGACTCTGACGGTGAGGATGGAGGGATTGATGTGGACCGCCTCATCGATCTCGTCAGAGAAAGGGAGCCGCTCTGGAATATGGCTGACCGCCGCCACGCTGACCTTATCGTTACCCGACGGCTCTGGGAGGAAATCTGTTCGCTCCTTGTGGACCGCTGGGAGGACCTCGAAGCTCGGGCCCAGATTAAAGAGCATAAGTATATACAGTACCGGTTGCTTGATTTAAACCAGTGTTTCCCGAACTCCAGTCCTCGTGGTCCCCACGGATCATGTGTTCAGGATTTCTATTTACTTTGGAAATCCTGAAAACATGACCCCTGGGGACCATGAGGACTGGAGTTTGGGAAACACTGATGTTGTATACTAACCACTTTGTCCTTTCTTGTTTCAGGGGAGAGAATTGTGAAGCGGTGGCGGTCTGTGAGGGATCGTTTCAAGAAGGAGTTCAATAAAGAGATGAGGGCCCCGAGTGGATCTGGAGGACGCAGGAGCAAGTACAAGTACGCACGAGCCCTGTCGTTCCTCCGGGAGACAATGCTCACCAGAAGGTAAATATTACACACCACATGTGACAAAAAAATGTTTAGATGTAACTTTTTTTTTTCAGCCAGGGCCATACCATGTCACTATTTTAATTGGTTTTTTTTCTCTTTATTCCACAGCACGGTGAGCAGCACTCGGGAGCCTGCACGATTGGACCCTTCTGAGGCGATCCGTGAGGAGACCGGCACCGAGGGACACTTCGACCGCCCCGGTACATCTGCACCTTCCCAGCCTTCCCACACATTCGACCCATCTGTCCCATCCACCAGCACAGGAGCATCGTGGCCGCCTACATTACATGAAGCTGCTGGTGAGGAGATCGCTTTCCCTTTACCCCACCCTTCTGCCCCTGCCACCTCTAGTACACCTGCGGGTACTGGGCGGCAGCGGCAGAGGGGTCAGGAAAAGAGTTATGCGCCAGAGTTCTTGCATCTGAATGCATCTTTCCAGAACTGTCTAAAAGTCTTGTCAGAGCAAATCTCCGCAGGCTTTCAGCAGATCAACTCCAGCATTCTGGAGGTGATGACACTTCTGCAAACCATGCATTCAGAAGCAAGATCTTCGCCAAACCACACCTTTTTCAGGTCTGTTGTGGAGCGCATGGCAACACTATCTCCTACCCAGCAGATGCATGTAATGCATTCGTGCCACGGTGCTCTACAGCTGGTTACCTCCCAACCTCCACCTCCCACCACTGTAGTTCCTCCACCTGCACCCCCTCCAGCCACTTTCCATCCTCCCCCTCCTATTACATCTGCACCCCCTCCAGCCACTTTCCATCCTCCCCCTCCTATTACATACCAGCAACCTGGCCAGTACCAGCAACCTCCCCAGTACCAGCAACCTCCCCAGTACCAGACATCTCCCCACTTCCAGCAACCTGCCCCGTACCAAACTCCTTCCCCGTACCAAACTCCTTCCCCGTACCAAACTCCTTCCCCATACAACTTTCCATCAACATCATCTGCTCCTACAGTCCCTGCCCAACCCTCCACTCCACCGCCCACCACCTCTTCTGCCTCCCACATGTCCACCCATTCTGTAGCTTTTTCCACACCATCACCTCTAACTGTTCCTTCCCCACCACGATCCCAGTCCTCTCTCCACACTCCCATTGTCGAAGTGTCCCGCAGCCCCTCCAGCAGTATTTCCACCCCACATTACACAGATTTGTAATGTGTGTTTTGTAATAAAAATGCCCAGTTTTTTTCAAACCTTTATTAAAAAAGTTTTTTTAACTTTAAAAACAGTTTCCAAAAAAAAAATATTTTAAATAAAAGTTAAATTATTGTTTACACTGGTTGTCTGTCATTTCTTTCTGCGGCGAAATATGTTTAAAAAAAAGGTTAAATACAGGGTATTTAAAAGGTAAAAAGGTATTCAAAACCAGGTATATAACTGTGGGTAAATTTTAGCTTTTTGCCACAGTTGTGTTCCTGGTTGTGTTTGAAGCAAAGTATTTCACCTAAAAAGTTGTGTTTATTGTTGGTGATTTCCTAACAATGTACACAACTTTTGTTAAAAGGTGAAATACTTTGCATAAAACACAACCAGGTACACACCTGTGGCCTAAAGCTAAAAATAGAGACCATGACAAGATAGCCAACTTTGGTTGGCAAAGGTATATACTGTTGGTACAGAAGGTACACAAGTTTGGTTAGGGCACAAATCTTTCACACTCTGTCATCCTGCCAGTGTACTCTGCCTTGAGGTGACATAAAGTATAGTGCAAAATTGTCCCTCATTACTGAAACCGTCACAGAACTTCTAGTGGTAATGTCATGGTAATCTTGCAAGGTGGTTTCTTCAGAGGTGTCCTCAATGGAAATGGGTTCCTTGCAGATAACAAAATTGTGGAGTACCACGCAAGCTTTGATCACCTCGTCAACAGTTTCTGTCTTGAGGTTGATCGCAGTCAATAGGACCCGCCATTTGGCTGTCAGAATACCAAAGGTACATTCAACCATTCTTCTTGCTCTTGTGAGGCGGTAATTAAAAATGCGTTTTGGTCTTGTCAATCCTCTGCTAGAGTACGGTTTCAAAAGGTGTTCTGACAGCTGGAAGGCTTCATCCCCTACACAGACAAATGGCATAGGTGGACCAGATGTTTGCGGCAGTGGTCTAGGTGGTGGGAACTGGAAGGTGTTTCCATACAGTTTACGCCCCATGGCAGACAGTTTGAAAACTTGAGAGTCATTGGAGCGGCCATAGGCCCCAATATCAACAGCAATAAATTTGTATTCCGCGTCAGCGATGGCCATGAGGACAATTGAAAAATATTTCTTGTAATTGAAATATTCTGATCCCGATCCGGCTGGCTTTACAATGCGGATATGTTTCCCGTCCACAGCGCCCAAGCAGTTGGGAAACTGACATATCTGTTGAAACTTGTCAGCAATTTCAATCCACCTCTCTGTTGTGGGCTCTGGTAAAAACTCTTCAGCTAAGGAGTCCCACAGTGCACGCCATGTGTACTTCACTATTCCAGATATGGTGGAAATCCCGAGTCTGTACTGGAAATGCAGTGACGAAAGGGATTCTCCAGTTGCAAGAAATCTGTGGGGAATTAAAAAACAATCAATTAGTTTTAAATCACAGCATTACATACCAAAACTCAGCTATAACACTTGGAGATACAAACTACCACCAACAAGATTGCAGTGAAAGTGTGCTCTGATGCGATCACATCCAATAAATGTGGCTTACCTTAAAGTCACCATCAGACGCTCTGCGGGTGAAACAGAGAAGCGGCAATAGGTGTCCGCTTTTCTTATGAGGTGTGCAATGCGCTCCACCAAGTAATCAAAATTCTCCATTTTCATCCGAACATATCCAAAAAATGTATCCGGGTTTCGTCGAAGGTCCATGCAGAGTGTAGAATAGACCCCACGCTCATTCTCTTGGCTGTGATGGGGTGGATCCACAAACGTCGTCTACGATGCCTGATGCGCTGCTGTCTCGCTCTCTCCTTCTCCAGAACAATCACCCTCAAACGATTCGCCTCCGCTATAAAATCCGCCAAATTCTTCAAAATATTTCCAATCATAACATCCATCTTCGCCAGTAACTTGCTCTTCTCTCCAACCTGCACTTTCTCCTCTACAACCTGTCAAAGAAGGGCTGTAGGAACACGCTATATATAGTTTTCCAGTAGCCAATCCCGTTCGGAAGGCCACAAGGGTCAATTTTAAAAACCGGATCCGGCGTAATCTGTCGAAAAACGGATAGAAAAACGGATGAACCGGATGAGACGGATCCGGTTTTGTCTGTCAAGAACAAGACGGATCCGGCAGAAAAACGGATCCGGCACATCAGGTTTTACAAAACATTTGCCGGATCCGGCGTTCCGGCACGACGCCGGATCGCGCCTGACGCCGAAAACCTGATGTGTGAAAGTAGCCTTAAAGAGATTCAAGTTTGACGTCGATTTCTGCCACTATCGTCGCTCAAAGAACTGGAGGGTGTTTTAACTGAAGAATGGGCTACAATTCCTTTGGAAACAATTCACACCTTGTATGAATCCATATCTTGGAGAATTGAGGCTGTAATCGCCGCAACAGGTGGACCTACACCATATTAAACTAACTTTTGTTGATGTTTCCAGGTATTTCCATTTTTTTGTCCAACCCCTGTATCTGTTTGTGTGAGTGCTATAAGGCTGGACTACAAAAACTCTTTGCTCAGGTTGCAGATTTTGGGCAATGGCATTGTTAATTTTTATCCCATTGTCTAGTCCTTTAATTACAACAGTTTGCATTTATATGGGATTATTTTAATGATGAGAATAATGTATATAATGATATTGTTATAGATGTACTTCCGTAATGTTTAAAGGTAGGTGTAAGTCATTGCAAACCATTTAGCTTTTTAATATATTTTGCAATAAGTAAACTATAGATTATATAAGGACAGAATGTGGAGTTGGGGATAACATTAACAGGGCACCATGTTGGGCTCTATACAAGTAGGATTATCCTTAGGTAAAGGTTTCTCATATTGCAGTGCATTGTATTATGCATTGCATTAAATTACATTAGGTATCTTAAACAAACTAGGCTTAAATTCCATTATGAGTATGTACATTGAATGTCTAATGCACAGATGGTCAGTAGAATGCTTCCCAGATACAGATAAAATACCTTTAAATTACTAAAAACCCATGCTGACACCCCTGCTTGACACCAAGGCTAAGTGCAAGGCACTCAGAGCGTGGTACCATTAATTAACAGCTTAAAAATAGGCTCCCTTTATTTCAGATATTATTTAATGCAGGGCACAGGTGGAGAGAGAAAGCTAATATCTGAAAATCCATACAATAGCATTTCATAAAATGTGAGTCACTAGTTAGTTATTTTAGCAGAATAAATCAATGTGAAAGTTGTTTTTATATTCTTTCCTATATTACATTTCTTAAAATGATAAAAAAAGTAACACAAATCTTGAAAGATAACACCTTTTTCTGTATCAATGGTTTATTTTATATGGGTAGAAATCAAGAGCACATGACACAGGAGTACTGAAAAGTAGAAGCACTGCATATAAAATTGCATAGTTATTTCTTGCACTATAATAAAATTAGAAGAAAAAATAGAATACAGCATAAGTAAAATAGGAAGTACAAGGTAATCAATGAAGTATAGAAATCTATTAGCATTAGAGTTGAGGACCATGCAGGACCATGGTCCACCAGCTACATAAGTATTCTATGGCTGACAGAGCAGAGCCCTACAAATCTCCTATCTGTCGGCATCCCAGATCCTCTTCTCTGGGCTCATACCCACTTGTGAGAAAAAAAAACGATATGATTTCCAGACCGAAAAAACGGACGAGTGCCATGCGTTATTTTAACCCCTTCGCACCCGAGCCTGTTTTTGCCTTCGTGACCGGGCCAATTTTTTCAATTCTGACCAGTGTCACTTTATGAGGTCATAACTCTAGAACGCTTCAACGGATCCTACTGATTCTGACATTGTGTAAACCAAACAGACTGTGGTGGGAAGCGCCATGTTTTCTAAGGCCCTTGTTGTGGGAATATATATACTGATTCTGACATTGTTTTCTCATGACATATTGTACTTCATGATGGTGGTAAAAATTTTTAGATATGATCTGCACTTATTTGTTAAAAAAATCAAAATTTGGCAAAAATTTAGAAAATTTTGCAATTTTCAAACTTTTAATTTTTATGCCCTTAAATCAGAGAGTGATATCGCACAAAATAGTTAATAAATAACATTTCCCACATGTCTACTTTACATCTGCACAATTTTGGAAACATAATTTTTTTTTTTTAGGAAGTTATAAGGGTTAAAAGTTGACCAGCGATTTCTCATTTTTACAACAAAATTTGCAACTCCATTTTTTTTAGGGACCACCTCACATTTGAAGTGAGTTTGGGGGGTCAATATGACAGAAAATACCCAAAATTGACACCATTCTAAAAACTGCACCTCTCAATGTACTCAAAACAACATTCAAGAAGTTTATTAACCCTTCAGGTGCTTCACATGAATGAATGGAATATGGAAGGAAAAAATAAACATTTAACTTTTTTTCACAAACATTTTACTTCAAAACCATTTTTTTTTATTTTCACAAGTGTAAAAAGAGAAAATGAACCACTAAATATTTTGTGCAATTTCTCCCGAATACGCCAATACCCCGTATGTGGGGCTAAACCACTGTTTGAGCACACGGCAGAGCTCAGAACGGAAGGAGTGCCGTTTGACTTTTTCAATGCAGAATTGGCTGGAATTGAGATCGGATGCCATGTCGCATTTGGAGAGCCCCTGATGTACCTAAACAGTGGAAACCCCCCACAAGTGACCCCATTTTGGAAATTAGACCCCCCCAAGGGACTTATCTAGATGTGTGGTGAGCACTTTGAACCCCCAAGTGTTTCACTAAAGTTTATAATGTAGAGCCGTGAAAATAAAAAAAAATCATTTTTTTTCCACAAAAATGATCTTTTAGCCCCCAATTTTTATTTTCACAAGGGTAACTGGAGAAATTGGACCCTAAGAGTTGTTGTACAATTTGTCCTGAGTATGCTGGTATGCCATATGTTGGAGAAAACTACTGTTTGGGCATACGGTGGGGCTCGGAAGGGAAGTAGTGACGTTCTGAAATGCAGACTTTGATGGAATGGTCTGTGGGTGTCATGTCGCGTTTGCAGAGCCCCTGATGTACCTAAACAGTGGAAACCCCACACAAGTGACCCCATTTTGGAAACTAGACCCCCCAAGGAACTTATCTAGATGTGTGGTGAGCACTTTGAACCCCCAAGTGTTTCAGTAAAGTTTATAATGTAGAGGCGTGAAAATAAAAAAATCATTTTTTTTTCCACAAAGATGATCTTTTAGCCCCCAATTTTTATTTTCACAAGGGTAACAGGAGAAATTGGACCCTAAGAGTTGTTGTCCAATTTGTCCTGAGTATGCTGGTATGCCATATGTTGGAGAAAACTACTGTTTGGGCACACGGTGGGGCTCGGAAGGGAAGTAGTGACGTTCTGAAATGCAGACTTTGATGGAATGGTCTGTGGGTGTCATGTCGCGTTTGCAGAGCCCCTGATGTACCTTAACAGTGGAAACCCCACACAAGTGACCCCATTTTGGAAACTAGACCCCCCAAGGAACTTATCTAGATGTGTGGTGAGCACTTTGAACCCCCAAGTGTTTCAGTAAAGTTTATAATGTAGAGGCGTGAAAATAAAAAAATCATTTTTTTTTCCACAAAAATGATCTTTTAGCCCCCAATTTTTATTTTCACAAGGGTAACAGGAGAAATTGGACCCTAAGAGTTGTTGTCCAATTTGTCCTGAGTACGCTGGTATGCCATATGTTGGAGAAAACTACTGTTTGGGCACACGGTGGGGCTCGGAAGGGAAGTAGTGACGTTCTGAAATGCAGACTTTGATGGAATGGTCTGTGGGTGTCATGTCGCGTTTGCAGAGCCCCTGATGTACCTAAACAGTGGCAACCCCCCACAAGTGACCCCATTTTGGAAACTAGACCCCCCAAGGAACTTATCTAGATGTGTGGTGAGCACTTTGAACCCCCAAGTGTTTCAGTAAAGTTTATAATGTAGAGGCGTGAAAATAAAAAAATCATTTTTTTTTCCACAAAAATGAACTTTTAGCCCCCAATTTTTATTTTCACAAGGGTAACAGGAGAAATTGGACCCTAAGAGTTGTTGTCCAATTTGTCCTGAGTACGCTGGTATGCCATATGTTGGAGAAAACTACTGTTTGGGCACACGGTGGGGCTCGGAAGGGAAGTAGTGACGTTCTGAAATGCAGACTTTGATGGAATGGTCTGTGGGTGTCATGTCGCGTTTGCAGAGCCCCTGATGTACCTAAACAGTGGAAACCCCACACAAGTGACCCCATTTTGGAAACTAGACCCCCCAAGGAACTTATCTAGATGTGTGGTGAGCACTTTGAACCCCCAAGTGTTTCAGTAAAGTTTATAATGTAGAGGCGTGAAAATAAAAAAATCATTTTTTTTTCCACAAAGATGATCTTTTAGCCCCCAATTTTTATTTTCACAAGGGTAACAGGAGAAATTGGACCCTAAGAGTTGTTGTCCAATTTGTCCTGAGTACGCTGGTACGCCACATGTTGGAGAAAACTACTGTTTGGGCACACGGTGGGGCTCGGAAGGGAAGTAGTGACGTTCTGAAATGCAGACTTTGATGGAATGGTCTGTGGGTGTCATGTCGCGTTTGCAGAGCCCCTGATGTACCTAAACAGTGGCAACCCCCCACAAGTGACCCCATTTTGGAAACTAGACCCCCCAAGGAACTTATATAGATGTGTGGTGAGCACTTTGAACCCCCAAGTGTTTCAGTAAAGTTTATAATGTAGAGGCGTGAAAATAAAAAAATCATTTTTTTTTCCACAAAAATGATCTTTTAGCCCCCAATTTTTATTTTCACAAGGGTAACGGGAGAAATTGGACCCTAAGAGTTGTTGTCCAATTTGTCCTGAGTCCTGAGTACGCTGGTACCCCATATGTGGGAGAAAACTACTGTTTGGGCACACGGTGGGGCTCGGAAGGGAAGTAGTGACGTTCTGAAATGCAGACTTTGATGGAATGGTCTGCGGGCGTCATATTGCATTTACAGAGCCCCTGATGTACCTAAACAGTGGAAACCCCCAATTCTAATTCCAACCCTAACCCCAACACACCCCTAACCCTAATCTCAGCCCTAACCATAACCCTAACCACAAACCTAACACCAACACACCCATAACCTTAATCCCAGCCCTAGCCCTAGCCCTAACCCTAGCCCTAGCCCTAACCCTAGCCCTAACCCTAGCCCTAGCCCTAACCCTAACCCTAACCCTAGCCCTAGCCCTAACCCTAACCCTAGCCCTAGCCCTAACCCTAACCCTAGCCCTAGCCCTAGCCCTAACCCTAACCCTAGCCCTAGCCCTAGCCCCTGCATTTTTTTTTTTTTTTACTTTTTTTTATTTTTGTCACAAGATCGCTGCCCTGCAATCTGACTCATAGTAACGCCACTTCACCTCTGATCATCTGTCAGTGTGAGATCAGAGGAGAAGCAGCGTTACTATGTGACAAGATCGCTGCCTGGCACATAATAACGTGACTTCTCCTCTGATCTCACAATGACAGATGATCAGAGGTGAAGCAGCGTTACTGTGTGACAAGATCGCTGCCCCGGGGGGCACAAAACCGCCGACAGTAGATAAACGTCGGCGCTGCACAAAGCCCAGCAAGCGCCAACGTTTATCTACTGTGGGCGGTCGTGAAGAGGTTAATTGCAACATCCGTATAACATCCGTATGACATGCATATGCAATCCACATGTGATGCATTTTTCTCAGCAGTTACAAAAGCAAAATTATCCTTGATTAGTAGGGAATTGCTCTGTGCAATCCCTAAATAAACCTCTTGTGTGTGATACTGAGCACATACAATATATTTATTCTTCAGGTTTTTTTCCCCCAAAAGGAAGTATGGCTGCTAGGAATCTCAGTCTGAATACTATTGTGGAGCTTTTATTTAACTGGGTGTTATCCCGAGAGTATGGGGTTGGCTATTCACCTGTTTTTGCACCGAGTAGGCAGCAAAGATTTTGGGTACATCCAATACTCACCCAGAGTCAAAATATGTAAAAATTATAGCTCTCAAAATGTGGTGATGCAAAAACTATTTTTACAATAAAAAGCGTCTTTTAGCATGTGACAGCTTCCAAACATAAAAACATAAAAACCCGTTATAAATAGTAAATCAAAGCCCCCTTGATCACCCCCTTAGTTAGGGAAAAATAATAAAATGTAAAAAAATGTATTCCATTTTCCCATTAGGGTTAGGGCTAGGGCTAGGGTTAGGGCTAGAGCTAGGGTTAGGGCTAGGGTTAGGGTTGAGATTAGGGTTAGGGGTGTATTGGGGTTAGGGTTGGAGTTAGAATTGAGGGGTTTCACTGTTTAGGCACATCAGGGGCTGTCCAAACGTGACACGGCGTCTGATCTCAATTCCAGCCAATTCTGCGTTGAAAAAGTCAAACGGTGCTCCTTCCCTTCCAAGCTCTGCCATTCACCCAAACAGTGGTTTACCCCCACATATGTGGTATCAGCCTACTCAGGACAAATTGCACAACAACTTTTGGGGTCCAGTTTCTCCTGATACCCTTGGGAAAATAAAAAATTGGGGGCAAAAATATCATTTTTGTGGAAAAAAATATGATTTTTTTTATATTTATGGCTCTACGTTGTAAACTACTGTGAAGCACTTGGGGGTTAAAAATGCTCACCACACAACAATAAAAGTTTTGTGGGGGGCCTAGTTTCCAAAATGGGGCCACTTGTGGGGGGTTTCCACAGTTTAGGCACATCAGGGGCTCTCCAAACGTGACATGACACCTGCAGACATTCCATCAAAGTCTGCATTCAAAACCTCACTACTTCTCTTCCGAGCCCCAACGTGTGCCGATACAGTAGTTTTCTCCCACATATGGGGTATCAGCATACTCAGGACAAATTGGTCAACAACTTTTGTGGTCCAATTTCTCCTTTAACCCTTGGGAAAATAAAAAATGGGGACTAAAAGTTCATTTGTGGAAAAAATATGTTTTTTTTTATTTTCACACCCGGGTGTTATAAACTTCTGTGAAGCACTTGGTGTCACGCACGGTGAGGGAAAACCAAGTGTAACATAAAGGGAAATGGGGAAGGGGGCCCAAACACTAAGGAAGAGATTTGGAGACCCCTAGGCTAGATCTCTCCCTAGAACTCCTACCGAGTCCCTAAATTGGTTCCTCACCAATCTGCGAGCCGGAACCTGAGGCCCTGAATCTCCCTGGGGCCTAGTCCTGAATAGGGAACGGAAGGGAGATGCGCGCAAGGCTGTCTCCGCTAAACTAAAGACAGTAAGGTGAGACAAACAGGGGAACACTTAGCTGAATCGCCAGATACGGATACCAGAAGAGGGATGTCAGACACCAAACTGGAGCACTCTGAGAAGGTCCAACACTCTAGCAAGCAGAAGTGGAAATTAAGCTATTACCCGCACTGGGTCACAGCTGAGCCACTAACTAAATAGATCCAAACTTCTCAGGTCAGGAGGAGGTCGATGCTGGGTCCTAGAGGCAGATGGTACAGGGAGCAGTCTGTATGGACAGGCGCTCAGACCTTCTGAGGCCTGACGCAGGATGATAGCCTGTCACCTCCGGAGCGCTCGTGACACTTGGGGGTTCAAAGTGCTCACCACACATCTAGATAAGTTCCTTGGGGGGTCTAGTTTCCAAAATGGGGTCATTGTGGGGGTTTCCACTGTTCAGGCACATCAGAGTCTCTCCTATCGCAACATGGCGCCCAATCTCAATTCCAGCCAGTTTTGCGTTGAAAAAGTCAAACGTCGCTCCTTCCCTTCCAAACTCTGCCATGCGCCCAAACAGTGGTTTACCCCCACATATGGGGTAGCAGCGTACTCAGGACAAATTGCACAATAACTTTTGGGGTCCTGTTTCCCTTGAAAAATAAAATTTGGGGGGTGAAAAGATCATTTTTGTGGAAAAAATATGATTTTTAATTTTACGGCTGTACGTTATAAACTTATGTGAAGCCCTTGGGGGTTCAAAGTACTCACCAAACATCTAGATAAGTTACTTGGGGTGTCTATTTTCCAAAATGATGTCAGTTGTGGGGTGTTTCCACTGTTTTGGCACATCAGGAGCTTTCCAAACGCAACATGGCGTCCGATCTCAATTCCAGCCAAAAAATTCAAATAGCGCTGCGTCCCTTCCGAGCTCTGCCATGTGCCCAAATAGTTGTTTACCCCCACATATGGGGTATCATCGTACTCAAGACAAATTGCACAATAACTTTTGGGGTTTTGTTTCCCTTGGGAAAATGAAAATTGGGGGTGAAAAGATCATGTTTTTGGAAAAAATATGATGTTTAAATTGTATGGCTGTACGTTATAAACTTCTGTGAAGCCCTTGGGGGTTCAAAGTTCTCACCACAAATCTAAATAAGTTCATTGGGTTATAGTTTCCAAAATGGGGTCACTTGTGGGGGGTTTCCACTGTTTAGACACATCAGGGGTTCTCCAAACGCGACATGGCGTCCGATCTCAATTCCAGCCAATTTTGCATTGAGAAGTCAAATGGCGCTCCTTCCCTTCAGAGCTCTGAAACAGTGGTTCCCCCACACATCAGATATCAGCGTACTGAGGACAAATTGCACAATAACTTTTGCAGTCCAATTTCTCCTGTTACCCTTGGTAAAATAAAAAAAATGGACCTGAATTAATTTTTTTGTGAAAAAAGTTAAATGTTCATTTTTTTTAAACATTCAAAAAATTCCTGTGAAGCATTTGAAGGGTTAATAAACTTCTTGAATGTGGTTTTGAGTACTGTCAGGGGTGCAGTTTTGAGAATGATGTCACTTGTGGGTATTTTCTGTCATATAGACCCCTCAAAGTGACTTCAAATGTGATGTGGTCCCTAAAAAAAGATGATGTCGTAAAAATGAGAAATCGCTGGTCAACTTTTAACTCTTATAACTTCCTAACAAACAAAAAATTTGGTTCCAAAATTGTGCTGATGTAAAGTAAACATGTGGAAAATGTTGCTTATTAAGTTTTTTGTGTGCCATATCTGTGATTTAAGGCTAGTTTCACATTAGCGTTTTGGGCCCGCAGCGCATGGCGCTGCTAAGCCCTGCCCCCTGCCACGCCCCCTCCGGTCATCTCCGCCTAGTATCGCACATAACTGCATGCGATCTGCACACCCTATCTTTAGCATAGGGTGCGCAGACCATGCGCTGGCCATACACTAGTAGGATTTTGCGTGCGCTGCGCCCTTTTGGCGGTGCGCCGATGTGCGCCGAACGCACCATGTTGCATTTTGGTTGCCCTCGGCGCACCGTCAAAAGGGCGCAGTGCACGCAAAATCTTACTAGCTCACGGCCAGCTCACGGTCTGCGCACCCTATGCTAAAGATAGGGTGTGCAGATCGCATGCAGCGATGTGCGATACTAGGTGGAGATGACCGGAGGGGTAGTGGCAGAGGGCGGGGCTTAGCGGCGCCGTGCACTGCGGGCCAAAATGCTAGTGTGAAACTAGCCTAAGGGTATAAAAATTCATAGTTGGAAAATTGTGAAATTTTCAAAATTTCCACCAAATTTCCTTTTTTCTCACAAATAAACGCAAGTTATATGAATTAAATTTTACCACTAACATGAAGTACAATTTGTCACAAGAGAACAATGCCAGTATCACCGGGATCCATGGAATCATTCCACAGTTATTACCTCATGAAGGGACGGTGGTCAGAATTGTAAAAATTGGCCCGGTCATTAACATGCAAACCACCCTTGTGGGTAAAGGGGTTAAGCTCTATAACCTTTAAAATATTAACAACACCAACATCTAAATGATGGCCATTACTTTGAAGCAATGTGTAAATAACCTTACTAAAAAACTTCTAAACTTCTATTTCTTTGTATGTTTTTTGCCACAGGACAGTCCTTTCCTTCCTCCATTTGGAATTTCTCCTTGTACGTACTACTGTATAAAATGTGGTTAAGCACACCTGTGGGCAAATCTAGGAGCATCTGAAGGAAAAAGTAATGCCGGAGCCAACCTCGGAACACTGGGAGCACATTGCAAATGGGATCTACCAGACATGCAATTTTTCAAACTGTCTTGGGGCTTTAGATTGTAAGCACATCCTTGTCAAGGAGCCACCAAACTCAGGGTCCCAATACTACAATTATAAAAATTTTTTTTCAATAGTGCTGTTGTCCTTAATTGACAGCAACTACAGTTTTATAATTGTAGATATTGGGGTCTATGGAAGAACTGGAGATTCCAGGATCTTCAACTCTTCCTTAATGGGTTGATGGCTTTGGGACAAACAACTGGGTGTGCTAACACCACGGAATTTTCCTGATTTAACTGTCCAGCCAATGCCTTTTGTGATTGTAGCTGATGAGGCATTTCATCTGACACAATACGTCATGAGGCCTTATCCTCGGCGTAGTCTTGACCGACGTCGTAGAATCTTTAATTACAAGCTTACTCGGGCACGACGTCTGGTAGTATGTGCCTTTGGTATTTTGACCGCCAAATGGAGGGTTATGCTTAGTGCACTCCAGTTTAGTGAATAAAATGTCAACTGTGTCATTAAGACCTGTGTAATATTACAAAATTTTACCCATTTCCATGATTCGCCTGTGTCATTGGATGCTGAGGTAGGATTGGCTAACAGTTCTGGTCCAATTGCACAGGCTTTGCCCAGATGCAGGGATCTTTCAGGCCTCAGGGTTTGTGATCTTCTTGCGGATTACTTTTTGACGCCTGAGAGATACATTCTTGGTGTTGATTGTTATTTTAATAATTAATTTATCTTGATATGTTTTGTTTTGTTGTAAGACAAATGTAAGGAATGCGCACATTCTGAATTATTAAAGCGAAACTTACATGTTCTGTTGTTAGCAAAATTGAACCTTTATTTTGACAATACGTATTAAATAACAAAAGCAGCCTTTTTCGGCACAACAGAAGTGTATTTGTCTTGGTCTAACATTAAATTCCTAAATGTCAGAAACTTATAAATCAATAAAAGAATGTTTGGATGTGGAGGGGGAGGGTGGTGGGTGGGATGTTTGGGTTTGATAGGGTTGCTGTGTGGTTGGAGGCAAAGGGACATTGTTTGCAGGGGTGAGGATATGAAGTGGGTTGATGGCTTCCTGTCTGTGACTATATGCGTCCGGTGGTCCATATGCCCAACCAGGAGCAGTTTCAGAATGCCAGGATGCTCTTTGTCTGCGATGGCCAAAAGGCCCTTGCTGTTGTGCTCCCTTATGCCAACCTTCACCATGGCCATAAACATGTGAAGAGCTTGTTTGTGGCCAATGGTAGTACCGATCTCTATAAAAATATGAGGGAACAGACGATGGATGCATTTGTGGGTTAGTATGTGGATGCATCGATGTGTGCTGACCATAGATTTGATGATCTTCAAGGGGTTTTGGATGGTCAAGGTTTGTGGGATGACCTCTGTCAATATGTTGACTGATGGTTTCACTATGGACTGACTGAGTATGTTGCTCAGTGGCTGAAGTCGGATGTACGGAGGCTACTGATAATGGAGCTGGTGTGGAAACAGTGCTGGGTGATATTTGTGTAATATTTTGTGTTTGATCACTTCTTTGCATATAGGCAAAGATGTGTTGTTGGGTATTTGGAGGGATGGCAGTATTCATTAGGATGCAATATGGCAGCTTTAGTGGGCAGCCGTAATTGTGGTGGAATTTGCCGTAGATGCTGTGCCAAACTTCGGCAAAATGCTTCCTCAACATCGTCAGATATTGTGCGGGAAATGTAGTCCGTAACGCGACTGTCAACCTGACGTTGGATACCTACAGTTTGCTGCTCTCTCCTTCTTCTCAATCACCTCAGAATTACTGTCTCTTGGGGGGAGATATCAAGGGCCAGGGTTGGGCTGCTGCTTCTTGCATGCTCCTCTTGATCAGTCGGAACTTGACCTTAGGCTGTAGGAATAGGCTCCTCTTCCACAGATGGGCCAGGAGCATCCTCCTCTGCTGCTACTGGGACTTAGGTTTGGGACTGGCCAGGCTCGGCCTCAGAGACTTGGTCACCTTCTGCTAAGTTAGATTCCATTCTATAAAGCAGACATATATTACATAATGTTTTGTTTGGCCAAATTGGTTTAACCCAAAGAAAGTTTGACAAAACCCAATGATCTTAAGGTCTTAAATCCATGACAGGTGCCAAAAAATTCTGCCGGCTCATGTATATATTTGGCCTTTTTTGCCACCTCCTGAACCACTTTTCTGGTGATGCTTCCGCTACCTCCTGTACTGATCATGACAGCTTCGCCATCTGCGTTGCACAACATTCACTAAATCAAAAAAATGTCCACAGGACCAGGGAAGAAATATCATAAGTGCATTCATATAATCGCTTTAAAAGCATGAAACTTTAAAAAATTGAGGTAAAAAAACACCCCCCTAGTGCATTAACACAATTATCAAACTCTATACATAAATAGCCTACGATAGCCCTATGCTAGCCTGCTATCCCTTTCTGAAATGAATGATATCAATTGCCAAAAAAAAAAATTCAAAGAAACAGCTGGGGGTTAACCCAAACTTAGCTTCCAGCCTCGACGCGTTTCCCGGTCCACACGGTTCATCAGGAGGCACAATAAGGAACCAGCCAATTCATAAATGTGAGGTGTCCAGATAGAGAGGCAAACCTGTCACATTCACATTCATTGCCTTCTATGGGAACCAATATGGATATAATTCTAATGTTCCTTTATTGAACCATGCTATTTTTTACCTCTTGTTTGTGCTTGTCTGATTTACTGCAGAGAGATTGTTTTTGGCTCTATCTGATAATGCATTTGGAATATATGTTTTCTGTAGTCTATTAATACCCAAAAAGACAAGATTGCTACTATTTCCTGGTAGCTTATGGAATCTATATTTTCTGTAGTCTAATAATACCCAAAAGACAAGACTTGCTACTATCTATTGGTTATACAAGAGGCTTCTCTATGTTTACATGTAATAGCCTGTCTTTTATGTATTGTACATTAATAGCCTGTATATTATATTAAGCACTATCTTTTTTCATCTCTTTTATTTGCTTATTGTTTTTCCACCTGTAGTTTATAAGGGTCATTTAGGGCGAGTCTGGGACAGCCGCCGAGGAGTGGGGGCACCAAATAATCGTATCATTTAGGGTGCCAACCTCCAATGTCAGGAAGGGATAGCAGGCTAGCATAGGGCTATTGTAGGTTATTTATGTATAGAGTTTGCTAATTGTGTTATTGCACTATAGGGTTTTTTTTTACCTAAATTTATTAAAGTTTCATGTTTTTAAAGGGATTATATGATTGTACACATCATTCACTAAAATCAAGTAAAATAAGGTTGTGACATATTCAAAATACTAATGCCAAAAACCCAAACAGCAAAAAATAAACATACAAATTAGGCTCCAAATGACATTATAGAGAACACTTGAGCAGACAATAATATACATCACAGAATAACAATACTAAAATCTTCTTTGAAAAAAAAACAGGAGGACAGAGTGTTCTGCCAGCTAGCTAAGATTGAATGATAAAATATGGCAGGCACTAAAGGTGGATGGTAACAATGGTACCAATAGCTTGCATTCAACAGTCAAACAGAAAGGTATTAAAAAAGGAAAAGGCATAATGGCAATGAGGCTGTTACGCAAACAGTATGGGAACAAGTACAGACTCCAAAGACTACTAAGTACATGGGTGCAACCCAACACATGATACGAGGGTGTTTTTGGAAGTTTTGTATGGGTGTAAAGAATGAACATTTTCTAGTACAGTTAAAAGTAATGGCACTTTAAAGTTGCAAAGCGGACTTGTTTTCTTTGTTAAATATAAATCTGCACTAAAGCAAGGCTCGTTTAAAAACATCTTCAACATATAGGAAACAAAAAATTAACTTACTCATTCCCAGCTGCACATCCGGGGCACTTTCGGCATATTTAGGAAACAATTGCTTACATACAGTATACTGTATATGTCCACGATGTGTCCTTTACATTTCTGTTCTGATATTTTGAGTCTCATAGATCCCACAGTTCGGACCTCTCTTAAACTAGCACCAACAGCATCTCGATGTTACTTGTACGTGACATGACAAAAGCTTCATACAACTGTACTCCGTGGAGGTGTGTTTCATGGAATGCTTTCTGACTGGATTTAAAACCATCCCTCCCAACACTTCCCTGTGTGACACTTCCTGTCATGGGTTGAATTTCGTGCTTTTTTCAAAATTTAGGTACTCTATTCCATAAAAAACAGATGGGATACGGATGGTTCGTATGCTGTCCGTTTTTTTCTCGCACCCATTGACTTGCATTGACGAGTCTCGTCCGAGATACGCAGCAAATTGCAGCATGCTGCGATTTTTTTCTCAGTCAAATTTAAGCTGAGAAAAAAATTGCAGATGAGATGTAACCCATTGAAAAACATTGGTCAGAGTGCAATCCGATTTTTTATCGGATTACACTCATCAGTATGGGTATGAGCCCTAATATGTAGGTCCACTGCAACATCAGAATTGCAGCACAACACATGTATGCCATCTCACTGAGTCTATTAATCAAAAGTTGCACCTGTAGGTACAAGGAGGTTCGTAAGGCTTTGATACAGTGCTCACTGAGTACTAACTGATATTTGGACCATTTCTGCAAGATGTATACATTTTCACCATTGCAATTTCACTACTGAACACTGTGTGAGCATGCATACTAAGTCATGGGCTTGATGTCACCTGACAATACAAAGGTGACATCAAACCCACAAATATTAACCCCACTTGCCACCACTGCAGGGCAAGTGGGAAGAGATGTGAATAGATGTGTCTTTTCTGGGCAGCTGTGGGATGCTATTTTTAGGCTGGTGGGCCAATTTCCATGGCCCCTTACCAGCCTGAAAATATCAGCCCCAGTTGTCTGCTTTAAAATTGCTAGTTATCAAAAATGGGGGCACCCCACGCCTTTTTTTAAATATTTATTTAAATAATTAAAAAAATAGCATGGGGACCTCTCTATTCTTGATAACCACCCTTGTTGAAACTGACAGCTGAGAGTTGCAGCCCCCAGCTGTGAGTTTTGCCTGGCTGGGTATCAAAAATACATGGGGACCCACGCGATTTTTGTAATTTATGTATTAACAATGCAGGAGCAGCTGATGAAAACCCCATCAGCCTCTTCTGCTGTCACTGTTATTAGCAGTTGCAGGTGTCGGATGATGGGATCAGTGGTCCCATCAGCTGACACCAGTGACGGCATGGGAACCGCGGCTCTCTGACCGGAGGGGATGATTTCATCACCGATCAGGAGCGGTGTTTTCCACACTGTCATGCACATGACAGCATGACAAACACCTGGTATTCGGGCAGCCAAACCCTAATAGCAATAAGGACTTCCTGGTGAAGTCCGTGTTTGGTGTCCGCGCCCAAACAGTAGGTGTTCGGTATGGATGCCGAACTTTGCTGTTTGGGTTTGCCCATCTCTACTCCCCAGCCATCCCCAGTGATGTACATGCTCTCAGCCTCCCCAGTGATGTATATGCTATGCAGTGATGTATATGCACCCCAGTGATATACAGTATATGTCCTTCAGCCCTCCCCAGTGATGTATATGCCCCCAGCCCTCACCAGTGATGTATATGCCCCCCCAGTCTACCAGTGATGTATATGATCCCCAGTTATATATATATATATGTCCTTCAGCCCTCCCCAGTAATGTATATGCCCCAAGCCATCCCCAGTTATATATGTGAGCCTGAGAGGCCATGAAGGTCACACGAGTTCTCCGCAAGAATGACGGTAAAACTTAGTGGGGGGGATGTCAACCAGCACCTAAAGATAGGAACATACTGGGAGGGGCGGGATCCACTGCTGCCTTGGCGAGGAAGGGGAAACAAAAATGTGTCAAGCCTGTTGCACCTGACGCAGGGTTAAGGAAGCACTAGCAACATACAGATCAATTCATTCCTCAGCAAAGCCTGTAACTTGAGGATACGCCAGTAGGACAGTCTGACACTGCAAACCAATAGCAATTTATATGTAACTCAGGAGTTAAAGCCAAAGGCATGAAGTAGATGATAGACATCGGGATTCTCCAGCTGCGTAGGATAGATTCCAAGCATTGCCTGGTGCTGTGTTGTCCCATTCTGGCCCGGCCGCAGCGACCGCTGCTCAGCACAGACATCAATCTCATCATCTTTCCCAGGCTCATGCCATTTGCTTGGTTACTGCTGGCTCTCCAGCCAAGTCTATGGTTACCGATGTTATGCAGGGGCAGCCTTGCGCTCTGAAGTCTAAGTCCAGAGATCACCTTTCCAAGCATGTCCATGCTCTGGTGATGTGGCAGCCCAGGATTGGCTCGCAGCCATTAGCTCGGCCGACTTGGCGTGAGTGTTTGGAGCAGAACCTAAGGTTTAAAAGGCTTAGAGCGGCACATGTGGGAGTGTTAGTATCACTTTTCTGTGGTGTTGTGAGAGGATACTCTATCACTCTGTTTGCATGTCTGAGTGTGTCACTCTATACTCTGAGAATATTTACATAGGCAGGTAGGGTTAGGACTTTGTAACTCCTGCTTGGCTTAGCATCTGTTTCCTTCTTGTGTGCAGTTAGCACAGTTGAGTTACAGAGCAAGTCCAACCCAAGTGCTATATTTCTCTTGGAAATTGACAGGGTATTGTACCTAGCTTCATATGAGTAATTTTCCTTAAAACAGCATCTGCTTTATCCATGTGTGCAGTTAGCACATTTTAGTTGCAGAGCGATCTCAACCCATGTGACGTTTAACAGGGTTTAGTGCACCACTTTCTTTATGCGGTACCACTCTGTGAAGTAATCAAGCTGGGTACTCTAAGCCCTGTTCACACTGTGTGGCGTTAACACTGTGTATTTAAAGTGATCGCACACTGTGTAGTTCCGTCATTTCTCACACTAGCAGCAGGTTCCATCTCTGTATGGTGAACCCTGGGTTGCGATTGCACTTTATTATTTTATTTAACAGTAGATTAGCTAAAAAACAAGTCAAAGTCTTTGCCAGGAATAGAGAACAGAATAACAAGACTCCATGCTGATGATGTTGTAAGCTTGCAATTATACTGGCAATGAAGTAGGGAAAGAAATGTACTAATTCATCAGCATGATTATTTGTGAAAAGACTTAGGATATAGATGTACACATTGTATCTTTTCATAGCATATACATTTTTATAAGCGCTGATTTTCTGTAAAATTTTATTTCAACATTAGAAAATGCAATTTTCTTTGACTTAGATCTGACACTTGTTTTTCACTAACTTTTGGCTTCTGAATCCAAAAGTGACCTCAGTTTTTCTCCTTCACAACTTTTTAACTTACAGGATACCCTTCCTTTGTCTCCAAAACCATACAAAATGTGCATGCACGTAAAAAACTGCAAACAATAACCTGAATGTAATGTTTATTTAAAGCTATTTTATTCATACAAAGGATATATTGATACTGTAAGTCAAATTGTGTGCAAGTAGTAAAGATAGGTAGCAGTTAAGGTAAAAATTTACATTTATGGTTTTTCCTGGAGTGTTCAGTCTGTGGACAATCTTGCCTCATACTTCCACAATAGTTAGCCATACAGTGGGTATGGAAAGTATTCAGACCCCTTTAAATTTTTCACTCTTTGGTTCATTACAGCCATTTGGTAAATTTAAAATAGTTCATTTTTTTCTCATTAATGTATATTCTGCACCCCATCTTGACTGAAAAAAAACAGAAATGTAGAAATTTTTGCAAATTTATTAAAAAAGAAAAACTGAAATATCACATGGTCATAAGTCTTCAGACCCTTTGCTCAGACCCTCATATTTAAGTCACATGCTGTCCATTTCCTTGTGATCCTCCTTGAAATTGTTCTACTCCTTCATTGTAAACTGATAGGACTTGATTTGTAAAGGCTCAAACCTGTCTATATAAGACCTCACAGCTCACAGTGCATGTCAGGCCAAATAAGAATCATGAGGTCAAAGGAACTGGCCAAGGAGCTCAGAGACAGAACTGTGGCAAGGCACAAAATTACATATGTAGATATCCTGGAAGAATACCTCTTCCAGAGAGCTCTGGACCTCAGACTTGGCCAAAGTTTCACCTTCCAACAAGACAATGACCCTAAGCACACAACTAAAATAACAAAGGAGTGGCTTCAGAACAACTCTGTGATCATTCTTGACTGGCCCAGACAGAGCCCTGACCTAAACCCAATTGAGCATCTCTGGAGAGACCTGAAAATGGCTTTCCACCAACGTTTACCATCCAACCTGACAGAACTGGTGAGGATCTGCAAGGAAGAATGGCAGAGGATCCTTAAATCCAGGTGTAAAAAACTTGTTGCATTATTCCCAAGAAGACTCATGGCTGTAATAGCTCAAAAGGGTGCTTCTACTCAATACTGAGCAAAGGGTCTGAATACTTACAACCATGTGATATTTCAGATTTTCTTTTTTAATTAATTTGCAAAAATTTCTACTTTTTTTTTTTTTCAGTCAAGATGGGGTGCAGAGTGTACATTAATGAGAAAAAAAATGGACTTTTTTGAATTTACCAAATGGCTGCAATGAAACAAAGAGTGAAAAATGTAAAGGGGTCTGAATACTTTCCATACCCACTGTATATGTACATCTCATTTACCCTGATACGGTCTCTCCATTACTTTCAAATCTTGGTGGAATTGCTCCCCTTGATTGTCACTGACTGCACCAAGGTTTTCAGTGAAGTTAGTAAGATGGCTATGCAGAAAATGCACCTTGATGCTCATGTTACAACCAAGCATTTTGTAGCTCTCCAAGAGTTTCTGGACAATTGTGTTGTAATTTCTAAAAAAGTTCTTGACAAGGTCTTTGAATGATAGCCAAACATTCTTTTAGAGTTTATGACATTTTATTGATAAGGTGTTAATCTTTGATGAGCTGCCGAATCTGTGGACCATCAAACATACCGGCCTTTATTTTTTCAAATGGTAGGCTATGAAATACCAAAATGAGGTGCTTGAAAGAGTCTCCTTCAGTTGGCAAAGCTTTAATGAATTGCTTCATGAGACCTAGTTTCATGTGCAGAGGAGGGAATATCATGTTTTTTCTGTCAACAAGTGGATCATGGAGAATGTTTGGATGATCTGGTTTGAGGTCAAATCTTGGAGGCCAATTACTCTCCACCTGATGCTTCTCATGAGCTCTGCCATCCCACAGGCACAGAAAACAAGGATACTTGGTGTATTTAGGTTGCTAACTAAGAAGTAAGCATACTATATTAAATTCAACACAGATGACCCAATTGTGTTTGAGATATTGCAACAACTAAATGACTCTTTTTATTTCTTCGTATTCTTCAGAAAGAGATACTGAGTAGTCAATTGAGACTGCACCAAATAAATTGACAATGTGGAAGAGGACACATTATAAGCTCCACTTTGAGCTATTTATGAACAGTCCCCATTCATTTGAATTGTAGAATGGAATTCCCAATTACACAATTAAATTATGTAAGTCAATCAAAGCACAGACAGCTCAGTGCACCAGACTGGACAACTAAGCTGTTAATCAGTGCACAGATGGCTCAGGACGCCCCTGCACCACACTGGACAACTGAGCTGTCAATCACTGCACAGACAGCTATGCACTGATGAATGGAATCGTTACAGTACCCCCTATTCTATGGGGGCCACCGGACCTCCAGGTTTCCCAGGAAACTTCAGATGGAAGGCCCTGACTAACCACTCAGCCTTCACATCTCAAGTTGGGTCCCAGGATCTCTCCTCAGGTTGGTATTCCCTCCAGTGGATGAGATACTAGAGGAAATTTTGGACCCTATGAGAGTCCACAACTCTCTGCATCTCATATTCTAACCTGCTATTAACAGCAAACAGAGAGGGCTGGGACAAGAGAGACACCACCAACGCGGACAAACTTCTTCCACAGGGATTTATGGAATGCAGAGAACAGGAGGAAGATTTAACCTAAAGACCATCAGATTGACCACTTCCAGAATTTCAAACATACAGATGAACTTCACACACAACTTTGCCAATTTTATCTTAAGTTTGATGTTTATGGATGACAGTAAAACACTATCCCCAACCTTAAAACAGGACCCATCGAATGTCTACTATTGTCCTTACATTTCCAGTGAATCTGAGTGGTCCCACTTTTCTTATGAACCTTCCTCCAGACATCCCAGGTCTCTGCACAATGACTTCCACTACAGGACATTCAGAACTAATCCTAGAAAACGCGCCAAAATTGGGATGAAAACCATAATTACAGAAAACTGGCAATATTCCCATATATTGTTTTACCTGATTGATTATGGCAAACTCAGTGGTAAAAACAAAGACCTGTCCTCCTGCCCAGCTGCCACAAAGTACCTTAAAATTTGTTCCAAAGATTGATTTGGCCTCTCAGTCTGACTGTTCTTTTCAGGGTGGTAAGCTGATGAAAATGACAAGTCAATCCTGAGTTTACCACAAAAATCTCTCTAGAATTTAAAGACAAATTGCACTGCCCTATCACAAAATGTCAAGAAGGACCCCAAGTAACCTTAGAATATAAGAAATAAACAACCTGGAGAGTGCTTCTGCATTTGGCTATCCTGACAAAGGAACAAATTGAGCTTATTTGCTGTTTCGATCAACTACCACCAAAATATATGTTTTCTCACGAAACAGAGGCAAATCCATGATGAAATTCATGGACAGATGAGTGCATGGTCTTACAGGAATTGGCAGTGGGGCCAATTCGCTAGCCAGCAAACTATGCACAGACTTCACAAGTGGATACAAAATCGTTAATATTGCTATTTATGGATAGCCACCAAAAAATCTGGCATTCGCTTTCCATGTAGCAGTAACTACAGGATAACCACTCAAGATGGAAGCATGAAACTCCTGTAACAGGTGCAATCTTAGGTAAACAGGCACAAATAATTTGGATCCTGGTGTAGTGGAAGGAGCCAAGGACTAGAATTTATGGATCTCCTCTTTCAACTCTGAGGCTACCATAGAATCCACAATACCCTGAGGAATAAAGGATGGAGGTTCTGGAGGAGAAATTCAATCAAAACTACATGACAATGCTTCAGCCCTCACATTCTTAGAACATGAATGTGATAGATAATTTAAACCTAGAGTAAAATAAGGACCAACTGGCCTGTCTGGGAGTTAATCATTTAGGTGATTCTTGTGCTGAGTGACCACAGTAACGTGATGAACTGCCCCCTTCAAAAAATGCCTCCATTCCCCAAAGGCCAATTTAACAGCAAGTACAGTTGTGGCCAAAAGTATTGACACCCCTGCAGTTTTGTCAGATAATACTCAGTTTCTTCCTGAAAATGATTGCAAACACAAATTCTTTGGTAGTATTATCTTCATTTAATTTGTCTTAAATGAAAAAACACAAAAAGAATTGTCCTAAAGCCAAATTGGATATAATTCCACACCAAACATAAAAAAGAGGGTGGACAAAAGTATTGGCACTGTTCGAAAAATCATGTGATGCTTCTCTAATTTGTGTAATTAATAGCACCTGTAACTTACCTGTGGCACCTAACAGGTGTTGGCAATAACTAAATCACACTTGCAGCCAGTTGACATGGATTAAAGTTGACTCAACCTCTGTCCTGTGTCCTTGTGTGTACCATATTGAGCAAGGAGAAAACAAAGAAGACCAAAGAACGGTCTGAGGACTTGAGAAACCAAATTGTGAGGAAGCATGAGCTGGGGGTTTTGGGGTTGCTTTGCTGCCTCTGGCACTGGACTTCTTGACCGTGTGCATGGCATTATGAAGTCAGAAGACTACCAACAAATTTTGCAGCATAATGTAGGGCCCAGTGTGAGAAAGCTTGGTCTCCCGCAGAGGTCATGGGTCTTCCAGCAGGACAATGACCCAAAACACACTTCAAAAAGCACTAGAAAATGGTTTGAGAGAAAGCACTGGAGATTTCTAAGGTGGCCAGCAATGAGTCCAGACCTGAATCCCATAGAACACCTGTGGAGAGATCTAAAAATGGCAGTTTGGAGAAGGCACCCTTCTAATATCAGGGACCAGGAGCAGTTTGCCAAAGAAGAATGGTCTAAAATTCCAGCAGAGCATTGTAAGAAACTCATTGATGGTTACCGGAAGCGGTTGGTCGCAGTTATTTTGGCTAAAGGTTGTGCAACCAAGTTTTAGGCTGAGGGTGCCAATACTTTTGTCTGGCCCATTTTTGGAGTTTTATGTGAAATGATCAATGTTTTGCTTTTTGCTTCATTATCTTTTGTGTTTTTTCATTTAAGACAAATTAAATGAAGATAATAATACCAAAGAATTTGTGTTTGCAATCATTTTCAGGAAGAAGCTGAGTATTATCTGACAGAATTTCATGGGTGTCAATACTTTTGGCCACAACTGTATTTACTTCATTATGTTGCGCACAATAAAAAAATTGTTATATCGTAAACCTTAAAGTGAATGCCCACCTTTTTATTTTCATGTGGTTTTTAGGTATAATATTCTATGATGATTTATTTCTCAAAAGGAACCTATCATGTTCCCAAATGCTAATAACTTGCAGATATGGAAATAATATACAGGTTAACAGCATTCTAAAGCTATGCAACAGTAGCACTGATTTGAATTTCACTCCTCCCGTGTACCTACAGCTTTTAGTCATAGAGGTGTGCTGGAGCGACTTTAGTCACCACTCACTACACAGTGAGTAGCAACTGTAAGCACGCCTGCCCTGGCACATTGACTGACAGCCCTTACTGCAATGATATACTGCAGAGATGGCTGTCAGTCATGTGTCACTTCTGATTGTCAGGACTGGCTTGCCTAGAGCAACCACTGTCTGCAAAAAAGCTCAGACAATTCACCAATATGGTGGTCGGGGACATGTAAAACTAGTGGGCAGATTGGTGGACTGAGCACCTAAATTGGCAAGTGGATTCAGAAATTAAAATAATAAATTTGCAATTTTTATAGGGGTTAGGTCCCCTGTACCATGATAGTTTGGGCTGACAAACTCAATAAAGTATATCATGGTGATCTGTTCCTGTCAATAAAACTTTAGATAAAAAATTAAGATAGTTCAAAAGGTTGTGGTTGCATGAGTAAAAATACATCGTTACTGAAAAAAAAAGATTTTAAGATCTTTGCCAATTTTATTTATTTTTTGGTTGAAGGTAAACATTGAACACACTTTTACTGTGCATGCCTGGAGTTCTTGGTAAAGTGAGTTTACTTAAGTTACTGCATCATATACTATACATGCATGCCCTATGGAATATAGGCATATTTGCATTGTTTAATTCATATTTTTCCCAATTTATGTTGTGTTGCCAAAATATATTAGAAACAGAGAAATAAGAGTATTCTGATTATGCTTTTGTGTGTAAAATATGTTGTTTGTCTATTGTAGGAACTGCAAGCAAATAATTTGTTTTTTCTGATTTACTCTCGCTTACATGCATGCAAAAAATTAGCACTTGTTTATTCACATGTATTGAACATGACTCTTTTCAATTCTTGTCTTCTCCATTGTGCTTAAATGCTATATTGAGTGGCCTTCAGTCTCGATTTATTGAAGCAAAATATTTGGCAGCCTTGTGAGAAAATTCCACTTATACAACTGGCAAAGTGTCAAGACTTAACATTCTAAGAAGAAATCTTTAATGTGTGCAAATTGAAATTTTACCCTTTTGAAAAAAAATGAACAAACTATGTCCTTCACATTAGAAATTGCTTTACTTGGTAATTAAAATAGGTTCTTTACTTTATCTTTGGGAACAATAAAAATTCCCAAGCACATGGAAGTAAGACTCCAGAAAAAAGTGTGATACCTTTATTTACCACAAAATCGTAGAATTTTAGAATGAAAGAGTTGGAAGGGACCTCCAGGGTCATCGTGTCAAACACTCTGCTCAATGCATGATTCACTAAACCATCTCAGACAGATGTCTTTCCAGCCTCTGTTTGAAGACATCCATTGAAGGAGAACTCACCACTTCTAATTGCAGTCTGTCCAGCTCATGGATCACCATCACTGTCAAAAAGTTTTTTCAAATATCTAATCTGTATTTCAGTTTCATCCCATGGAATCTCGTGTTTCAATGTCCAAATAAGAATAAGGATGATCCCTCTACACTGTGACATCCCTTCAGATATTTATATACAGCTATTTAATCTTCTCTTAGCCTTTGTTTTTCAAGCTAAATATTCCCAGATCATTTAACCATTCCTTGTAGGACATAGTTTGCAGTCTTTCACCATCCTGGTAGCTCATCGCTGAACTTGATCCAGTTTTTCGATGTCTTTTTAAAAATGTGGTTCCCAGAACAGGGCACAGTATTCCAGATGAGTTCTTACCAAGGAGGACCAGAGTGGGATAATTACATCACACAATCTAGACTTGTGCAGTCTGTGATCTATTAGTACACCCAAGCCTTTTTCACATGTGCTGTTGCTTAGTTCTTGTTAGGAACGGCGGAATGCACTAAATAAAAATAAATAATAAAGTGCGCTCGCCACTCGGGGTCCACCGTGCAGTAGGTGTTACACCGCTGCTAGGTAATGACAGACGAGCAATATGGCGGTATAATGCGCACGGGTTCAACTTCACCCAAAGTGCGCAAAGCGGACTCTGTTCACACACAGAGGCGCCGCAACATAAACATACAAAAACGCTGAGCCTGTGAATGTCACAGACCACAGGGAAATGCACACACAGTATCTGGTCACAGGAGAAGGACCAAAGGCAGAGGAGCCATCTAGACCATGTGTGCGGCGTCGCTACTGCGGATGCCAAGGAGGGCTGCAACTGCAGCGCAGCGTAGGACACAGCCGCTAGTCAACAAAGCTAGGAAGCAGGCGCAATGTCGGACGCTAGAGTAGAGGTGCGGTGTGCACAGTGGCCTAAGGCTTGCCACTGACTGGTGCTGATTGCTGCACTAATTCCCTATCCACATGCGTAATATCAGAGGGAAGGGGTTTCAAATGAGTCAGTCACCAGAGTCATACATCCGTCACCATTCACACATTTAGCTTGAAAAGTCTATACTAGCGCATGGCCGAACGGTCATGCGTGCCTTTTATAGCTGTGCGGGACCTTCCAGATCTCCAAGATGGACCAATGAGATTTGGAACAGGACCTTGGCACATGACTTCCGATCTCCAATTGGAGATCGTCTCGTGAGCATGCCCAGTAGGAGCACAGAGGGACTTAGCCTCTGGAGCGGTCTGCTGCAAAGTAATCTCCTCTGCAGTAGATAGACAGCAGGAGACCACAGAATGTGAGGCTCTGGATTCCTGCAGAGCAGACGCAGAAACCTGACGCCTAACAGTTCTATTCCTCCCATTCTATAGATGTTATTCTCATTTTTCTTGCCTAGATGTAGAATCTTGCATTTCTCCCTGTTAAATTCCATTCTATTAGTTGCTAACCATTGTTCAAACTTATCTAGACCCTTCTGAATCCTTTCTCTGTCTTTCCTAGTTTTAGCTATCCCTCCTAGCTTTGCGTCATCTTCAAATTTGATTAGTTTTACTTCAGTTTCCTTATCTAGGTCATTTATAAAAATGTTGAACAACATTGGGACTAGGACAGAGTCTTGTGATACCCCACTTGAAACAATCTTCCAATTGGATGTTCAACCATTTCTTATCACTCTTTAAGTACGATCACTGAGTCAGTTATGAATCCACCTAACCGTAGCCTTGCAAATCTTATTCTTGGTCATTTTTTCAGACAGACAGTATGAGATACTTTATCAAATGCTTTGCTGAAGTTCAGATATACTATATCTACTGCATTTCCCTGATCCACTCAATCAGTGATTCCATCATAGAAGGAAATGGCTGGGTACACCTTAGGCCAACATGGGAGGTCCCTTTAAGAGGAAGGGAGTGTGCACCCTTAGAATAGTGCCCAGGCCTACTATTGAACCTTGGGGAACCCCGACATGAGGCGAGATGAGGAGGTGTGTGAGTTGGAGACACTGAATGTCCTGTCTGTTAGAATTTTCAACAAAAGGTCCAAATCTGTAATGACAAGAGATTAGAAAGTCTGTAGTAAGGGGGAAGGGTCCACTGTGTCAAAGACAGATGTCAGGTCCAGGATAAGGAGGACAAACCAGCGTCACTTTCATTTGGCGGTTAGTAGGTCGTTGGTGACTTTAGTCAGGGCAGTTTCAGTGGAATGGTATGGTCGGAAGCCAGATTGTAAGTGGTCAAAGAGGGAGCAAGAGAAAAAGTGGGAGAACAGTTCAAAATGGATGTGTTGATCCAGTAGTTTGGAGGCATAGGGGAGAAATGAGATGGGGCTAGATAATAGCTAGACACAGAGGATGGGTCAAAGGAGGGCTTTTTAAAGAAAGGTATGATTGAGGTATGTTTCAATCAGGAAGGGAATACACCTGTTGTTAGTGACAGGATGAAGAGGTGAGCTAGGCTTGGGATGAGGACTGCGGTAAGATTTGGAAGGAGGTGGGACGTTATTGGGTCAAGTTCACAGGGGGTGAGGCAAACTGTTCAGCTGAGATGAGAGAGGAAGGAGGGGAAGCTTGTGGATGGAGGAGAGATTTGAAAGTACTGAATAGCTGTTTAGGGTTGTGAGACAGGTATGATATGAGAGATGAGAAGTAGGTTTGTTTTGCTTCAGTGAGCAATTGCGCAACATTTTTACAAGTTCTGTTACTGGATGGGCTAATCCACTCCCTTTATTTGGGAACCATACAGCAGTATGCTATGTAGATGAGAACCAGAAAGAACATGTGCTCCAGTAGATGGCAAGTGTTGCATCAAGTGGTCTCTGATCCTCTTCCTCCACTTTAATATCACACACAGTACAGTCCTCAGAGTTGGTACCCCAAATACCCTTGTTTTCCCCCATATCACAACTCTCCAATCACCCAACTAACTGTTGGCTGAGTGTGCAGATCTGTTCACACATTCTATGTCATGGGCATTGTAAGTGTACTCCAAAGAATCACAGTCAAGAGGAGGAAATCATCTACACGGATGTCCACATTTTTTCAATTTGATCCAGGGCCGGACAAAGTAGGGTCTGAGCAGAATCCAAACCTTTGTTAACAGATGTTATCCCTGGGGGTAAAGGTGATCCATTACTGATGAGACTCAGATACTTGGGGCGCACGTGGACTGTACTGTGCTGTCTGGGCAGGAATCACTGTGTGATTTTTTGCAATAAAGATATTAACCTTTGAATAAGCAAGATATTACTTTTACTTTTATTTGATATACTTTAAGTGGTGGTATTTGTCTGAGCAGGAAGAAGAGGAGGGTGAATCTCAGGGTGAGGAGTGGGAGAATAGAGAGGATGTCGATGAGGTAGTAGATCACACTTGGTGTAAACCCAGAGGCATGCAGCTGAGTAGCTCAGCAGAGGAGGAGGAAGACAAGGATGTTACATTATGGCTTCCCTTAGAGAAAGAGTTATGCAACCATGACGCATTGCCCCAATTCTGTCAGTGGCCATCAGCGTTGGCTAGCTTGGGTCTTTTTTTCAGACCGACAAAAATAACAAAAATCACATTATCTTCTAGCTTTGTTAAAAATGTCAGAGTACAGTTAAAAAAAAGCAATAATTTGACTTCTATGAACTGGCACATGCGTGAACTTGCACATGCGCATACAAAAAGCATTAATCTGGGAATATTACTGTGCTAAAATGCAGACTAGTGTGCCTCGCCAAACACCGTCCACTCCATCAACCGCATCTTCTAATTCTTCCTCCACTTGTCTACCCACTAAAGTTGAGATATGTGAGAGCCTGTCGGCTGATTCGGAATTGGACATTCCCTCTGTTTTTGACTGATCTTAGATACCAAGCACACCCTATCATTCTCAATCTACCATAACATATCTGCCTCCACCTCTCTCACAGTCCAGCAGTTTGTAGGCTGAGCAGCCAGCACTCGTTTGTGCAGTTGAGCTCACATAAATGATTGTTTCCTCCTACACTTGGCAAAGCTAAGAGTTGGACTTCACCATCTTCAATCCACTAATAATAACAATCTTTATTTAGTAATGATTGCATTGTGGGATATACACATATTCCATGCATTCCAATCCATAGGTGATTATGATGTACGCTCACTATTAGTTTTCTGAAAACTATTTATGTGAACAGCCTACGATCCCCTCAGATGATCGTCGCTCAGTCGTGTAATTGTTTGAACAATAGGGGCCAGCTAAGAGTTCTTTGCTACAAAGATCACATCGGGTGATTCTGCGTGACTCACAGCCTGTGATTTCTTTGATTATTGCATGGCCAATCCAATCTGTTGGCCATGGAAATGCAACCCTTCTGCCTATACATACAGACAGTTTCTGAAATCTGATGGCCATAGCAGTCACCCAGTACCAGTTGCCCAGTCACCATTACCTTTCTAAGAAAGATGTGCATGCAGTCCACCAGCATGTCACAGAAAACATCACTCGTTCCCTGAAAAATGCTATGTCTACCTGGGTGCATTTCAATACTGACACCTGGACGAGCAAGCATGGACAGGGGCGTTATATCTGGGTGACTCTGGTGGCTGTGGAGGCAGTAGAGGAAGGGGCTGATCCTCAAGTATTGCAATCCCTAAGGTTTGCAGGGCACTTGGGGATGGATAACTAAAGCACCACACACCATAAGATAGAGAACTAAACTACTAGACTACAGCAGTTGGAGAACTAAACTACTAAACAGCTACAATTGGAGAATGAAACAAATACACAACAAAACATGTAAAAGTAAACTAATAGACAACAGGGATTGGAGAACTAAACTACTAAACCGCTATGATTGGGGAACTAAATAAATACATACCAGAATATTCAGAACTAAACTAATAGACAACAGGGGTTGGAGAACTAAACTACTAAACAACTTGGGTTGGAGATCTAAACTAGTACACACCAGGGGATGGAGAATAAAAGCAGTAGACACCAATGTATCTCTAGACACCAAATCTAGGGATCCCCAGGGCTTGCTGAACAATCCTCTGTATCTTACACTTACTTCCTCCAGTGCTTCTGCCTCCTCCTCCTCTTCTAGGGCTTCCACCTGTGCCTTCAATTTCTGCCTTAAGGAAACACACGTTCTGACAATGCAGAGAGAATACCCCCCACCATACTGCAAATCCAGGGCTCACCACAATCAGGCAGTGTTTAAATTAATATGCCTTTCAGTTGGCAGCAATACAGATCAAGAGTTGTGGACAGCTATCCATGCCAAGTTTGAGCAATGGCTGTCTCCACTCAACCTGGAGCCAGGGCAGGCCATGTGAGATAACAGTGCAAACCTGTTGGCGGCCCTATGCCGGGACAACCTCACACTCATGCCTCACGTGCCTTGCATGGCTCGCACCCTCAACCTGATGGTACAGCAATTCCTCCACCACTGTCCCAGCCTGGATGCACTGCTGAAGAAATCACTGTTGTTGTGTGCTCACTTCCGCCATTCCACTTAAGTTTGTATAGAGATCTTTCAGTTAACCAGTTGATATGCGATGTGACTACACCATTGAATTCAACTCTGCACATGTTGCAACGACTGTGGAAGCAGTGCTGAGACTTAGTACAGTATAACATTTTGCAAAGCCTGCCACAATGCAATGCGAGCGTGGTGCAATTCACACTTGCAGAGTAGACACAGATGTAAGCCCTCTGCACTCTTCTGACGTTTTCAAAATGGCTATTAAAATGGTTAGCACTGACAATACCGTCATCAGCATCACTATTACTGTCATCTACATGCTTTAGCACATATCTCTAAGTTCAGGTCTGCCATCTCACAGGCGGTTGCCACGGGAGGGACAAATGGATTAGGAAGAGGTGATGGATGCGCAACAGTTAGGAGATGAAGAGGATAACGATTTCCTCTATGTTGTCTGTGGTTGCCAGGAGGGAATGGAGGAAGCAAGCGTGAGTGTTATCCCGCCACCAGCACACTGTAGACTTGGACCTCATGAAAGAGACTGACCCATGAGCACCTTCTTGCAGCACTATCTGCAACATGATTGCTGCCCAAATTGTTAGGATTTGAAATAGTGCTGACTACTTGGTTGCCAGTCTGTTCGGTCCATGATACAAAAGTAAATTTTGCCAGTTGGTTCTCCCCTGGAAAGGGGCACATCCATGCTGCAGTATCAAAACATGCTTGAAAACAATCTTGACAGTGGTTTTCCCCAAGACAGCAGTGAGGCAAACAGTGTGCACTGCAGTGATAGGTTTCCAACACCAGGAACGTTGAGTCGTCAATGCAAAAACATTAGCAGCCTTTCAGTGCTGTAGTCCTGTGTTCCTACCCCGCCAAGGACAGCATCTGCAAAGAGTTTGTATGTTCTCCCTGTGTTTGCAAGGTTTTCCTCCCAGTACTTATTTTTCTTCCCACACTCCAAAGACATACTGAGAGGAAATTTAGATTGTGAGTCCCAATGGGGACAGTGCCAGCAATGTCTGTAAATGTGTGTAAAGCAATGTGGAATGATTGGTGCTATATAAGTGATTAAAAAAAAATAGAAATTGATGCTCAGTCACACTTAGGTGGCACAAATATCAGTTTCGCAGACTACTATTGCCAGAAAAAAGTAAGGATAGTAACACAGGTAGCTGACTCAAAGGGAGTTGAGGACTGCCAGTCTCGGAGGCCTACTGCTACAGGCAACACACATGAAGGATACCCAACCAGGAGTCTACATATTTCCAAAAATACGTGTCAGACACCACCAAAGTGTCATCAATTTTACCACAGTAGAAATAGTATAGTATGTGTCACTATTCCTCTGCACAAAATGTCTGTGACTCAGTGATGGACAGTTTTGTCATCCTGTCTTGTGCTGGGGCAGGCTGAGCTGTCAGTGCTTTGATTGCCAGCTCGGTTGTCCTATCTGTTTCCAAAGGTGCTCCCTGCTCTTGGTAATTGCCTTGCTATTTAGGTGAGCTGTCTTGGACAGATCATTGCCAGTCAAAAGCTTATTCTAAGCTTGTGCTCCCTGGTGTGTGTTCGCCAGTTCCCTGTGACTATCCCTTTATATTTACCCCTTTGCATCTGATATTCTGCTGCTGACCTATGGACTGTGCTCAGACTACCAGTTTGTTAATGCCCCTTTGTATCTGATATTCTGCTGCTGACCTTTGGGCTGTGTTCTGATTACCCGCTTGCTATTGTCCTTTTGCTTATCCGCTATTTCTCTGGTATTCTGACCCTGGCGTGTGACCTGATTTACGACTTCGTATTTCCCTTGGTTTACTATGTGCTTTTGGTATTGACCCCGGAACGTCTGACTTCGCTGACTCACGACTTGTCCATGGGTTGTGACTAGTGTCACAATAGGGACCGAAAATTCTTCCACTACACCCAATCCAGCAGATGGACACCCAACCAGGAGTGTTCACATTTCCAAAAATTAGTGGCAGACACCAACAAGTGGCATTAATTTCACCACAGTAGAAATAGTATAATAGGGACCGATAAGTCTTCCACTACAGCCAACCCAGCAGATGGACAGTCGGACACCCAACCGGTAGTATTTACATTTCCTAATATTAGTGACAGACACCAACTAAATGCCATCAATTTCACCACATTAGAAATAGTATAAAAAGGACTGACACGTTTTCCACTACAGCCAATCCAACAGATGGACACAAAAGAACGACTGTCCACATTTCCACAAATTTGTGTTAACATCTGCAGCAGCAGCAAAAGCAGGCACAGAAGCTCCATTAAAGATATCATAGACTGCAATTCTGCGAGAACGATGCAGCACACTAAAAACTACATTGAGTAACAGAAGTTGTCAGTTGTCTTTAGATAGGATGTGACATTGTTGGTTCACTAGTGCTTTCGCAAACATTACCACTTACACCACATACACCTTGAACACCAAGCCTAATCCCCCTTAACTAAAACCTCACTTTTTCCCAGTTATATTGCTCAGATAGTAGGAGTGATAGATAGTAGTGTGGAAGGAGCACAGTATTAGCAACTAAAAATTAGATTTTTTACTCTGCACCACCTCTGCACACAGCTGAATTTCTGCAACACTAAATGAGAAGGTTTAGTAACGTTAGTAACAGGAAAAATTTTTTTGCTTTGTGTGTTTGAGGCCTGCATAACATAGACTAGATGCTCAAAACAATTTTAAAGTGAGATCTACTCTACTGTATCACTTTACTAACAGAACAAAATTAGTTTTTAGAGTGAATGATGCCTGTATAATCTAGAACATATGCTCAAAAAAATTTCAAACTTGAATCTAGCCTGCAGGATCACCTTTGTAAAAATAAACAGAAAATATTTAATGTACAACAGCATCTGCACACAGAACAATTTCACAGCCACTAAATGACAAGGTGGGATATGTCGGGCCGTATCATGTTTAGCAAAGGAATTTTTTTAATATGCATGAACTCTGTAGACAGCTTTATTTCACTGCCACAAAATTACTACATTGAAAAAGGCAGGCCATATAACGTTTAGCACAAAAAAAAATATTTTTTTTATTGAGCGTGAGCTCTGCAGACAGCTTTATTTCACCACTACAAAATTATAAAATGGAATATGACGTGCTGTATCATGTTTAGCAACTGAAACTTTTCTTTTCATCTGCATGAGCTCTGCAGACAGGTTTATTTCACTACCACAAAATTACAATGTGAGATATGGTGGGCTGTATTACGTTTAGCAACAGAAAAAAATATTTTTTAATATGTGTCATATCTGCAGACAGCTTCATTTCACACCACAATATTACAACATAGGATATGGTGGGCTGTGTCACATTTAGCAACTGAAAAACATTTTTTTTCATCTGCATGAGCTCTGCAGACAGGTTTATTTCACTGCCATAAAATTACAAAGTGGGATATGGCAGGCTACATAACATTTAGCAATAGAAAAAAATAGTTTTTTTAATGTGCATGAGCTCTGCAGACAGCTGTCTTTGACCGTCACAAAATTACAGCGTGGGATATGAAGGGCTGTATCACGTTTAGCAACATAAGTTTTTTAATGTGTGTGAGGTCTGCAGACAGCTTCATTTCACCGCCACAAAATTACAATGTGGGATATGGTGGGCTGTATTACGCTTAGCAACAGAAAAAAATGTTTTTTTAATGTGCATGAGATTTACAGACAGCTTTATTTCACCACCACAAAATTACAACATGGGATATGGCGGCCTGTACCACGTTTAGCAACAGATTTTTTTTTTAATCTGCGTGAGCTATGCAGACAATGGAATTTCGCCACCACTAAATAATAAGGTGAGATATGGCATGCTAAATTACAGCAGCAAATGCCAATAAAATATGCGTAACAGCACAAATCACAGAGCAATGTCACCACATTACTAATTGACAAGGTGGGATATGGCATGCTGTTTCACATTCAGCAAGTGAAAAAAATAAGATTTAGAACTGTCTACCCACTAGCTAGCTAAACTATCTGGCTAAGAAACAACCACCAAGCTAACTAGCTAAAATCTATAAGCAAATAGGAGCAGCCTCTCTGTTCTGTTACAGTGTCAAAATAAACTAAAACAAGATGTCCACTCTTCATATGCAGAGGGACATGTGATTTCAGCAGCCAATGACACAAGCTGTTGTGTCAGGACATTGTGGATGTTTCCTGCACCCTGATTGCAAGCCGCAATGTGCACACATGTAAAAAGTTAACAAGCAAGCCGATCCTCTGAGCTCTTTCATCCCCCTACCCTTATCAAACACTTGCCCCACTCTCATCAAACACCATCATTATCATAGCCAAAGTGCTCAAAATACTTTAGTGGCAACTCAAATATTTTCCCACACTTTTTACCGAATGTTTCCGATTTTATAAAATTTTGCTTGTGTTTCCGATCACGAATCCGAATGTGCCATATTTGTACCGCTTTATGTTTGGTGATCGCTTTTCAAATAAATTTGCTCATCGCTACTCTTGGAATGTATAGCCTGGTGTCTTACTGTAATTTAGACTGAGAACTCTGTGATGGGTCTATCACAGTAACGACGGCTGTCATAATAAACATATTGCAGCTTTCCCTATTGCCCAGGCTGTAACTTCTTGCATGACATGGAGACTTCAAAGCTGCAGCTGAATTATTATTCTACAGCACCAATGTAAAAAGCGGTGCTGTAAAATTAAGGCTGTTGATGACCAACCTTAAAGTTTTTTTGAATGACTGAAAAACAATTATTAATAATATTTTATAATAGAGAAGTACATTTTACAATTGTCAGACTCATGGAATTCCCTAGTCATAGCATTGTTTCACAATTCAAAGTTCTTAAACTTTGTATGTCCTTATCTTTTGTCATCGGTGTTCTTTTGCAATTCTACATTTTTAAAAACTTTTTTGCTAAGTTTTTCTGATTCTTCTTTGATTACCGCTTTATTATTAGTTATAAATATTATTATTATTATTGTTTGATGTGCTGTACAATGTATTATAAAACCATGATTTGTTCGCAACATCTCTGGAATTTGCATATTGTACCTTTATGCTTTGCAATGTGGAAATTCTGTTTTCTTTGAATAGCTATGACCTTGCATAGTTTGGAATGCTGGACAAGTATGAGATAACTAGTCCCGCAATAATTCACATCACACATTAGTGCCTGTCAATAGATATTGCCTAATAAAAGGTTTAAAGTATTCTCAATACACATTAGGTAGTGTACTATATTTCTTGGTTGATCCAGATAATGTGTATGTAATAGCTTGCACCGTGTCTTCCTTTATCAGAGAGTTTAAACAAACAGGACCACTGAGAATTTTGGGCAGGAGAAATACATTATTCGCATCTCGCCTAATTGTAATATTAAAATGTAGATAGTATTAATGTAAAGCTGTTGAAGTTACTGTATTTGCCTTCAAAATGTTATTATTTTTTATTGCAAATCCATGATATCAGCTATTAGTAAGAAGTCACCTCTCCTATAGGCCTGCCGCAGGAAGAAGGGCTCAGTGGTGTATTTGCTCTTATCGTAAAATAAGTCTTGCTTGAACTACAAATCTGTCAGTCCTATGGCTCATGTAATAACAGTAGCCAGTTAGCCTGCTGTTAAACTCTATAAGCAATCAACCTCTCTTGTTCTTGCTTATATATATAGTAACATGGTCTAATAATCTCAATCAGCTAACTCTATATTTTATTAAAATGAGGCTTAGCTAATCATCTCCCATTTATGTTCTGACTTTCCTATCATTTATATATGTCTGGCATATACATAAGCTATACAAAATGATTTCCTATAGAATTATGTTACACTTTCCAGTGCTGATAACTTCCTTATTCTTAATTTAAACACAGTTACTTCTATTGAAAATGAGTAACTTTTTTTTTTCATTTATGCAAACTAAATGGTCCATTTGGTGTATTTATGTATGCCCACTTCTTCTTCCAGCCAAAAGCTTTTTATAAGTATGTTTAATCTACCTGTAAATTTAATTGTTATAACATATTATTGCTGTAGTCTAAATAATTATTACCACCATATACAGTGGGGAAAATAAGTATTTGATACACTGCCGATTTTGCACATTTTCCCACCTACAAAGAATGGAGAGTTCTGTAATTTTTATCGTAGGTACACTTCCACTGTGAGAAACAGTATCTAAACATAGAAACCAGAAAATCACATTGAATGATTTTTAAATAATTAAATTACATTTTGTTACATGAAATAAGTATTTGATCACCTACCAACCAGCAAGAATTCTGGATCTCATAGACCTGTTAGTTTTCCTTTAAGAAGCCCTCCTACTCTGCACTCAATACCTGTCTTAATTGCAACTGTTTGAACTTGTTACCTGTTTAAAAGACACCTGTCCACACAATCATTCACAATCCAACCTCTCCACCTTGGCCAAGACCAAAGAGCTGTATAAGGACACCAGGGACAAAATTGTAGACCTGCAGAAGGCTGGGATTGGTTACGGGACAATAGGAAAGTAGCTTGTGAAAGGCAACAACTGTCAGCACCAATATTAGAAAATAGAAGAATCACAAGATGACTGTCACTCTTCCTTGGTCTGGGGCTTCATGCATCTCGCCTCGTGGGTGTAACAACCCTACTGGCATCACTGCATGACCTCCCATTCCCAGACACCAACTTACTCATAGCTCCAGGCCATGCTGTGAGTTCTGTCTGCTGCCAACTCCATGCTGTGTGCCTCTTGCTTCCTGCCTGCTCTCTGCATACTTCCTGGCTGTGTGCATAGGGGGGTGGCGCCAGCACTCTCTGGCTTTTATGGAATCAGATGCACCTGCCTAATGTGTCCCTGGTCTATTACCAAGAGGCTTCTAGTATTTAGGGCAGCTCCCCCCGGTGGAAGCTGCCTGAGCAACGCCTTTACTCAGTTAGTGTCTTGCTACTGAGTTGCCATGTCCTGTCCTGTGTTTTGCCCTCTCTGGAGGCTTGATTCCTAGTCCTGTACCTGTCTGTCTGCCCTCCAGGAGGCAGAATATCCTGGTCTCTGGGTCCTTGTTCCTAGCCTTGCCTTGTATCTGCCTGTCTGCCCTCCAGGAGGCAGAATATCCTGGTCCCTGTGCTATTGTCTCTTGCCTTGTCTCATACCTGTCCTCTCTGCCCTCCTGGAGGCACTATATCCGGGTCTCTGTGTCCTTGTTCCAGTCCCTTGTCTCGTACCATTACCTTGTCTGTACTCAGTCCTACCTCTGTCTCTTGGTCTCCTTTGTCTGTGGCTCTTTTCCCTGCTGTGTCTATCCTTGTGTCCTCTCCGTCTGCCTGTGCTCCGCACTCTTGTGGCTCTGCCTGTGCTCCGCACTCTTGTGGCTCTGCCTGCTCTGCACTTTTGCGGCTCTGCTTGTGCTCCGCACTCTTGCGGCTCTGCTTGTGCTCCGCGCTCTTGCAGCTCTGCCTGTGCTTCCCACTCCTGCAGTTCTGCTTTGTTCTGCTTCTGCTGCTGCAGAACCTCTTGCTGCTAACTGCAGCTCCTCTCTGCAGCCTTGCAGTTCTTCTCCAAACTTGTTCCTTCATACCCATCTATATTTCCATCCTTCCCGTACCAGTACCTACAACTCTTGTGTGAACAGGTCTCTACCTATTCCATATACCACTCCTTCCTGTCCGTGTCCCTGTGCCTTCCCAATTAGCCGTGCCCGCCTGCCAGTGTTTCAGCTGTGCCCGCCTGCCAGTATCTCAGCCGTGCCCACCTACCAGCATCTCAGTCATGACTGCCTGCCAGCGTCTCAGCCGTGCTCACCTGCCTGTCTGTCAGTCGCACCTGTCCTAGCATTCTGTTCCCCAGTGGGATCATCAGCTACAGCCAGACACCACCCTGGAGTGGCACCTGGCAGCTACCTGCCGCACAAGCCTGACCTCACCATCAGAGGCTCCAGTGAAGACTGAGGTAGCTGCATTAGTTACACCCCTTCCAGGGTAGTCTGGTTTGTGGCACAGTGGGTCCACAACCCCCTCGCTCGCACCATCCTGCCAAGGCGCGAGCGTGACAATGGTGTAACGATAATTCTGAGAAAAGTAAGGAATGAGCCCAGAACTACACATGAGGACCTGGCCAATGACCTAAAGAGCGCTGGGACCACAGTTTCAAATATTACCATAAGTAACACACTACACTGTGATGGATTATATTCCTGCAGGGCACACAAGGCCCCTCCTCTCTCTAGCACATGTCCAGGTCTGTTAGAAGTTCATCAGTGACCTTCTGGATGATCCAGATGAGGCATAGGAGAAGGACATGTGGTCAAATGAGAATAAAATAGAGTTTGTTGGTATCAACTGCATTCGCTGGAAGAATAAGGATAATTTGTAGTCTGTGAATACTAATCTATAAATTCAAGTGATATGTAAAAAAGTGATATATATGTCTAGTCACTCAGTGTGACTGAATTCATTGCTATGAGATATACTCTAGTGTGAGCAAATTCTTTTCAACTTTATCTATATTTCATTTCCATTTTCAAACCATGATAAACTAGTCAAAAATAAAAAACATAAAGATTGCAAATATTATCATAGTTTGTATCAAATAATTCCACTATATATATATATATATATATATATACTCTGAATATATACTGCATATATGTATATGTATATATATTGTGGTACAGTAAAGGGTGTTTTACTGGATGGAAGATATGTTTCTCCTAGCAGATTAATGTTTGGTCGGGTTTTTCCTTAAAGACGGGACCTGCGATGATGTCAGGGTCACTTGATCAGCCCATGTGATGTCTACCTCACTGGTGGGAGGGGTTAGGCCCTATGTAATGGAGATTGGTGATTGTCACAGGATGAGTGTGTTTCTGGGAGCTACAGGAACTTGTGTGGACTCAGCCTGGAACTTGTATACAGGATTCCCGTGCTGCAGGACTATCGCAGCAAGACTTGGAAGAACCCTGGGAATGACACCTGGCGGATGCCGCAGGACCTGGCAGCTGCTTAGTTACGCCCATCCCGCGCAAGGGGTGAGTCTGGGACCAGTGGTTCTCCAAGCTGGAGTATGTGTTTTATTTCCCTTATGTTTTGCTAAGCTGCTGGTTACTGAGTGACATTATAACCACTGAAATTGGACTTTATGCCTGTGTGTTGCCTCATTACTGCCGCCCGGCTATTGCCTACCAGAGCGAATCCCTACTATATATATATATATATATATACACACACACACACACACAGTCATGGCAGAAAGTGTTGGTACAATTAAAATCCACCACATGCTGGGGGGCAAAGTGGTCGGTCATAGAGCTAATATACAAATTACAGAAATTGCAGCAAATTAGACTTCCAAATTACAGTATGTGCTAAGTGTCTCAGTTTTTTCCTAGGATCCAGAAGCAGTATTGCTATTCATATTTCATATATTTCATATTGACATGCTTTAGCACTACAGAGTGCAACTTTTTTTGTATATTGTATATGGAGATGGCGGCTCCTATTATGCACCTGTTCACACAAGCTTGGAAGTGCCAGTCAGTCTTTTGGCATTTACATATTAGCTTTATGACCGAGCACTCCGCCCTTCACATGTGGTGGATTTTAACTGCAACAGGGTCCTACCTACCCATAAATTCAGGCTTTGAATAGAGGTATCCACATCTACCCAGAAATTCAGACTTCAGAGTTATAGAGGTATTCACACTAGACACATAGGACCCAGCAGATCTGAGACTGCCTTGTCGTTGGCTACTGGGCATGCATGAATTGGCCAAATTATGTGGTAAGTGTCTCATTTTTTTCCCTAGTATCCAGAAGCGGTAATGCTATTCATATTTCTTATATTACATATTGACATGCATTAGCACTACAGAGTGCAACTTTTTTTGTTTACAGATCATCATCTAAACCCTGAAGTCATAGTAATTTTCAACTCTAAAGTTCAAATAGCATTCCTACACTGCTCAAGCAGAAAAAGGCACTCCTTGGGTTGTCCCCATCTGTTATTATACTATGTGAGATAGCCCCCTAATGGAAGGTGCTAGACCATGTGATGTGATAGCGGCAGGGCATTATGGGGAAGCCCACCTGGTCGTGCCTGACACCATAAGCCAACTTTAAGTCTTTACTAGGGTGGTAAATAGTGCCAATCATTTTTATTTGGCTCATTTGTTATTTGAATCACAGTATTTGAATTGAGGGGAAGCTGCAAATTTCAGGAAATGTTTTAAGGAGATCTACTGAGGATCGATCCACTCATCTCTACTAATATCACATACCTTCTTGTCTGAACCACTTTTGTTAATCATGCCAGTACTGCATATTTCAGAATGTGTTTTCTTTCAGTAGTGGACTATGAAGCCCATAAATCACGTTTAATCAATTGTCTATTTAAACACATTAATCAACTCCATTATGTGCTATGCTGTAAAATCGCAATCTCTGTATTTTGTGTTGCAAAGAAGAGCTATTGAAAAATATATCAAGATAAAAAATCAATTCCTTATCTATTCATTTCTTTCTACTATCCTTACCACATTTATATTTAATCTCGGTTGTACCTATACAAGAAAATGATAGATATAATCAAAGTAATTGCAATTGTAATGAACATCTATTTTTCTGCCTTGTTATCTGCCTGCTGCACACAACACAGATTAAAATGCATCAAGCAAATAACACGGAAAATATATTCAAATAAACAAATCATGCACCAGCATCATTACGGTGCTAAAAGAAAATGCCAAGCCCAACTACATCAGCACACACTGCAAACCACATTTCATAAGTGACATTTAAAACCACGGCTATGTTATTAAATTGGGACGCTATTTAATGTGCACAGAATTTTATAAACTCCACTTTTATGGCAGCCTTGTTGTGTTTTTTTTCATTCCCTTGCCATATTGTTTAATGATGTAGACCATGAATCAGTCAGGAGACTGTAAACCATTGCTATTCTGACAAACAAAAAATAGCAATAAAATGCTTTCTATTCTCTTTCCTGAATAATCTAAGCTCTGCCTATTGCTCTGCTCAGACAGTAAAATTCCACAATGGAGGCGATGCATAGTGTGTTCGTTATGACTTTTATGAAGTGTTTTATTATTACCATTTACTGTGCTGATACTACTAATGTTCCCCATGGTTCTCTAATGAGCTGCCTATTTTTAGAATCGATTGTGTTGGTTTTTTTTCTTTTTTTCTCCCTTCTTAGTTTAGCGCATATAAGAAGGTTTCATAGAAATACAGCTGAGAAGCGAAGTTTAAAGAAATGTCACTGTATGCTACATAAAGTTAAATGTCATCAGAAATAGGTCAGGAGTCAGGACAAGTTTTTTCACATCTACAGTACTTTGGAAAATGTTTTTAGAACTCAACAGAAAGCAATGCAATGAACCAGGACCGGTGGTAAAAGTGGATGTAGTTTCTTTTGAGCCATGTTTTAAAGCACCACTCCAGCGTTTTATTTTTATTTAAATACTGGACTGGTGCTAATAATCTACGGTACATTTTTAGCCTAGTATTATACTTACTAGCCGCTGTCTTCAGCTCTTCACAAGGCTGCTCTAAATAATGGGTAGCCAAGGCACTCCCTTTGCAATTTATTGCATTTTTTTGGAGGGGTAAATCAGCATTCAGTAAAAATCCATATAATTTGTGACATTCACCATTTGGGTCCTTTCCAGATCTTGTTTACAAGGCTGCATTACACTCTGCCTATGTGCTCCCATGTGCTGCGGACACCAACATCAACTGTCAGTAAGTTATTGACTTTCAACTGCAGCTAAATAAATGAGAACAGTTAATTTATCAAGTATGAAGTATATTACCATTGCATATAGAATCTATCGCCACATATTCAGTATAAAAAGATCCTATATAGTAGATCTAAATATCAAAGAGCCAACAAGTTTAGGATTTTTAATATTTAATTTCCAAATATTGCTGCAGTGATGATGAGCTGTTTTAGCTTGTCAACATAGACACATCATTGTTTCAATTAAATATCTGCATCCCTTATAACAGAGAACATCCTTTCATGTAATGAGTGACTGCACAGCTTCACGATGTGAGGGGAAAGGGGGCAGGGAGAAGTCTGTGGAGAATGACAAGCTGACCCTGAGAAGAGGAGAGAGAAGGGCAGCCCTTCCCATCTGTAGTTGCTGTTCTTACATAGGAGCTCCCTAGGGGACTTAAAGGGAGTCTCCTGTGTACAGCCCATCATCTGGCTGCTAATTTCCAACATCAGCCCTCCACTACTCACTACTGCCATTGGAAACATGATGAAGAAGAAATCAGTGTATATATATATATATATATTTATATATTTATACTGTATATGTTGTGTATGAATAATGTATAAGTACATGTATAATGTGTATGTGTGGAGATCATGTGTCTTTGATGTGTCTCCTTATGCAAATATCATTGAACTGATGTTTTTAGCCTGGGGGGCCAGTATACATAGTCCCTTCCTAGGCTATTGCTATCAGCCCACATCTTTCTGCTTAGCCTTTGCTGGTTATTAATTATTGCGGGACACTGCGTCATTTTTTGAGAAGTCCTCCATTTTAATAGCCAATAAAGGCTAAGTATACAGCTGTCAGCTGATTTTAATAGTCTGGGAAGCTCCATGGGTATTACCCCCTTTCCAAGCAGATGCACTGTTCTAATTGTATGAGACTGATATCTATACATCTACCTATTCTATGTGTATATACTGTATGTAATCTTTTTCTATCTATCTATTCCATATCTATCTACCCCATATCTATCTATCTATCTATTAATCTGTGTGGGTTTAGAAGAATATTTCCTTTGAAAACACGATGTGTAAATAACATAGAGAATTGCTCTATGTAAAGGCTCATGTTAAAATCGCATTGCAATCAGATAGCTATCGCACTGCTTTCGGATGTAAATCGTATGCTAGGTGTGAAAAATTAGATTGTACTCGCATGACACTCACATGACACTGGCATTACTCTCGTGCAGCTATCGGCAGTGAGAATTGGACCAATTTTTTGTACGTTTAGTGTGACTTCAGCCTTAGGCCACATGCTCACATTGAGTGAGATTGAGATCTGGTGACTGTGCTGGCCACTCCATTACAGATAAAATACCAGCTGCCTGCTTCTTCCCTAAATAGTTCTTGCATAATTTGGAGGTGTGCTCTGGGTCATTGTCATATTGTAGCATGAAATTAGCTCCAATAAAACGCTGTCCACAGGGTATGGCATAGTATTGCAAAATGGAGTGATAACCTTCCTTATTCAAAATTCCTTTTACCTTGTTCAAATTTCCCACTTTACCAGCACCAAAGCAACCCCAGACCATCACATTACTTCCACCATGCTTGACAGATGGCGTCAGGCACTCTTCCAGCATCTGTTCAATTGTATTGCATCTCACAAATGTTCTTCTGTGTGATTCAAACACCTCAAACTTGGATTTGTCTGTCCATAACACTTTTTACCAATCTTCCTCTGTCCAATGTCTGTGTTCTTTTGCCCATATTAATCTTTTCCTTTTATTAGCCAGTCTCAGATATGGCTTTTCTTTGCCACTCTGCCACTAGCTTTTTGAAGTTGCCAGTTGAGGACCTGGGAGGCGTCGATTTCTCAAACTACAGACTTTAATGTACTTGTCTTGTTGTTCAGCGGGGCCTCCCACTTCTCTTTCTACTCTGGTTAGAGCCTGTTTGTGCTCTCCTCTAAAGGGAGTATTACACACCGTTGTAGGAGATCTTCAGTTTCTTTGCAACTTCTCGCATGGAATAGCCTTAATTTCTAAGAACAAGAATAGACTCTTGAGTTTCACTTGAAAGTTCTTTTTTTCTGGCCATTTTAAGAGTTTAATGGAACCCACAAATGTAATGCTCCAGATTCTCAACTAGCTCAAAGAAAGGTAAAGTTTATAGCTTCTCTAATCAGCCAAACTGTTTTCAGCTGTGCTAACATACTTACATACAAGGGGTTTCCAAGGGTATTCTAACCATCCATTAGCCGTCTTACACAGTTAGCAAACACAAAGTACCATAAGAACACTGGAGCGATGGTTGTTGGAAATGGCCCTCTATACACCTATGAAGCTATTGCATTACAAACAAGACATTTGCAGCTAGAATAGTCATTTACCACATTACCACATTAACAATGTACAGAGTGCATTTCTGAATCATTTAATGTTAGCTTCATTGGAAAAAACTGTGCTTTTCTTTCAAAAATAAGGACATTTCTAAGTGACCCTAAACTTTTGAACGGTAGTGTATGTATATATATATGATAAGATAATCCTTTAATCGTCCCACCATGGGGAAGAATATACATATATATATACATACATGTTTTGAAGAATATTTCCTTGAAAATTATGTGTAAATGACTTAGAGAATTTCTCTATTTAAATGCTATTGTTAAAATCGCATTGCAATCGGATAGCAATCACACTGCATTTGATTGTAAATTGGATGCTAGGTGTGAAAAATCGGATTGTACTTGCATTACACTGGTCCGACTCTCCTGCATCAAAATCGGACAAATTTTAAAATCACTAGTGTGACTCCAGACTAAAACACCACTTCAGCAATGCAATAAAAAACACTGTAGTGATGCTTTAATGCAGTACAAAAAAGAGGATATAATGTATGTTAGTTACATGAGGTTTCTCGTGTATCTGTTTTTTTTTATTGCTGTGATAACATCTGTCACGATCCCACTGCTGACACCGACATGTCACGGACAGGGGGATGAGACCTTTGGCTGCACACAGCTATCACAGGCTCAGGGGGGCTTATCTTAGTTATCCCACCGCTGGCACCATGTGATAAAAAAACACCAAGCTTGTCTTGCCCTAACAATTTACCACAGGGGGTTTATTTTAGTTACCCCACCACTGCCACAATATGTTACAAGCTGTCAGGATTTATGGATATCACACTTTTCAGTTCCACTTTGGAACTCGCAGCTCTCCGGTGCCCCCCCTTACCCTCAGGTCAGTCAGGGAACTACACCTAGGATAATTGGTCTCTGGATGGGCCGCTCACTGTGGACTGGCTGGTCGGTGCACTGCAGCGAGGGAATGATCAATGCTCTGGCCACAGCCACACAAAAGCTTATAAAACCTCTTCCGTCGCTGCCAGCTTCACCCACCCAACCGGGACGACCACACTTTGCTGCCACCTGCTAAGTATTTCTGGTATTAATATTTAAAATTAATAGAGGGGTTTGTAGCAAACCCGAATTAGTAGCGTAATTAGCTTGCAGGCACATGAATTCGTCACAGAGAAAGGAGGCAGAACTAATACATTTTATAAGTTCAGTATAGAATCACTGCACACGTAGAATATGCTTAAAGTGAATATTTATTGATGGTGATAGTTAAAGCGACAGCTGAATTTTCGGCCTGATGACGGCCTTTATCACATAGTCGCGGGTAAGTAATGTCACTGCTAGGCAATATTTCAAAAGACACAGTCTGTCCAGTATGGCTGGTAATCCAGGTTCCTAAGGAGCCGTTGCCTTGGTGATATGCCAGAGGATCATTGGTGGTGCAGTGTGGGGTGCAGGCACCGCACCATTTCACTGCTCGGGCACGGCGGTGCCTACACCCCACACTGCGCCAGCAATGATCCTCTGGCACATCACCAAGACAATGGCTCCCTAGGAAATACAAAAACTGAAAAGTGGGGTGTGCAATATTATTCGGCCCCTTTAACTTAATACTTTGTTGCGCCACCTTTTGCTGCGATTACAGCTGCAAGTTACTTGGGGTATGTCTCTATCAGTTTTGTACATCAAGAGACTGAAATTCTTGCCCATTCTTCCTTAGCAAACTGCTCAAGCTCAGTGAGGTTGGATGGAGATCGTTTGTGAACAGCAGTTTTCAGCTCTTTCCACAGATTCTCGATTGGATTCAGGTCTGGACCTTGACTTGGCCATTCTAACACTTGGATACGTTTATTTGTGAACCATTCCATTGTAGATTTTGCTTTATGCTTGGGATCATTGTCTTGTTGGAAGACAAATCTCCATCCCAGTCTTTTGCAGACTCCAACAGGTTTTCTTCAAGAATGGTCCTGTATTTGGCTCCATCTATCTTCCCATCAATTTTAACCAGCTTCCCTGTCCCTGCTAAAGAAAAGAAGGCCCAAACCATGATGCTGCCACCACCATGTTTGACAGTGGGGATGGTGTGTTCAGGGTGATGAGCTGTGTTGCCTTTACGCCAAACATATCGTTTGGCATTGTTGCCAAAAAGTTCGATTTTGGTTTCATCTTACCAGAGCACCTTCTTCCACATGTTTGGTGTGTCTCCCAGGTGGCTTGTTGCAAACTTTAAGCAACACTTTTTATGGATATCTTTGAGAAATGGCTTTCTTCTTGCCACTCTTCCATAAAGGCCAGATTTGTGCAGTGTACAACTGATTGCTGTCCTATTTACAGACTGTCCTACCTCAGCTGTAGATCTCTGCAGTTCATCCAGAGTGATCATGGGCTTCTTGGCTGCATCTCTGATCAGTCTTCTAGTTGTTTGAGATGAAAGTTTAGAGGGACGGCTGGGTCTTGGTAGATTTGCAGTGATATGATACTCCTTCCATTTCAATATGATCGCTTGCACAGTGCTCCTTGGGATGTTTATAGTTTTGGAAATCATTTTGTATCCAAATCTGGCTTTAAACTTCTCCACAACAGTATCATGTACCTGCCTGTTGTGTTCCTGGGTCTTCATGATGCTCTCTGTGCTTCAAACAGAACCCTGAGACTATCACAGAGCAGGTGCATTTATACGGAGACTTGATTACACACAGGTGGATTATATTTATCATCATTAGTCATTTAGGACAACACTGGATCATTCAGAGCTCCACAATGAACTTCTGGAGTGAGCTTGCTGCACTGAAAGTAAAGAGGCCGAATAATATTGCACGCCCCACTTTTCAGTTTTTGCATTTCCACAAAAATTTAAAATAACCAATAAATTTCAATCAACTTCACAATTGTGTCCCACATGTTATTGATTTCTCACCAAAAATTTACATTTGGTATCTTTATGTTTGAAGCATGATATGTGGGAAAAGGTTGAAAAGTTCCAGGGTGACGAATACTTTCGCAAGGCACTGTATCTATTTAAATAACACTGTATGGCAACACAAACCAGTCCTTTTTTTTAAGGTTCTGAATTTTTTATTAACCACTAAAATATAAAGAAACCCAATAAGGGTATGTGCACATGTCCAGTATTTGCAGCAGAAAAATCTGTTGGCAGGATAAACTTTGGGAAAGATACGCATGTTTTGCTGTGTTGTTTTTTCTCATTTATTTGAGTAGGTGGAAAAACCCTGCAAAAACTCTGTAAGAGTTGACATGTGGCAGATTTGAAACTGCTTCAAATCTGAAAGGAAAAAATAAGCAACATGTGCATGAGAATTCAGACATCTCATCTAGTGATGGGCAAAAGTATTCAGATAAGTTGTTAAACAAGCACGCTCGTGTGCTAACCGAATAATATGTTCCAGTCCCCGCATCTGCATATCTCGTGGCTCGAGACATGCGGCTGCGGAGACTCGAACATATTATTCAAGCACGCCGAAGACACTCGGTTAACACATGAGCTCGATCAGATAACATCTTTTCTGAGCACGTTAGCTCATCACTAATTTCATCCACTTTGCTTGAATAGTAAAACGCTGTGTTTTGTCCACAACAATAAAGCACAGAAAAACCACATCAAAAACGCAATGTGTCCACATAACTTGAGTTTGGTATGGACATAATTGGACCGATCTGGAGAATCATATTGCCAGGTAATTTTTACAGCAGAATGAACACAGTAAAAAAATATGCAATTTCACCATTGTTTTGTTTTTACAATTTCATCTCACTTTTTTCCCTTGGTTTCCAAAAGATTGTGCACTAGACCAGGTGTAGAAAGCCATATGTCATGATCCATGTACAGAGCACAATGCCTTGACCATCCGTTGATGTCCGGACCTAAACTTAACAGATGCATTAATGCTTATAAGGTTTCATGCAGGTTTAGTGACCAGCGATTGGCCTTAGGCTACTTCACACTTGCATTCTGACATCGCATTTGTTTTTTCTGTTTTTAGAAACGGACAAATGGAGTTAATGTTGGAGATGAGTCTGTTGCATAACTAACATAAATGGAAGCAGCACCATTAATTATTGTGGGGTCATCTGGTTTCCTCTTGATTTTGTACATAGAATGGAATAAAAAGAGCATCATGCAGAACTTTTATGTTTCGTCCTAATACTGAACTTCACCAAACCCGGAGGCACTTAAAGAGAACCTGTCACCCCCCCCCCCTGGCATTTTTAGCTAAAAGAGCCACCTTGTGCAGCACTAATGCTGCATTCAGTTAAGGTGGCTCTTTTAGTTAAAAACACCTGGGGGGTGGCAGGTTCCCTTTAATAATATTCAGTCAGGTCCCTTTGCTTCCATTCATATTAGTCATTTTAAATATTTAGGCTATATTCACATGCAGCAGATTTTTTTTTTGCAGTTATTATACTTTAGAAATCTCAAATTCAATCAGGAAGATAAAAGTGTGTGCATGAGAACTGAAGCACTTTTGAAATCTGCATCATGTCAATTATTTCAGCATTTTTTCACTCATAGAAAGCAACAAGTAAGTGAAAAAATGCTGTAAAAAAACAAATGTTTTTTTTACACATTTTTGGTGAATAAAACTAACTTTATTAAACGTACTGTAGACAAAGCATACATGTAATCTGCTCCCAAAAAATGCTGCAAAAAAAGGAACAAAAACGAAAGAGTGTTTTGAATACTTCATTTTTCCTGACGAAGAAAGCAGGTTTTGACTACTGAAAAAAAAACTCAGCAAAAATATAACGTGTGAACATAGCCATGGATGCGTTTTTTCTGCATTTTTTTCTGCAGTTTAAAATATGTTTATTGCAGTACTAGCAAAGTCGTGAGATTTCAGAAATCTCATGCAAATGCTGTTTCGCTTTGCTGACGAAATTGGAAAGCTACATTTCTAAAATGTGCAGCACCAATTCTTTCAGTGTTTTTTCATCCATAGCGTTAAGTGCAAAAACACAATGAAGCGTTTTTCCAGTCTTTTTGGTGAATAAAACTAACTTTATTAAATATGTACTGTAGACAAATCACACAAGTAATACATGCAAAAAACGCTGTGAAAACCTGAAAAATGGGTGTCTTTTTACTGCCAAAAGAGAAAGTTTTGGCTGCTGAAAAAATGCTGCATATGAACATAGCATAATTATTTCAGAATGCAGGTGAGAAAGTAGTCTGATATTACAGTTATTACATTCACAGTTTTTGCCAACATGATGCACAATTATGTGAACAGTAGTTCAACAAGCAATGCAATTTTCCCAATATGTTGCATTCATCTTTAAACTTTGCTTTGGATATGGTTAAGTATAATCACTTAACTTTGATGTTACATAGGACTGCAGATGACAACTATTACATTATCTGTATTCAGATAATTATCACTGTGCTATCTGTGATGTTACAATTTTCGTTTGGTGGTGGTCTACAAAACATATGCCCCAGGGCCAGGGCCCTTGATTTTTTCTGATCCTACCAACGCTCCTGGTTAGCTTACCTTTTGGTCTAGAGCAGAAAAGGAGTTATTGTCGTTCCTTGTCTAGAGCAGAAAAGGAGATATTATCATGACTTGTTTAGAGCAGAAAAGGAATTATTGTCATGACTTGTTGTCTAAAGCAGAAATGAATTTAAAGGGGTTGGAAAACCTATTTAATAAATTTAGGGCCCTATAGAAAATATAAACTATCTATACTTGTCTCCCGCAGCTATGCCATTCTGGTAATGTCAGCAGTTCTGTTCCTGGAGTTCCATAAGAGATTGTTGTATCACTTCACCACTGCAGCCATTGAACATTCGCTCATCAATATTAATATTACATCAAAGCAGATGTCTTATCTAGCAAAAGAGTATAAGCTGCAGTCAGTGGTGTAACTAGAGTCCAGTGGGTCCTGGTACAAAATCTGGACATGAGCCCTCCCCTGCTTGTTGGTCAGATGTATGGGCCCTTGTAGCGTTGTAAATCCTATAAGGACATACGTGTTGCCTCTCTCACTCATTATGTAGTAATATCTCCCATCCTGTGCCCATTCTGGTATATACAGTTAGGTTCATATATATATTTGGACAGAGACAACATTTTTCTAATTTTGGTTCTAGACATTACCACAATGAATTTTAAACAAAACAATTCAGATGCATTTGAAGTTCAGACTTTCAGCTTTCATTTGAGGGTATCCACATTAAAATTGGATGAAGGGTTTTGGATTTTCAGCTCCTTAACATGTGCCACCCTGTTTTTAAAAGGACCAAAAGTAATTGGACAATTGACTCCAAAGCTATTTCATGGACAGGTGTGGGCAATCCCTTTGTTATGTCGTTCTCAGTTAAGCAGATAAAAGGCCTGGAGTTGATTTGAGGTGTGGTGCTTGCATTTGGAAGGTTTTGCTGTGAAGGAAACAGGTGGTCAATGGAGCTCTCCATGCAGGTGAAACAAGCCATCCATAAGCTGCAAAAACAGAAAAAATCCATCCGAGAAATTGCTACAACATTAGGAGTGGCAAAATCTACAGTTTGGTACATCCTGAGAGAGAAAGAAAGCACTGGTGAGCTCATCAATGCAAAAAGACCTGGGCACCCACGGAAGACAACAGTGGTGGATGATCGTATAATAGTCTCCATGATGAAGAGAAACCCCTTCACAACAGCCAACCAAGTGAACAACACTCTCCAGGAGGTAGGCGTATCAATATCCAAATCTACCATAAAGAGAAGACTTCATGAAAGTAAATACAGAGGGTTCACTGTGTAGGGTCGTGGGCCAGACTGGGGGGTGGTCCCTCTGTATACCGCACAGTGACATAACAGACACAAGATAGAGGCAACTTTCGGGTGCAACAGGTCCAAGTTTATTTTTTGCCATCCGTCTGACGGCCCCAGCATTACATCGCAATCCTTTTCACGGCCCTCCATTTCAAGGCCCCGTTACACACACCGTACTTTGCACTAGAGACGTAAATATACGCACTGTCCCTTTTTCAAAATTAGTGATGTTCCTGACAGCTCAGTCACTGTGGCCGCCTTTACTGATCTGTTGTCGTCCTTAATTCGGTATGTTTTCCCCTGAGGCCTCGTCTGTACTGTGGTACTTTGTGTCAGGACCACCCCCTGACTTCCCTTCTCCTCAGTCCTCTGGTTTAGCTCTCCTCACAACACTCCAATTGTCACAGACTTCTTGCCTCTTGAGCTCCTCCCGGGGAATGGAACTTTCTGGAACCCTCCTGTCAAATTTATATCTTTCCCGGTTCCCTGTAACTCTGCCCCCCATGACCAACGGTTTCTAAAGCCCTAAGCTGCTGTTAAGTCCTGAACTCACACTCCTCCCTGCCATCTTGTGGTCAACCCAAGGTACTGCACGTCATCTACACTTTCCTAGCTGTTTCCCCACTCTCATAACTGATATCTGTCTAAAGTGTGCAACCCTTCTCTTTCTAGTCTGACAAGTCCATCCACCCATCAGGTCACCTTCCCTACACTTCGCCTTCCTTTGTCTGTTGTCGTCCCCAACAATCGTAGTCCCTGCCTTCGTCATTCTAAAGCTTACCCTCTATCTGTTGTCGGACCGACTGTTGGGCCGAACCAAACCGGGAGCACCCTGCTCCGAGCAGCCTACTGCTACTCGCCAGCGAGCACGCCACATGACAACTTCCTTCAAATTGGGCTAAGTACACCTGGATTCTCTCCACGGCGTGTACCTTCCCCTACTCTCCCCTTCTGTCTTCCTTCCACTCTCCAGCGCTCCATGATCGAAGCCTTACGCCTACCAGATCATTGTCAGTGCCCGCCTATTCTACTGGGGTGTCCGTAATGTCAGGGACCTGATTTGGGACTACCGTCTTGTTCCATTTCTTCCATCTCTTTGCCTTCCTTTCAGTAACAAGTCATGGTCGGTGCCTCATGGAGTGAATTACCTTTACGATGGACTACTTGCTAGAGATGGGGTGCACCTTACGAAGACTGGAAAACATGTATTTGGAAGTCGCCTTGCTACACTTGTAAGGAGAGCTTTAAACTAGAACAACATGGGAAGGGAAGCAATAGACCAGAAAAAGCCATACACCTGACAAATGCTATTGAGAACTCTGCTATTAGAAGTGGAAAGGAAGAACAAAGACAAAAGAATCTAATTAATAAAAATATTGGGGAAAGAGAAGCCAATCACAAACTTAAATGTTTCTATACTAATGCACAAAGCATGGGCAACAAACAAGGAGAATTGGAACTACTAACACAAGAAAAGAAATATGATGTCATTGGAATCACTGAAACTTGGTGGGACAATACACATGATTGGAATACAAGACTAGAAGGATACAACTTATTTGCAAGAAACAGACTTGATAAACGAGGAGGAGGTGTCGCATTGTATGTTAGAAACACGTATATCTGCACAGAGATTGAAGCTTCAGAGACTGGGAGTTCTGTGGAAACTGTTTGGGTAAGAATACAAGGACAGAACAATGGAAAGGACACCATTGTAGGCATTTACTACAGGCCGCCTGTGCAAGCTGAAGATATGGATGAACTCTTTATGCATCAAATGGCCAAGTTCTCCAAAAAATATGACATAGTTGTCATGGGAGATTTCAACTATCCAGACATTTGTTGGGAATCTCTCTCAGGCAAAGCTAACAGGTCAAGGAAATTCTTATCCTCTCTTGCTGACAACTTTATCTTCCAAAAGGTAGGGGAGAAAACAAGGGGAACTGCTACCTTGGATCTAATCCTTATAAACAGGGAGGAAATGGTTGAGGAGGTAAAAGTGGCTGGGACCCTAGGAGGTAGCAACCATGCTATTTTGGATAACTAGAGGAGGAAGACCTGTGAAGACTCAGACGTCAAGGTTAGATTTCAGAAAGGCAGATTTTAAGGGATTCAGAAAGAGAATTGGAGGGATCCAATGGCTGGATATCCTTAAAGACCAAAATGTCCAGGAAGGATGGGAAATCTTGAAAAATGAAATTCTCAAAGCACAATTGTTAACAATTCCGAAAAGAGGGAAGAATAGGAAGCATTTAAGGATGGATGAACACAGAACTTAAGCACATGCTAAAAAGGAAAAAAATGTTTATAAAATGGAAAGAGGGAGGCATATCTAAAGTAGAATATAATGCTGTCTGCAGAACCTGCAGGGCACAAATCAGATTATCTAAGGCTGACAATGAGGCTTGCAAGAGATGTCAAAAGCAATAATAAAGAATTTTGGGGATATGTCAAAAGTAAAAGAAAAGTCAAAGATGCTATAGGATTTTTACAGGATGAAAATGATGAAATGGTAAGACAGGATGTTGAGAAGGCCGAACTTTTAAATTCCTATTTTGCATCTGTTTTCTCTCAGAAAGGAAATGTAACATCAACTGTTCTTCACTGTCCTATTAAGGGAATAGAAGAATCCAGGATATCTATAAACAGAAAGATAGTGAGGAAACACTTAGCTAACCTAAATGAATTCAAGTCTCCAGGTCCAGATGAATTACACCCCAGAGTACTGAAGGAGATAGCAGAAGAAATTTTTGAACCCCTCTCCATAATCTTTGAAAGTTCTTGGAGAACAGGAGAAGTCCCAGAAGACTGGAGAAGAGCAAATGTTGTTCCTATCTTCAAAAAGGGGAAGAAGGTGGACCCAGGCAACTATAGGCCGGTGAGTCTGACTTCTATACCAGGAAAGATCTTTGAACAAATTATTAAACAACATGTATGTCAGCACCTGGATAAGAATGAAGTGATTAAACAGAGTCAGCATGGGTTTGTAACTAATAAGTCATGTCAGGCTAACTTAATTTCCTTCTATGACGGAATCACTGATTGGGTGGATCAAGGAAATGCTGTAGATATAGTATATCTTGACTTCAGCAAAGCATTTGACAAAGTATCTCATACAATCCTTATTGAAAAAATGACTAAGTATGGAATGGACAAGGCAACTGTTAGGTGGATTCATAACTGGCTTAGTGATCGGACCCAAAGAGTGGTCGTAAATGGCTGCACATCCAGTTGGAAGAATGTCTCAAATGGGGTACCACAGGGCTCTGTCCTGGGCCCTGTATTGTTCAACACCTTTATTAACGATTTAGATGAAGGAATTGAGGGTAAACTGATTAAATTTGCTGATGACACAAAGCTAGGAGGGATAGCTAATACTAGAGAAGAGAGAGAGGATTCAAAAAGATATAAATAAACTGGAGCAGTGGGCAGCAACTAACAGAATGGTTTTTAACAGGGAAAAATGCAAAGTACTACATCTGGGCAATAAAAATGAAAAAATCATATACAGAATGGGAGGAATAGTGCTAAGCAACAGCACATGTGAAAAAGACTTGGGTATACTAATAGATCACAGACTGAATATGAGTCAACAGTGTCATGCAGCAGCAAAAAAGGCAAATGCAATTCTAGGATGTATTAACTGAAGCATACAGTCTAGATCATGTGAAGTCATTATTTCCCTCTACTCCTCTTTGGTCAGACCTCATCTGGAATATTGTGTCCAGTTTTGGGCACCACATTTTAAAAAAGACATCAACAAACTGGAGCAAGTTCAGAAAAGAGCGACCTGAATGGTGACCGGTCTGCAAACCCTGTCTTATGAGGAAAGGTTGCAGGATTTGGGAATGTTTAGTTTGCAAAAGAGAAGACTGAGAGGAGACTTAATAGCTGTCCACAAATATCTAAAGGGCTGTCACATTGTAGAAGGATCAACTTTATTCTCATTTGCACAAGGAAAGACTAGAAGCAATGGGATGAAACTGAATGGGAGGAGATACAGATTAGATATTAGAAAAAACTTTTTGACAGTTAGAGTGATCAATGAGTGGAACAAGCTGCCACGAGAAGTGGTGAGTTCTCCTTCAATGGAAGTCTTCAAAAGAGGCTGGACAGACATCTGACTGGGATGATTTAGCGAATCCTGCTTTGAGCAGGGGGTTGGACCAGATGGCCCAGGAGGTCCCTTCCAACTCTACGATTCTATGATTCTATGATCTCATAGACCCCTTTGGTCTCACTTTCCCTTTGGTCGCACCGACCCCGTACCCGGACCTGTTGAATTTTTCTTATGCATATTATACATCAAAACCACTTTATAATAGCACAAGTACCCCTTTTTTCATTTACTGTTTCTTTAAAACCAACACAACACAAACAGAAAAATAACAGGTTTACTCCCCCTTCCTTGGACATTGACACTCCCTCCTTCTTTAATTGCATCCCCGCCATGTCAGGCAATCAAAAACTTTAAGTATTATGTAGGAGAAAGGAAGAAGACGACAACAACAACAAAAAAAAGTTTTCCTTTCACCAGGACGTAAACTGTCCCCGTAATCTGCACAATGGCGCAGCGAATTCCCGACAGTCCACGCCACCTTCTAGTGGCTGGTAGCAAGGGACCCCACAGCCGTGGAGCTCCCAAGATGCAGGGAGTGTCCTTAGAGTCCTTCTTATGGGGGCTCGTGGTCCTCAGGTTCAGCAAGCACGACTACCGCATAGTAACCGTGGGGACAATACTCCTTGTAGTAGGATACCAAGTCCCCCTCTTGCAAGGCCCGGCCGTGGCAGATAGAGGTCACATTAATATACACTTTCTGGCCGGTTGTGAGGTCTCGGATGAACCTGTACCCCTTTTGCAGGTTAGTGTATATGAGCCGTCCCAGGGATCGTGTGGTCGCCATGCCAGCCTCTCACCTCTCATGGAGCAGATTCCAAGCTTCCTGCTCCCTGGCCTTCTTCTTTCTGATGACCTCCGCGACCCAAACGGAGGGTCCGGCATAGGCCCTGAAGTCCGGTGGGCGGGACTCAACCGGAGTTGAGAGCGGGGCAGAGGCGGCCGTTGATGTCAGCGGCCCAGCAGCCGCTGGGGCCGGGCGGCGGGTAGGGATAGCCATAGTTCCTGGTGAATGGGCCGCAGGGCCTGACAAGTAGGCCACATCTGGAGTTGCTGACAGGACCGGAGTAGCGGTCAGTTTCAGAAACGAGGCTGCTGCTGGCAGGGGGAAGCAGCAGCGTCTTCCACGGACAGGCTCCACACCGGCGACACCGGGTGGGGTGGCTCAGGGACGGGAGCGAGGGCATCACTCAGCCTGGCATAAGTCACAGAGCCTTCCGCAGCCAGGCTTCCAGGAACTCGGGAGGCTGCGTACTGCGGCCGAGTGGTGGGGGCCGCCTGCGGAGCCGGGGGAACGCTCACCTTCCCCGATGCCACGGTCTCCGCCATATCATCTCGTGGCTCCTCCCGCGGCCTCCGTTCTTCACCCCGCCGTCAGGCGGGGCCAGCACCCTGGCTCGGGGGTTCCGCGGGGAGGCTCTCCGGTGGTATCTTCGGCGACCGCTCCCACGGGGCCCGCAATCGCTTCTCTCCTTTGCCCGAGATCCAGATGACAGCCGCAGCCAACCTTTTCTTCTGTGACACTCCCTCTGTTGGGTGGGGCAATGGCAGGCTTTTCCACCCAGCTGCCTGGGTCCAGTATGTGGGACCGTCGGCCTCCTGGCACATATCGTTTCCCCCAGGGGTACGTTGGAGGGGGCCCCAGTCCATCCGGAACAATGGCAAACACCCGGACCTCTCCCCTGCGTTGGAGTAATACCGCCATCTTGGGCAGAACCCGCTGCTGCCTTGGATCCTCTGCAAGCAACGCAGATCCGCAACAGCGTCCCAATTTGTAATCCACAGGTCAGTAATTGATAATCCACAGGTGTTTATATTCCAAAATAGAGCAGTCCAAGTTTTTCTCAGTTCTTCAGACACAGGCCTGCCGCAGAGGGTGTCGTATTATCGGCGGTGATCCTGCCGATTACACCAAGTGTAGGGTCGTGGTCCGGACTGGGGGGTGGTCCCTCTGTATACCACACAGTGATGTAACAGACACAAGATAGAGGCAACTTTCGGGTGCAACAGGTCCAAGTTTATTTTTCACCGTCTGTCTGACGGCCCCAGCATTACACCGCAATCCTTTTCACGGCCCTCCGTTTCTAGGCCCCATTACACACATCGTACTTTGCACTAGAGACGTAAATATATGCACCTTCCCTTTTTCAAACTTAGTGACTTTCCTGACAGCTCAGTCACTGTGGCCGCCTTAGGCCTGTACACCGACAGCAATTTTACTGATCTATTGTCGTCCTTAATTCAGTATGTTTTCCCCCAGGGCCTCATCTGTACTGCGATACTTTGTGTCAGGACCACCCCCCCTGACTTCCTTTCTCCTCAGTCCCCTGGTTTAGCTCTCCTCACAACACTCCAATTGTCACAGACTTCTTTTCTCTTGAGCTCCTCCCGGGGACTGGAATTTTCTGGAACCCTCCTGTCAAATTTATATCTTTCCAGGTTCCCTGTAACTCTGCCCCCCATGACCAACGGTTTCTAAAGCCCTAAGCTGCTAAGTCCTGAACTCACACTCCTCCCTGCCATCTTGTGGTCATCCCAAGGTACTGCACGTCATCTAAACTTTCCTAGCTGTTTCCCCACTGTCATAACTGATATCTGTCTAAAGTGTGCAACCCTTCTCTTTCTAGTCTGACAAGTCCGTCCACCCATCAGGTCACCTTCCCTTCAACTGCACGGTGCAAGCCACTCATAAGCATCAAGAATAAAAAGGCTAGACTGGACTTTGCTAAATAACATCTAAAAAAAGCCAGCACAGTTCTGGAAGAACATTCTTTGGACAGATGAAACAAAGATCAACCTCTATCAGAATGATGGAAAGAGAAAAGTATGGTGAAGGCGTGGTACAGCTCATGATCCAAAGCATACCACATCACCTGTAAAACACGGCAGAGGCAGTGTGATGGCTTGGGCATGCACGGCTGCCAGTGGCACTGGGTCACTAGTGTTTATTGATGATGTGACACAGGACAGAAGCAGCCAAATGAATTCTGAGGTATTCAGAGCCATACTGTGTGCTCAGATCCAGCCAAATGCAGCCAAACTGATTGGTCGTCGTTTCATACTACATATGGACAAAGACCCAAAACATAAAGCCAAAGCAACCCAGGAGTTTATTAAAGCAAAGAATTGGAATATTCTTGAATGGCCAAGTCAGTCACCTGATCTCAACCCAATTGAGCATGCATTTCACTTGTTAAAGACTAAACTTCAGACAGAAAGGCCCACAAACAAACAGCAACTGAAAACCACAGCAGTGAAGGCCTGGCAGAGCATCAAAAAGGAGGAGACACAGCGTCTGGTGATGTCCATGAGTGCAAGACTTCAGGCAGTCATTGCCAACAAAGGGTTTTCAACCAAGTACTAGAAATGAACATTTTATTTACAATTATTTAATCTGTCCAATTACGTTTGGTCCCTTTAAAAACAGGGTGGCACATGTTAAGGAGCTGAAACTGCTAAACCCTTCATCCAATTTTAATGTGGATACCCTCAAATGAAAGCTGAAAGTCTGAACTTCAACTGCATCTGAATTGTTTTGTTTAAAATTCATTGTGGTAATTAGAGTTGAGCGAAACGGGTCGGCCAAATTCATAATCCGCCGAATTTTGCAAAAATCGGGTTTCGCCGATCAAAACCCGACCATAGCGTGAGGTCGGCCATGAGGTCGCCAACTTGAGCACCAAAGTCGCATTTCTCACAATCCTTCCAGCGCCTATTTTCAGCTAATCATGAAGGACGCACACTGTGGGCAACACGATTACGTCGGCAGCGGCCCCCACCATATTAGAGAAGGGCATGCAAGTGATTGGCTGGCTTTGTGTGGCGCCACAGTGGCTATAAAAGGCTGTGACTGCCGACCGCCATCTTACTTCTGCCGATCTTAGCATAGGGAGAGGTTGCTGCTGATCGTTCTCTATAGGGAGAGTGTTTAGGCAGAGAAAAAGTAAAAAAAATTGCTTGTGCTGATAGCGAATGTCACTGTAAAACACAACTGTATAGAGTGATAGGGGAGGATATATTTGTGTGCAGCAGCTCTGTTGGTTATTAGGCTGTCTTATAAAGCTCCCTGATAGCTGCATTGCTGTTTGCACACTGCTGTGCAGAGTGCTTTTTCAAAAGCAAAAATATTTTATTCCTATTTTCTGCACAGTTACCAATCCTTCATTTTTTCACACTTTTTTGTGCAGCAGCTCAGTTGGTGATTAGGCTGCCTCCTAAGGGTACCTGATAGCTGCATTGCTGCTTGCACACTGCTGTGCAGACTGCTTTTTTAAAAGCAGAAATCCTTTTATTCCTTCTTTTCTGCACAATAGATACTGAGTGTAAATTTTTTCACACCGTATAGAGGTGTACGCTCCTCACACACTACCATGTACAGGCTGGTATCACGGACAAATACATGCTATATGTGTGTGACTCCGTAAAAAAATACACGGAGATTAACATTTTTCCATACATACACCGTATTGAGGTGTCCGATTATCAAACAGTATCGGATATCTGGTGTTCTTATTACTGTCACAACTACACTGTTAGGAACGGCGGAATGCACTAAATAAAAATAATAATAAAGTGCGTTTGCCGCTCGGGGTCCACCGTGCAGTAGGTGTTACAACCGCTGCTGAGTAATGGCAGATGAGCAATATGGTGATATAATGCGCACGGGTTCAACTTCACCCGAAGTGCGCAGAGCGGGCTCTGTTCACACACAGAGGTGCTGCAACAAAAACATACAAAAAGGCTGAGCCTGTTAAGAGTCACAGGCCTCAGGTAAATGCACACACGGTATAAGGTCACACGAGCAGGAACTAAGACAGAGAGGCTGGGTCCGTCTAGACCTACCGTGTGTGCGGCATCTCTACTGCGAATGCCAAGAAGGGCTGAAACTGCGGCACGGCGCAGGACACTGCCGCTGGACGACACAGCTACAAAGCAGGCGCTATGTCAGACACAAGCGCTGAGGTGCGGTGTGCACAGTGGCCTAAGGCTTGCCACAGACTGGCGCAGGCTACTGAACTAATTCCCTAACCACATGCATAATATCAGAGGGAAAGGGTTTCATAATAAGTCAGTCACCAGAATCATACATCCTTCACCATTCACACATAGTAGTTTAGTCTATTCTAGCGCATGGCGGAAAGGCCATGCGTGCTTTTTATAGCAGCCGGGACCTTCCGGAAGCTTCCAGATCTCCGAGATGGACCAATGAGATCTGGAGCAGGACCTGAGCACATGACTCCCAATCACCAATGGGAAACCGTCTCATGAGCATACTCAGTAGGAGGACCGAGGGTCTTAGCCCCTGGAAAGATTTGCTGCAAGGCAATCTCCTCTGCGGTAGATAAAGAGCAAGAGACCGCAGAATGTAAGGGTCTGGATTCCTGCAGAGCAGATGCAGGAACCTGACTCCTAACATACACAGAGTCAGCGTGTATGTGTGACACTCCATAAATACATATATGGACATTTCCATTTCTTTATACACCGTATTGAGCAGTCCGATTGTCAAACAGTATCGGATATCTGGTGTTCTTATTACTGTCACATCTACACAGAGTCAGCGTGTGTGTGACACTCCATAAATACATATACGAATATTTCCATTTCTCTATACACCGTATTGAGCTGTCCGATTCTCAAACAGTATTGGATATCTGGTGTTCTTATTACGGTCACATCTACACAGAGTCAGCGTGTGTGTGTGTGACACTCCATAAATACAAATACGGACATTTCCATTTCTTTATACACCGTATTGAGCAGTCCGATTGTCAAACAGTATCGGATATCTGGTGTTCTTATTACTGTCACATCTACACAGAGTCAGCGTGTGTGACACTCCATAAATACATATACGAATATTTCCATTTCTCTATACACCGTATTGAGCTGTCCGATTCTCAAACAGTATTGGATATCTGGTGTTCTTATTACGGTCACATCTACACAGAGTCAGCGTGTGTGTGTGACATTCCGTAAATACATATACGGAGATTGACAGTTTCACCAACAACGTATACAGCTGTACACCTCTGATACAGTACCGTATATCTGCTTGTTGGATTACGGTGAAATACATGCTGGGGTGAGCGTCTGTGACTCACAAAATATATACTGAGATTTCACTTCTTACATACACCTTACACAGCTGTACGCTACTCATACAGTACCATTTCTCTGCTGGTATTTTTGGTACACTTTCCCAAACATGAGGAAGTCTGGTGGAAGAGGCTGCGGACGTGGGCGGGGGGGGGGGGGTCAGCTGGTATTGATGGTGGTGCATCGACTGGTTCTAGCAAAAGCACAATAGCAGCTAAGGCAGGAGGTGTTGAGCCTGCGTCAACGTCTGGCACAAGAAGGCCTTTAAGGTTCCGTTTTCGGGGAGTAGGTAAACTGCTTTTAAAGCTGGAGCATCAGGAAAGATTTTGGCTTACATTGCAGAAACAGCCTCCAGCTCTATTGCCTCCTCTTCTGAAGTTACAAAAACTGCAAGCACAGAATCATCAGTGCAGGCCTTTGGTCAGGAACAACACCTTTCGTTGTGTTCTTCACCCACACCAAAAGTGAAGGATGCTGCAGCACACACTTCAGATTACTCCATGGAGCTCTTTTCACATACCATTCCTGGGTTATCAAGTCAAATCCTAAATTCCCCAGTCCAAGATGAATCTGACATGGAGTGCACTGATGCACAGCCACTGCTGGACGAATCTGCTAGGTACATTCACCCACAGCATTACATTGCCCTCGCAGTCTACTGAGCCCGAATCACACCCTGATGAAATTCAGGGGCCCCATCCCGCATACTATACTACCTTACACGGTGACACAGAGGAAGGTACAGAGGAAGGTGCAGATGACATTGAAGACGAGGTCATGGATGACCCAGTTGTTGACCCGGATTGGTATCCATTTGGGTAAGAGGGTGCTGGTGACAATAGGTCAGAACAGGAGAAGGATCAGCAGCAGGCTTCGTCATCGCTGCAGTGGTTATCTGGCAGGCCCATAGTTGTCAAAAAATTTGGCAAGAAAACTAAAAGAGTTGCAGGACAGCTTGGCAGACAGTCAAATTAGCACAGCGTGCAAGCCCTGAAAATTTGTACCATAGTAGGAAGAGTGCATTGTGGCACTTTTTTGAACAAAATCCTACTGATGATGCAAAGGTTATCTGTAAGAAGTGCCGAAGGACCTTTAGCAGAGGGAAAAATCTAAGAAATTTGAATACCAGTTGCATGCTTAGACATTTAACCAACATGCACTAGCAAGTGTGGACGGACTACAAAAGCTCAGGTAGCACATGTGCACCTGCTCTGACTCAAGTTAGCCGGCAACACTCCATCGCTTCCCCCACTGTAAGGCCACCGCTAAGCACACCACCATCAAGAAATGTTGAGGTGTCATCACTAGGTCAAACCAGTCACGCAAACACAATATTTTTGTGAGGAAACACTGAATCTAGGCCACCAAAACCCTCACCATCACCAACCCCTTCTTAGTCCATCATGTTCAATGCTAGTTCCCCCATATGCAGCTCTCAAGTCAAGCTCACCCTACCAGACACTCTGAGGACAAGAAAGTACTCATCCTTTCATCTGCATACACTGGCTTTGAACGCCTACATTGCCAAACTGATCTCATTAGAGATGATGCCCTTCCGTTTGGTAGAAAGCGAAGCTTTCCGAGAGCTCATGGCCTATGCTGTCCTTCGCTATGACCTACCCCGTCGGCACTTCTTTTCTCGAAAAGCCATCCCTGCCCTCCACCGGCATGTGAAAGACCGCATTGTCCATGCACTAAAACAATCAGTGAGTGGAAAGGTGCACCTCACAACAGATGCATGGACCAGTAGGCATGGCCAGGGCCATTACGTGTCCTTCACTGCGTACTGGGATAATGTGGTGGATGCCGGCTCCACAGGGGACAGCGGTGGTGGAACAGTGCTGCCTAGCCCACGGTATAGGAAGCAGTTGGGTGTAGGCGTTCGACCCTCCTCCTCCTCCAGAAGCGAAATCTCGTTGACAGAGTGCAGTCGCACGAGCACTCCATCCACATCTCTCAGTGTTGCACACAAGGTATCCCACTATCGAACAGCGAGTGGTAAGCGTCAGCAGGCTGTTTTAAAAATGATGTCTTTGGGCGACAGTAGACACTCCATGGAGGTACTGGCCGACTATTTGCATCGACAAACTGAGTCAAGGCTGGGCAGTCTACATCTTGAGCCAGGCAAGGTAGTCAGTGATAATGAGCGGAATTTTGTGGCAGCCTTAGCCCTTTCAAAACCCACACACATACCTTGCCTGGCTCACACCTTGAACCTGGTGGTGCAGTGCTTCCTAAATAATTATCCAGAGTTAACAGCCCTGCTCCATAAGGTGCGAAGACTGTGCTCGCACATCCGTCGCTCAAACGTCCACTCCAGTCATATGCAGAAGCTGCAGCGATCACTCAACCTCTCCAAGCACCACCTAATCATAGACGTTGCTACAAGATGGAACTCCACCATGCACATGATTGAGAGGCTGTGCGAACAGAGGCAGGCTGTAATGCATTTGTGGGAGGATACACGGGCAGGCAGTTTCAGGGCAGACATGGAATTGTAGGGTGTGCAGTGGTCAAAGCTGAAAGAGCTCTATAAAGTCCTTCAGTGTTTTGAGGAATGCACACGGCTGGAAAGCGCAGTCAATGCCATCATAAGCATGAGCATACCACTTATGCGTCTGCTCATGCAAACTTTGATGCACATCAAGGATCAGGCGTCTGCAGCTGAGGAGCAACAGGAGGAGGAGGAGGAGGGAAGCCTTGATGACAGTCATGATGAGGGGGATGATTATTTTGGGAGGAGGATGCTTCTCAGGGGGCAAGAGAACATGTGGGCATGCCAAGGTCAGGTACAGGGTTTGTGTGTCACTGGAGGGATGTGGATTTGCCAGAAAGTGCTCCTCCACCCACCACTGGCAGTGCAGCATCGACACCTGGAACATTGGCCCACATGTGTGACTATGCCTTGCGGATCCTAAAAAGGGACCCCTGCATTGCCAAAATGATGAGGGATGATGACTACTGGTTGGCCAGCATCCTCGATCCACGCTATAAAGGCAAATTACACAACATCATGCCACAGGAGAACCTAGAGCTAATGTTGGCTAACAAACAAGCAACTCTGGTAAAAAGGTTGTTTGAAGCATTCCCAGCACACAGCAGCGGAGCTGGTTCTCCCATGAGCCATAGTGGGCAAAATGGAAGAGGTGTTCGTGGTGCACACAGCCGAACTGGCATTGGAGACAGGGGTTTCCTGACCATGTTGTGGTCTGATTTCTTAAGTCCCGCTCACACGACAGCTAATACAGAATCGATTGCAAGTGACAGGAGACAGCAGTTGTCAGCTATGGTTATAAACTACTTCTCCTCCCTCATCGAAGTTCTCCCTCACAGGTCATTCCCTTTTGATTATTGGGCCTCAAAACTGGACACATGGCCTGAATTGGCACAATATGCCTTGTAGGAGCTCGCTTGCCCTGCTAGTAGTGTGCTATCTGAAAGAGTCTTCAGTGCTGCTGGATCAATCCTGACAGAGAAAAGGACCCATCTGTCGACCCAAAATGCTGATGATCTAACCTTCATTAAAATGAACCATGCATGAGTTTCAAAAGATTTTGTCCCACCCTCCCCTGATAACACATAAGTTGCCAGAAAAAAGGCTTGCTTTTGTCCTCCTCTTCCTCTGACTTCTCCAATTCCTCCATTTGCAGCAGCTGAAAGTCCAGCCTACACATCAACATATGCCATTTTTTAAACCACCCAAAATGGGCTGTCCCCCCACCCCAGACCCGGGGTCAACACCTGTCACACCCGGGCAAGTGCTCTTGCCCTGAACAGGTGTGTGTCCCAACCCTTGGGTGACGGCACTGGCACATGGCCTCTCATAGTACAATAAAGTGTCTCTGACGTGGGGGGGCCCACTCGCCGTCAGACACACTGGCATACTATGAGGGTCCCTGTGCCAGGACCAGCGCCCATGAGTGAGTCCCCCCTGCTTGCTCAGGGACACAGCACTTGCAATACTTACCTCTCCCTGCTCCACCGCTGTGTAGTCTGCCCAGTTAAATCTGTCACAGGGACGGCCACTACAAATTTGGTGTACTGATCGATGATGGTTAAGATGTAGCTATGTCCTGTCCTGCTGGCCTCTACCTTCAGATTACCAATGGCTACCATTTGTAATGGACGTCAACTCCCAATCGGATGCAATGGTGTTTTATGATCACCTTTCATATTTTTCATAGTCACAGACGTGTGACATTTCTGCCACCATTTTTCAATGTGTCCTCTCATGGCAATCCAAGAGAATCCCCTACGGCCTGTGCCTTGTGTGTTTTGCACTCCAAAGTGACCAGACAGATCATGATAGGCACTGAGGACCATGTCTACAGCTCTCCCTGTGATCACAATTTAATGGAGACAAGTTACAGTGATGGTATCGACGCAACTGCGATACAGCAACCCTTTCTTCACTAGTTTGCGTTTTAGCTGTATCCACAGTTAAAGTTATTGAGGGTCTGCATCGCCTCTGCAAATTCTCCAGGGAGGTTTTCCCGTGATTACAAGTTCAAAAACATCTAAAATCACTCAACTTTACGTATGTACTTTTATCCATCTACCTTCCTCTAGTGGAGAGTCTGGACTGGCAGACTGACACTGAAATATAAACGAAGATGTCAAAGTACTCCAACACTGTACACTGGTGTACGTTTCGAATACATTTCAATTTTTCTCATTTTTATATTCTGGTGTAATCCATACTGAGCCTGTGAGAGTTTGTGTCTTACTCTGGTAAAATATAAGGAGATTTAAAATGACACCAACACTGTATGCAGCTGACCGATTGTAAAACATTACCCTTTTGCAAGTTTTTATATTCTTGTGTAATCCATACTGAGCCTGTGAACGTCTGTCTGTAACTCGAGAAATATATTTGTAGATTTAAGATTCCCAACAATGTATACAGCTGTATGCTTGTGATACCTTGCCCATTTACTGCTTTTTATATAGTGGTCTAATCCATACTGGGCCAGTGAGAGTCTGTTTCTGACTCTGGAAATATCTACTAAGATTTACAATTACCCTAACACTGTATGCAGCTGTACGCTTCTGATCCATTACCCTTTTACTGCTTTGTATATTGTGTAATCCATACTGACCCTGAGAGCGTCTGTGTCTGCCTCCTGAAAAAAATAAGGAGATTTATAATGTTTAAACAATACTATATATACCTTGTATCTGGTGATACAGTAACCTTTTTATACTTTTTATATTGTTGGCTAATGCATACTGGGACTGAGAGCGTCTGTGTCTGCCTCATGAAATGTCTATGGAGATTTAGAATGTTTAAACTATACTATATATACCTTGTATCTGGTTATACTGTACTCTTTTTTTCAAAGTGTTACATTATTGTCAAATCCATACTGAGCGTGTGAGCATATGTGTCTGCCTCCTGAAATACATACGGAAATTTTTTTGTATTTTAAGTAGACTATATATACCTTGTATCTGTTGATCCAGTACCCTTTGTGCCCAAAATTCATCCTCCACCCACCACTCAAAGTGCATCATTGATACCTGGAACATTGGCCCACATGTGTGATTATTTCTTGCGGATCTTCTTTTTATATTATGGTGTGATCCATACTGAGCCTGTGAGAGGCTGTGTGTTACTCTTGAAATATATATGTAGATCACCAAATGACCCCAACACTGTATACAGCAGTACGCTTGGGTTCCATTCCGCTTTCACTGGTTTTTATATTGTTGTGTAATCCATACTGGGCTTCAGAGTGTCTGTATCTGCCTCCTGAAATAAATATGGAGATTTTTAATTTTGAAACTATACTATATATACCTTGGAGACAAAGGGCAAATACAGTCAAAAGGTCAAAACGCTGAATAAAAACAATTTTATTAGTATATATAAAAATATGTATACACATATATACAGACAAACATGCATGGAAAAGGGCTGAGTGATGGAAAAAGGCTATAGCAACCACATACAAAAACCCCGGTAGGTATGTCACAGGGGAATAGCAATAAACAAGAGGGTATTGTGAGTATATCAATCACTCATGGCAATGTGCCAGCAGGTAATGCATCACAGGTACCCATGCTAACAAATATACCATCCCCAAAAAGAGGGTCACACATCCTAGAAAAGGTGAATACCACCAATAATAAACAGAATATATAGGAATACAAGTACCTTATAGGCAAGAGGCAACCCTCCCGGACCGACCTACCAACCCCAACGCGCGTTTCGGCATGCCTTCATCAGGGGGAATAAGGCTCAAAGTGCTGGGTCTGGATTTAAATATACTCCATACCGGAAGCATCATTGCGGCCGCGCGGCCCCCCGGTGACGTCACGTCCGCCGGATCGCGCTCACACAGGCAGCCGAAAGCCGGGAACACGTGGGGCCCCACGTGACCCGGAAGTCGGCGCACCGCCAGAGCGAGAGCCGGCCGACACAACGGGAACAGGGCGCACGCGCTCCACAAGGAATAAGACAGGGCGCGCCATGGCACATATGGGCAAGGAAAAGGGCGGCTAGTTCTAATAATAGTCAAAATATGTCACAAAGACAAAGCCGAACAAAGAATCACACAAAATTCACACCACATAAGAAAAAATAGGAAAAAGAAAAAGGAAAAAATTGGCATTTGTGGAAGTGACATCATAAACTGAGCCAATAGCATAAGTCCATGAAATGCAAGCCCATGCCCAAACAAACATAATAGCCATATATTAACAAATGAAATAAACGCCATTAATGTAAAGTTGTCAACATAAAATAGTGTATGCTTGTATAAAGTATCAACAATAAATTGAAAATACGCATATAATTATATAGCGGACGATCACATATGGAAGCATAGGAAACAGATATAAGTATAATGGTCATGTCAATAAATATAACATACATAGTTTTTCATTTTCAGAAGAGGTAATAGGAGAAAGCAAATGGTATAATTTTCTACTAATTTTCTTCTGAGTCTGCCAATACTTTATCTGTGGTCAAAAATTACCTTTGAGGCACATTGCAAAGCTCAGAAGGGAAGGAACTCCATATTGAAGTTCTGATTTTTGGAATGATTCGATGGTGTCTTGTCACATTGTCAGAGCCTCTGAAGTGCCAGAACAGCAGAACTACTAGGATAGTGAATATCTGGGAATGTTTAGCTTGCAAAAAAGAAAACTAAGAGGAGACTTAATAGCTGTCTACAAATTTCTGAAGGGATGTCACAGTGTAGAGGGATCATCCTTATTTTCATTCGCACAGGGATAAGAAAGATTAATTCCATTTTTAACACTAAAATACTATTTTAGCCACAAGTTTTTAATTTTTAAAAGGGCTAACAGGAAAAAATGGACCTCACATTTTTTGGGGAAATTTCTTCTTAGTGCGTCAATTCCCTTCATGTAATTAGGAACTCCTTTTCAGTACAGTGCAAAGCCTCAGAAAAGGAGAGTTTTTTTATACTGTGTGGGTGGTTGTGGGAGGAATTATGTGTTAAGCATCACTGTGGCAGGATACAATTGTGTGTGGGGGGGGGCCTTTGTGGATGTCTCACTATATTGGAGGCACTGAGGAACAATATACTGTACTTTGCATGTGGGGTTACAGTGGGGGCAAATTGTGTGGGTGTATAAAGCTGTATGTGAAGGGCATTTTTTGGGTGTTTCATACTCTATGGGGGCCATTAAAGAAGTATTGTAGTGGGAGAGAACCCTAATGAGCTTCAGCAGAAGCATAATTTTTTTTGTGCTACAATACTCTTTCCAAGTTTTTAAAAGTTGGGAGGTATGAACCTGTCCACTAAGACAAATATTTTGCAAACAAATAAGACTTCTGCTATTGGAATATATATGCTCTGTGTACACCCTTTGTATACAGCAGCAGATTAGCAAAAGAATAGGGGCTGTCCTGCTGTACTCAGCGGCGATTTCTTACCAACGAATTGAGCTGCACAGTTCAGCTGCGTTCCATGTGTTTATATCTGACCCCCACCAGAGCAAATAATAGTTGATTGGTGGGGCACTGGTTGTTGTAGGAGTATGTTATCAATATTCTCTAACTGGATGGGCAACAGGGGAATGTTTGCAATCTGCACCAGGATCGGGTCCCAAATTTAAAAAAAATAATATATGACATTTTTCAAATATTTTCAGTGCTGAAAATATAATTATATGCCCTCCTCAATAGTTTTAAAGATATTAAAAAAGAGCACATTTTAGAGAAGTTATAGAATGTAGCAAATTATTTGATGCAAAATTTTAATGCAAAGAGCGATAAGCTAACCGTAATAAATGAGGTTCATTTGACAGAACAGACATCAATTCCTTTAACCCTACTCAAATAAGTGTGATAGTGGTTGAAATTTTTTCAACAAATATACTAAAAGGTGAATTCAAATGTTGCAGATTTTGTTGCAGAAATTTCTGCAATTGAAAATAAGTTCCAACAAAATTAATGGAGTTCCTTCAGATAAATGGGACAGTAGCTGCACTTTCATCAGCAAACTCTGCATCAAATCTGCTACATTAAGTGTACATTTTGAATACTTCTAAAAATATTTTCGTACTCTCGCTCTTATGAACTCCCAGGTCAAAAAAAATAATTTTAATTAAATATATTACTTCTTCATTGTTTTCTAATGTACAGGATATTTGGATGGACTGTAGAGTTTGAGGCAAAATGTTTTATGTAAGTTAAATAGTATAATAATCAAATGTACATCATTATAATGCTAAAACATGTCACATTTGTCAACTTGATGTATTTTGAAAAAAATAATTTGGAAAAAATAATTTGGATAAGTTGTTTCTCAGCACCAGACAGTTTAGATATGCAATAAATGTTATATACTAATGTCAGAGGAAGCTAATTGAGCTTTGCACCCACTATTGTCAATTTCAGATTAGTACTCTGGATTCACATCTGCTTTCATGAGTAGCCTAAGGGCAAATGATGCTGTGTTTGAGTTGCTTCGCCTCCAACACAGTTTAAAATTAATAAATAATGACACTTGTTATTAATAAGCAATTCCCTGGTGTTCACTCACATCCAGTCTATCAAAATCATCAATTTAAAAAAATGAATTAAGAATGGCAAGTTAGCATATATTTAGCAGAGAACTCCAATCAATGATTAGAGGACTCAATGAAACCTATATATTTTTTTCTAGAGTTTTTTAAAAATAAAGCAAACTTGAAAAAGAGTATCATGCTAAGAAAAGTTAAAGAGACCAGAATTTTTTTTTATCTCCAAGTCTCTTGATAATTTATCTTAGAACTAATGTTTTGTTTTCAACAGTACTCACGTGTTTATATTGAAAGATAACTTCAAAGTTTCCATCATTCTCAATAGGTAATGATCAGAGGTCAACCCATGCTCCTCTTCACGTAATGACCACTACACAAGCCACATAACTTTCCTAAAATACTCTTCTATAGAAGTCAATGAAAATGTCCACACTACCGATTTGTATATGTTCTCTGTGTTAAAGTATATCTCTGAAGCATGTCTATTACAGCTTAGGTAAGATGGCTGTTCAAATTATCTATAATCAGAAAACTTGAAAAAAAAATTGTATGTTTCACTATCTGGTTTAAATTATACAAATGGTGATACATATTCTCAAAACTGTTGTTCAGCCAACACCTATTTCTCCAACGCTCCCCATACAGTAAATATTGTCATTTGGGAAAGCGAGAAAGTCACTGCCTGACACTTTTGGAGTGGATAACCACCCAGAAAACAAAAGGACCAGGCATTTTAATTCAACATACCCAAACATTCTCTAGACTAATGTGTATTAAGGTTTTTAAAAATGTCACCTCACAATTGACTCTTGCCTAGCAACATACTAATTTGCACAGAAACCTACAGATTTAGTGACGTTTTACAATCCCTCTTTGTCCTGAGTTAAGGTAGCCATATGTCATCAGACTAACATTGTTTGAACCCACTCATATTGAGGGGTTTGGCCACCAGCCTAATTTTTATGGGTTCCCCAACTCTCCCTTTTGGACTGCTGATTCTATTATTCCCTAAAGTATAAGCTGCCGCCAGATGAGTCTGGCAGCGCTCTCTTCTAGATAACACAAGAGTGCTCCACAGAGTAACCACTCCAGTTTATGGGATAATCAGGTTTATTTATTGCACAGGTGCCAGCTGATGAATACTTTCATCATCGTACGTCTGCTCTCGCTGCTATCAGCGAGACAGGGTGCACGATGATGAGAGTAGTAATCTCATCAGCCAATGCCTGTGACCGGTGGTAATCTTTTTACCACCGGTCACAGTGCTGGCTCACACACTGTCATCTGTATAACAGAATGGGAACTGCAGTGCTCTGACCGGTAGTAATGACCTTACCGCTGATCAGAGCCAGTGCTTGCTGCACTGTCACACAGATGACAGCATGGGCAAAAACGGATGTTCAGGCTCCCCATTCATTTGAATGGGGTCCAGGTTTGAGTTTGGATACCGTTCTGGAAACAGAAACAAATTTTTTTTACAATTTTCAAACGGACTGAAACATCGTGTATAAGCCGACCCATGTATAAGCCAACCCCCCTAATTTTGCCACAAAAAACTGGGAAAACTTATTGACTCATGTATAAGCCTAGGGTGGAATCCATAGACTATGCCCCCATATGCTGCTCCATAGTTTATGCCCCCATATGCTGATCCATAGAATATGCCCCCTACGCTGCTCCATAGATTATGCCCCCATATGCTTCTCCATAGTTTATGCCCCCATATGCTGCCCCAAAGACTATGCCCCCATATGCTGCTCCATAGACTATGCCCCCATATGCTGCTCCATAGACTATGCCCCCATATGCTGCTCCATAGACTATGCCCCCATATGCTGCTCCATAGACTATGCCCCCATATGCTGCTCCATAGACTATGCCCCCATATGCTGCCCCATAGACTATGCCCCATATGCTGCTCCATAGACTATGCCCCATATGCTGCTCCATAGAATATGCCCCCATATGCTGCCTCATAGAATATGCCCCATATGCTGCTCCATATACTATGCCCCTATATGCTGCTCCATAGAATATGCCCCCATATGCTGCAAAAAAAATGCCATACTCACCTCTCCTGGATCCATCGCCGCTGTCTGTCGCTTCTTGTGTCAGTGACTGTTCAGCCAGCAGAGGGGCAGCGTGCACTAACCACGTCACCATGCCCCCTGCTGCCTAATCATCACTGACACAGGATGCAGCAGAGACAGCGGTGAGCAGCGATGGACCGGGGGACAGGTGAATATCGCTATACTCACCCATCCTGCCACAGTCTCTGCAGCCTTGCTTCTCCACTGTCTCCCTTCCTGTCTTCAGCGGTCATGTGGTACCGCTCATTACACTCATGAATATGGGCATATTTATGAGTGTAATGAGTGGTACCACGTGACCACTGAAGACAGTGGAGAAGCGATGCTGCCACTGCAGAGAACGCGCCAGAACTGGTAAGTATGATCTCTGACATCCCCGCTCCCCCTCCCCCCGCAGACCCCCAGGTATATGACCCGTGTATAAGCCAAGAGGGGGACTTTCAGCCCAAAAAATGGGCTGAAAATCTCGGCTTATACACAAGTATATACGGTATCTGAGGCAGGACTAGTCCAGGCGAAGAGATCTCTGACTGCAGTTGCCCTTCCTAATTAGCAAATGTGCTATTTAAGGATAAATATAATTGTTAAAAGATTGCACCTTTTGGATGTACATAAAACACCTCATATTAAAGAAATCTGCACACATGCCACTATTTTAGTGCTTGGTAAAACTAATTAGAATTGAGAGTCTTCAGTGGTTGATACCTTTTAATGGCTAACTGAAAAAATGGTAACACATTGCAAGCTTTCGAGACTACTCAGGTCTCTTCATCAGGCTAGACTAATACAACATATATAACGTATATGTGTATAAATATGTAATTCTTCAAATATTGTAATAGTCTAGCCTGATGAAGAGACCTGAGTAGTGTCGAAAGCTTACAATGTGTTACCAGTCAGCCATTAAAAGGTATCAACCACTGAGGACTCTCAGTTCTAAATAATTTTCTATCTACTGGCTAACACGGTACAAAGATATATATCTATCCTGGAAATACTAATGGCACCTGACAGGTTCCATTTAAATTCACATTTAAAGGGAATTGACAGTTCATATAATGATATTTGGCATATCATAGCTTTGTTGAGAACCTACTAATTTCACACTATGTCTAAACACTTTTCACCATCTCTAGTCACGAAGAGCAGTACTTGTAGTAGGTTAGAGTAAATCTTCTCCTTTATATTGTACAGTTAAATATATCTAATGTCATTACTAAGTACTATTTATACAGTTTAAGGAACTCTAAATGATTATTCCATTATTGAAACAGAAACGGACTTGTTCTCCTAAAGATCAGGGAAGTATACTCAATAAGAAACATTCCAGCTGTTCATAAATGTACAAGCCATCTGCATTAACATATCAAAAGCACAAATAGAAGCAAATAAAAGATCTAAAAACAAACTGACAATACATCAGATGCCCTGTCCTCGTGAAAAGCCTACATTACATTCTTAAAATGAATATCATATTATACAACACTAGGTAGAATAAGGGAACCTGAAAAATAGTACTTTCCAAGAATCGAGTATCCCTAAAGGGAAATTACTGTATGTAAAATTGACAGTATATTGCATGAAAATAAAAGGTTAATGTATACTGATCTATTCCATTTGCAACAGGCTGTTTGTGTTCCCTTTATTTCTTTGAGCATTATATATTCACTAGCTATGAACCAGTTCTACGCCTGGGTGGCGGGCATTTTTATTGGTATATGGTCTCCCATCCTGGTATGTGCTGCACCCCTCATCCCTATCCTGGTCTGTATGGTACCCTCACCCCCCAATCCTGGTATGCATGGTACCCCCTTATCCACATACTGATATTCATGGTTCCCTCACCCCCCCAATCCTTGTATGCATGGCACACCCCTCATCCCTATCGTGGTATACATGGCACCCCCTCATCCCTATTGTGGTATGCATGGTACCCCCTCATCCCTATCGTGGTATGCATGGTGTGTCTTCAAGAAAATGGCGTCGGTAAGCGCGGACTGCACAGACGCCGATTCATGTCTGCAGTGGGTGTGTTGTGGTGCTGGACTCGGCGCCTGCGCAGTCCTTGCTTTCCGCCGCTATTTTCTTGAAGACACACTGCAGTGTGTCTTCTACAAAATGGCAGCGGTACGCGCAGACTGTGCAGGGGCCGAATCCGGCGCCATAACCCGCCCTCTCCTGACGTCACGTGAAGGCGCAAGACCCTGCGGCAACAGCGACACCAGCTCAGTAAGGCGTTGCAGAGATCGCGGTATGCGTTCAGTGCTTATGCATACCGCGATCTCTTGGGGGTCTGTGTCACTCTGTGGGGGGATGCGTCACTCTGTCTGGGCTTGCGCAGTCTATAGAGGCTTCAGACAGAGTGATGCTTAGCCTGTTATATTATAGATAGTTTTTTTGTGACTAAGCACAAAAAAAATGAAATCTTATGTGGAACTTGTCACCTTCAAAAGTGCTACTTACCTTCAAATATATACAAACACATGGGCCATGCACACAATGAAAAAGTCTGTAGGACAGTGTTCACACCACCAGAAGACTGAAATACAGTAAAACACAGTAAAACAAATGTATAAAAATACTCTGCTGTAAAAAAGTAACAGTAAACAGCAAGTGCTAGTAAAAAGATAACAAATCAGGGTATTTGGTTGATACGTTTTTTGCAAAAAGTTAGTTTCAAGACTCTCTTCATCTCTGCCCTACAACATATTGTTTTCCCACCTGTTTTGATAGGGATTAATAGGGCAGTGAGGGATAGCCTACGCTGAGTGGGGGCACCAAAAAATCATTCTTTAAGGTGCCATCCTCCACAGACAGGCAGGAGCAATTTTAGGCCTACTATAGCGTGTCTGCTAGGCTAGTCTATTTTTGCTATATTTTTTTCATATATACCTTTTTCACTAGGTTGGTGTTTTTTTAGACATTGAATTATTAAAGGTTGTTTTTTAACCCCTTACATGCCATCCCGTCCATGTGACCTAGGACTTAATTCCCAAGGATGGGATAGTACGTTATAGTGATCAGCAGTGGAGCGCCGCTGATCGCGGCCAGGTGTCAGCTGATTATCACTGATGACACCAGGCACTATGTGTCAGGGGCAGTCACAGACCACCCCCAGCACATTAACCCCTGGCACACTGCGATCAAACATGTACTGGGGCATAGGGAAGAATCGCAAAGGGAGGGGCTCCCTGCGAGCTTCCCTGAGACCCCCAAAGCAGCGTGATGTGCTGCGCTGCTCTGAGGGTCTCCTTCCCTGCTTCCCGAATCCAAGATGAACGTGGGGGCCTTCAGGGGCTTGTAGGGAGGCGGCTTCCTCAGTGCCTGCAGAGAGCAGGTGCCGAGAAAGCCTGCTGCAGTGCCTATATCAGATCGCTGATCTGACACTGCACTTCAAAGTGTCAGATTAACAATCTGACAGTTCACAGTGATGTCCCACACTGGGACAAAATAATAAAGTAATAAAAAAACACGTGTAAAAATAATTTATAAACAAATCCCTAAATAAATTTAAAAAAAAAAATCCCTAATAAATTCATTTTTTGGAAATAAAAAAAACAATAAAAGTACACATATTTAGTATCGCTGCATCTGTAATGACCCACCCTACAAAACTGTCCCACTAGTTATCCCCTTTAGTGAAAACTTTAAAAAAATAAAAATTAAAAACAAAGCAAAAAAACAATGCTTTATCATCATACCGCCAAACAAAAAGTACAATAACGCGTGATCAAAAAAGGTATATAAATAAACATGGTACCACTGAAAACGTCATCTTGTCCCGCAAAAAACGAGCTGCCATACAGCATTTTCAGCAAAAAAATAAAAAAAGTATAGCTCGCAGAATAAAGCGATGCAAAAATAATTATTTTTTATATAAAATTGTTTTTATTACATAAAAGCGCCAAAACATAAAAAATGACATAAATGAGGTATTGCTGTAATTGTACTGACCCGAAGAATAAAACTACTTTATCAATTTTACACATCCCCCAAAATGAATTCATGAAATCCTGTTTTTTTGTTCATTCTGAGTCCCAAAAATCATAATAAAAAGCAATTGAAAAATGTCACGTGCCCGAAAATTGTACCAATAAAAACGTCAACTCATCCTGCAAAAAAAGACCTCACATGACTCGTTGGGTCAAAATATGGAAAAATTATAGCTCTGAAAATGTGGTGATGCAAAAACTATTTTTACAATAAAAAGCGTCTTTTAGCGTGTGACAGCTGCCAAACATAAAACCCCGCCATAAATAGTAAATCAATCCCCCCTTTATCACCCCATTAGTTAGGGAAAAATGATAAAATTAAAAAAATATATTTATTTCCATTTTCCCATTAGGGTTAGGGCTAGGGTTAGGGTTAGGTCTAGGGCTAGGGTTAGGGCTGAGTTTAGGGTTAGGGGTGTGTTGGGGTTAGGGTTGGAATTAGAATTGGAGGTTTTCCACTGTTTAGGCACAACAGTGGCTCTCCAAATGCAACATGGAGTCTGATCTCAATTCCAGTCAATTCTGCATTGAAAAAGTCAAATGGTGCTCCTTCCCTTTCAAGCTCTGCCATGCGCCCAAACAGTGGTCTACCCCCACATATGGGGTATCAGCCTCCTCAGGACAAATTGCACAACTATTTTCGCTGCCCAATTTTTCCCATTACCCTTAGGAAAATAAAAAAATTGGGGGTAAAACTGTCCTTTTTGTGGAAAAAATATGATTTTTTAATTTTCACGCCCGGGCGTTATAAACTTCTGTGAAGCACTTGGGGGTTCAAAGTGCTCACCACACATCTAGATAAGTTCCTTTGGGGTCTACTTTCCAAAATGGTGTCACTTGTGGGGGGTTTCAACAGTTTAGGCACATCAGAGGCTCTCCAAATGCGACATGACACCCGCAGACCATTCCATCAAAGTCTGCATTCCAATACATCGCTACTTCACTTCCGAGCCCCAACGTGTGCCCATACAGTAGTTTTCTCCCACATATGGGATATCAGCCTACTATGGATAAATTGGACAACAACTTTTGGGGTCCATTTTCTCGTGTTACCCTTGGTAAAATAAAAAAATTGGGGACTAAAAGATCATGTTTGTGGAAAAAAATATGATTTATTTATTTTCTCGCCCGGGCGTTATAAACTTCTGTGAAGCACTTGGGGGTTCAAAGTGCTCACCACACATCTAGATAAGTTCCTTGTGGGGTCCAGTTTCCAAAATGGGGTCACTTGTGTAGGATTTCCACAGTTTAGGCACATCAGGGGCTCTCCAAAGGCAACATGACACCCGCAGACCATTCCATCAAAGTCTGCATTCCAAAACGTCACTACTTCCGTTCCAAGCAACGACTGGTGCCCAAACAGTAGTTTTCTCCCACATATGGGATATCAGCGTACTCAGGACAATTTGGACAACAACATTTAGGGTACAATTTCTCATGTTACCCTTGGGAAAATAAAAAATTGGGGACTAAAAGATCATGTTTGTGGAAAAAATATGATTTTTTATTTTCATGCCCGGGCGTTATAAACTTCTGTGAAGCCCTTGGGGGTTCAAAGTTCTCACCACACATCTAGATAAGTTCCTTGTGGGGTCCAGTTTCCAAAAAAGTGTCATTTGTGGGGGGATTTTCACTGTTTAGGCACATCAGGGGCTTTCCAAACACGGCATGGCGTCCGTTCTCAATTCCAGCCAAAAAAGTCAAATGGCGCTGCTTCCCTTCCGAGCTCTGCCATGCACCCAAATAGTGGTTTACCCCCGCATATGGGGTATCAGCATACTCAGGACAAATTGCACAATAACTATTGGGGTCCTGTTACCCTTGGGAAAATAAAAATTGGTGGTGAAAAGATCATTTTTGTTGAAAAAATATGATTTTTTAACTGTATGTCTGTACGTTATAAACTTCTATGAAGCCCTTGTGGGTTCAAAGTTCTCACCACATATCTAGATAAGTTCCATGGGGGGTCTAGTTTCCAAAATGGTGTCATTTGTGGGAGGGTTTCACTGTTTGGCCATATCAGAGGCTCTCCAAATGCGATATGGCGTCAAGCCAATTCTGCGTTGAAAAAGTCAAACGTCACTCATTCCCTTCTGAGCTCTGCCATGTGCCCAAACAGTGGTTTACCCCCACATATGGGGTATCAGTGTACTTAGGACAAATTGCACAATAACTTTTGGGGTCCTGTTTCCCTTGGGAAAATAAAAATTGGGGGTGAAAAGATCATTTTTGTGGAAAAAATATGATTTTTTAATTATACGGCTGTACGCTATAAACTTCTGTGAAGCCCTTGGGGGTTAAAAGTTCTCACCACATATCTAGATAAGTTCCATGGGGGGTCTAGTTTCCAAAATGGGGTCACTTGTGTGGGGTTTCCACTGTTTAGGCACATCAGGGGCTCTCCAAATGTGACATGGCGTCCGATCTGAATTCCAGCCAATTTTGCATTGAAAAAGTCAAACAGCGCTTCTTCTCTTCTGAGCTCTGCCATGCGCTGAAACAGTGGTTCCCGCCACATATCAGGTATCAACATACTCAGGACATATTGCACAATGACTTTTGCAGTCCAATTTCTCCTGTTACCCTTGGTAAAATAAAAAAAATTGGACCCGAAGTAATTTTTTTGTGAAAAAAAATTAAATGTTCACTTTTTTTAAACATTCAAAAAATTCCTGTGAAGCACCTGAAGGGTTAATAAACTTCTTGAATGTGGTTTTGAGCACCTTGAGGGGTGCAGTTTTTAGAATGGTGTCACTTTTGGGTATTTTCTATCATCTAGACCCCTCAAAGTGACTTCAAATGTGATGTGGTACCTTAAAGAAAATGGTGTAAAAATGAGAACGTTCTAAAAAAAAAAATTTTGGTTCCAAATTGTGCTGATGTAAAGTAAACTTGTGGGAAATGTTACTTATTAAGTTTTTGTGTTCCATATCTCTGTGATTTAAGGGCATAAAAATTAAAAGTTGGAAAATTGCAAAATTTTCAAAATTTTCACCAAATTTCAATTTTTTTCACAAATAAACGCAAGTTATATGAATGAAATTTTACCACTAACATGAAGTACAATATGTCACGAGAAAACATTGTCAGAATCACCGGGATTCATGGTAACGTTCCAGAGTTATTACCTCATAAAGGGACAGTGGTCAGAATTGTAAAAATTGGCCCTGTCATGAACGTGCAAACCACCCTTGGGGGTAAAGGGGTTATAGGGAATATATGTTCACATACATGTTTAGTGTGTCTAACCATTTTATTCTACTTTGCACCCGAGTCCGCAAGAGTAGTGTGTCTAAAGCCAAATTTTTCTACTCTGCACCCGTGTTTGTGGGAATAGTGTGCCTAAAACACTTTTTGATAACCTGCACCACATGTTTTTGGGAGTAGTTGCCTAATCCCATTTTTTTTATTCTGCATCCATGTCGTGCTGGTAGAAACACTATGTCGTGCTGGTAGAAACACTACTGACAACATTCCTCCTAACAGCAGGAGCCTAGTGGAAGAAAAAGACTGTTCTACATGTGAGATCATCATAGGACACTCGGTAAATGGACTACAGCAGACAGGTAGTAATATGTTGGTTTATTTTTACTTTTGTTGCAGTATGGTTTAATTAAGATTATTAAAGGAGTCTGTGTGATTATTTCAATTAAATGACTTTATTCTGGCTATGTCTTTATTTACCATATAACTATAGGATTAGTAATGGTTAGGTATCTTATAGGCGCTTATCCACTACTAATCCGTGGGCTTGATGTCACCGGACAATACAAAGGTGACATCAACCCCACAAATAATACCCCACTTGCCACCACTACAGGGCAAGTGGGTAGAGCGAGGATAAGTGCCAGAATTGGTGCATCTATAAGATGCGCCATTTCTGGTGTGACTGAGAGCTGATATTTTTAGCCTGAGGGGGCCAATATCCATGGCCCTTCCCAGGCTATTAGCATCAGCCCGCAGCTGTGTGCCTAGCTTTTACTGGTTTGATTTTATAGGGGGACCCCATGTCAATTTTTTTCTGGGGCTCCCCTATAAAATAGCGAGTAAAGGCTAAGCAAACATATGTGAGCTGATATTAATAGCATGGGAACCTTTATGGCTATTGGCTCCTTCCTAGAATATTAACATAAGCCCTCAGCCGCCGGCATTGCCTCTGATGGTTATGAAAATTACGCAGGAGCCCACCAATTTTTTTTACGTTTTATTGAAAAATAAACAGATATTGCGTTTCACGCAGATTTTGGTCACTGGTAAGATTGATCCTGCACCTCAACAACACACTAGGTAGCAGCGACTCTAACCCCTAATGTAATAAAAGTACAAATAAATAAGTAAAAAATAATGAGAAAGAGTAAACTTGGTAAAGCACAAAAGTGACAAAAATGATAAAATCAAGAGTACCTGCTGTCTTCCACCTGGATGTTTGCGATGTACGCTTGCATCAGAAGTGATGCTCAACAGCCACAAGACCACTGGGATCTGTGATAGGTTGCATCATCTACATTATTTGAACTGTGTATTTTTGGCTGTTTTTATGATGACATACTGTTCCAGTCACCTAATCAGAGCCACCATTAGGGCATTACTACCCTTACTTGTCTAAGGGGCCTGGTGAGCAGACGCAAAAGAGGTGGGGCCCATAGTTCCTGAGACATGCTGGCAGAATTTTTGACTCGGTCAGGGCACCTCTTCTTTTGCTTCTCCTCACTGGGCCTTAGGGGCAGTGTAAGGGAGGGCCAGAACCGAAGTCGTGACCTGTACTCTGGTGGCAGCTGCATCCAGTCCTTCCCCTACATGAAACAATATTATGCTCCTCGGCACACCTGCATCTCCAGATTTGTCTTCACCCGGGCACTTCTCAGGCCATAATGGTCAATCTTCTAGGCGACCTCAATCAATCGAGACGCAGTCCGAGACAACTTTAACACTTTCCTTACTTAGGATTTCACGCGTTACATCCACAGTTGGTACATCCTAAAATTTACTTGCTTCCTGAGCTTTTCCTTGCTTGCTGTCACTTTGGTGCAGTACACGCCCGGTCCGGACCGTACTAGACTGCTTCCCAGTTCCTTCCAGGTCTGACCTCACTACAATGACATTTCCTTCAGCCTGTTTTGCCCCAGACATGAATTCATCAATCACCACATTTGGTGACCCCCGGTGAAGTATCCGGCCTGTCTGTACTGATCTTGTTGAAGTGCCAACTCCTTTCATCTCCTTAGTCCAGCCAACTTCTACCCTAAAAGCATTGGCCCAGGTGGTGAGATGCTACATCTTTCTTTTCCTGTTCTGACCCACTGCTAAGACCTGCAATGGCCATGGGCAATAACGACTTAACATTACGTGACTGCCAACCTGTCCGGGCCTATAGCCCAAGTCGACTCTTGGGCGCCCTGGACCCATCTGACTAAACTCCTCTTCAGCACCCACCTCAACTCTCAGCAGCCCCTCCTACAATCAACCCTCTATGAACCTCCTATCAGATCCCACTAGTATGCCCCCACCTTGTAGCCCGCAACATAATTACAACTAACCAACCTAAGGGGAACAATATACTAAAAGTGCCCTCCTCTAATGTCCCAAGAAGGGTGCACTAACTTTCTCTGACTATACATACACAAATGGTACATAATATACATGCAATATTACCATACAGGAACATGAGGCAATATATACAGTTGTCAGTACAATGGTAACACATTCAAGTGGCAATACCATAAGTAATGAGCGGTAAAACATAATTATACATGTAGCAGTACCGCAAGCAGTAATCATAAAAACACATCTGTAAACATTAAGAACTGTAAGACAATCAGATGGAAGGGAGGCATGAGAGACATAATATCTTACCCTACTACACTAGCATCAGTCAGTCATCTTTATTTGCTAACACAGCTGCGCACACGGATGTTTAAAAAGCCCTGCAATGTGTGTGTCTGTAATGGCTGTGAGCTCCCCCTCACCATTTCCTGGACCTCCTCTTCTGCGTCAATGACAGGAGAGGTTTTCCTGTGTGCAGAGCAGTATGCAGAGCCCATGTTAACGAGCAAGAAAAGGAAGAGGTGGACGGGCCCAGGTATGTAGGGGAATGAGACAGTGCTGAGGAGAAAGATGATGGGAGAAGCTGCTGAGGAGAGGGGTGATGGGAGAAGCTACTGAGGAGAGGGGTTACACAGTACTGGGGAGAGGGGATAAGAGGGCAGTGGAGTAACATTCCTGAGGACAGGGGAGAAATCTGACAGCACTTTCCCCTGTATGGCATTGGCTGCTATTCACACACAGTAGCCCTCTCCCTCCTGTAATGCTCCCAGCAAGCTCAGCAGTCAGGACAGGGTAGGTGTGCAGGACTGATAAGAGGGCTCCCTGTGCTGCTAATTCCTAACTATATGACTCCCCATTTCCTGTCCTTTATGATGAAGAAAAGAGTGAGTATATGTCACGATCCATTCTTGAATCTGTGGCAGAGTCTGAATTCTCTTTTATAAACCTTTTTTCCTTTCAGGCCTCGGGGGTTAATATGAGTTTTTGCCCCCTGTGGCCGCTGGTGTTACTACAGCTGTAGTTGTTCGACTGCTGGGATTTTCCCCCTCCGGTGGCTGCTGGTGTTACTACAGTTTTAATTAGTCAGCAGGTGGTGACCTCCCCTACTTCATATAAAAGGTCATTAGCTGCTGCAGCTCCCTGTTGGCAAAATTGGTCATTCACTAACCAACCTTTCTGAAGATAGGAGCTATCTGGAGCAGTGCTGTTGCAGCTTATCTGGAGCCTTTGCGTTTCGGCTGGAAGCTGTGTCCAGGTGCCTTACTCTACGGTCCTGTGCCTGACTGCAGAGCAAGCTAAGTGTTGTTTGTTTTTCCCTGTCTGTTGTTTTCTCTGGTGTTTTACTAGTACAGTGGTGAGGACCAGTGTCCGCACTTGCCAGTTCCCTAGTAAGGGAGATGTGCAGGGCAAGTGAGAGACTGAGGTATCCTGGTCAGTGACAGGTTGAAAGAACCTGTATAGGGAACGTGAGGAGAGACAGGGCTCTTCCTTAGGAGAGTGCAGGAAGTGTCCACTTCCCCGTTCCCTATTGTAGGGCCCACTGTTGTAATTGTTTCCCCGGTGCCCCCTTGTTTGTCTTGTGGTTTTGTGACCGACCGATCGTTGGGTCGCATCACGCAGAGCCAGACATACCGTGACATTATATATGTGTAAATACAGTGTGTGTGCAGTCTGTGTGTTGTAATGTAAGTAAATATGTGTATGTCACCTGTGTATAGTGTGTGTGTGCAGGCTGTGTCGTGTACTGTGAGTATATATGTGTAAAGTGCTGCTATCAGGGCATTAGTGCCCTTATTGGCATAGGGAGACCAGTGAGCAGAGGGGGCCCTCTCTTCTGCTCACCAAACCCCAGCGGCAGGATTCTGTTGGTGCAGTAACTGAATCTGCATCTGAGGTACAGGTTCAGTTAAATTATATTGCCGTGCGGGCCTGCATGGCAATAGTTTAAAGCCTCCAGCCAATCGGAGGCTGGCAGCTGACGTCAGCGCGCACGTCACCAGCGTATGATGTCATTGTCATTCGCTGGTGAGTCCGTGCTTGAAATGGATGGAGGGGACATCACCAATGGACCGAGTCCAGGTAAGGATAAAGTATTTTGTTTTTTTATTGAAAGTGGCAAGCCACAATATGTTTTCATGGCAGAATAGAGACACATGTACCATGTGTCTCCATCCTGCCCCATCTGTCTCCATCCTGCCCCATGATAATGCACCATGTGACATTAGGATCATGGCGCCGGATCATGGGGCAGGATGGAAAAAGATGGGGCAGGATGGAGACAGATGGGGCAGGATGAAGACAGGTGGAGCAGGATCATGGGGCATGATGGAGACACATGGTGGGAGACAGATGGGGCAGGATGGAGCAGGATCATGGGGCATGATGAAGACACATGGTGCAGGATCATGGGGCAGGAGGGAGACACATGGTGCAGGATGGATATGATGGAGACACATGGGGCAGGATCATAGGACAGATGGGGCAGGATCATGGGACAGATATGGCAGAATGGAGACACATGGAGCAGAATAAAGACAGATGGGGCAGAATCAAGACAGATGGGGCAGAATGGGGAGATCATATGGGATATCACATGGGGCAGAATGGATACTCCTGAGGGCAGGATGGGAGAACATATGGGGCTAGGATGGGAGAACATATGGTTGGAGCCAAGAAGGAGACTCAAGGGGGCTAGGATGAATGATATTATTACTGTAGTTACTGAAGGGGCTAATTAAGGGATATTATTACTGCATTAATGTATTTTATTTTTTGAGGATGCTGTTTTCAATGGGCAGTGGTCCTGTTACTGGACTGAGCAACACCATGCTGCCTTTTTTTCTTCATCTGGTGTAGTGTAGAAGATGGGATAAAAAATAAGTAATGTACTCTGCAAACGGTGCTCTAGATAACTGTGTTATTTGCTGCAGAGACGAGTCCTGGCTGGCAGAAGTAATGGTGGTGTGCGCTGGATGAAGATGAAAAGCGAAGATGAAGGACTTCACCTAGAGACGTCAATGGTAAGTCAGTGTATTACATGTACACGTACACTGTATATTATATACACAGCTTCAGAGTATAATGTCACTGGTGATCATTGTATTACCTGTACACTGACACTATATACTGAGCTCCTGTGTATTATGTCACCAGTGATCACTATATTACCTGTACACTCCCCTTGAGAAAGCTGCATGTTAGATCAGCGAAACGCACGTTGGGGCTCTATCAGGCTTGGGGGTAACCTCTCTTAACCCTTCAACTCTTGGTAAGCTCTTCCTGCCCTTGTTTGTTTACCTTAAAGCACTTTTTTATGCATACTTTGTACTATGCGAAAACCAAAAACAAAACAAATATCCTGGAATAAAAAAGTAAAAAATATATTGCAAAAATTGCATGAAGGTAGTAATAATAGTAATAATAAGGGTATTTAGTTAACATAATTTTGATCAAAATAATGTAGAAGCCATCCTGCCACGTCAAGGCAACCCCCGTGGGACAGTCTTAACTCTTAAAATCTTTCCACTTGTCAAGTGACGTAAATATGAACAAGGACAGAGAGACTGAACCACCAGTAATAGTATAGGCCAGACAGGATGGATTTTCCAACTCAGAAACTGGGCGGTCACACCCTTATATGCACAGAATGCACAATGAAACAAATGAGAAACTGGATCTGAGCAGAAAAAGTAAATTAATGTGCATGCAAAATGTAATTGCATATGAACACATGACCTTTACACAGAGAAAGCCAAAAGCAAAATTGCATGAAGGTAGTAATAATAGTAATAATAAGGGTATACTTTGTACTATGGGCATCATATAGAGCGTCATTACCTGGTACTGCACCATGTGTTATGGAAGCCCTTATATATGGAGTTTAAAATTCTGGCGTTATGAATCCATAAACATGAGATGTTTAGGTGCCGTTGTCTGAGGGTGATACCCCCGTACTTTGGGACGTTCCTGGAAACATGTATCATGTCTGTAATATCCGTGTGCTTTTATAATGTATTGTGTCCTTAATAAATATTTTTCAGTACATTTTTTTATTGCAATCTCCTTGTTCTCTGGTATTTACAATTGTATTGGGAGTAGGTAACAGGTGTTTGGGTGGTTTTTACTGTGCATCCACCCTATAATACCAATTATGCAGCTGGGTTGTCTGACATTACCTGTACACTGTATACTAAGTTCAGATCTGTGTATAATGCTACTTATGGTGATATTAGTACTGTGGTTTTTTATTAATGATCAGTATTGTAGTATTCGGTCACTATTTGGTAGTAATATGTGATCTGGCCATGGTGTTGCGGGAATTGCTCCTTGTATGTTCTATTATTCGGTCACTATGGTGGTAATATGTGGTCTGGTCATGGTGCAGTGGTATTTGTCCCTTGTACTGTATGTGATATATTATTGGTCATTTTAAAAATTGAAAAATAAATAAAAAATATACCTTAAATTGTATTGGATATTTTAACAAATGCTTAATAAGTTACAGTACAGGGTGGGCCATTTATATGGATACACCTAAATAAAATGGGAATGGTTGGTGATATCAACTTCCTGTTTGCGGCACATTAGTATATGGGAGGAGGAAAAATTTTCAAGATGGGTGGTGACCATGGCGGCCATTTTGAAGTTGGCCATTTTGAATCAAACTTTATTTTTTTCAATGGGAAGAGGGTCATGTGACACATTAAACTTATTGAGAATTTCACAAGAAAAACAATGGTGTTATTGGTTTTAGCGTAACTTTATTCTTTCATGAGTTATTCACAAGTTTCTCTTTGTTTACAGCCATTGACATGTCGCAGAGGGTAACAGTTGAGGCCGGATATAAATTGTGTTGATGTTTGGTGAACGCAGTACCCGGGTCATTGCAGCAGATTTCAATGCAAGACACCTTACGCAAGAAAACTGTCACCTTTCCCATTTTATTTAGGTGTATCCATATAAATGACCCACCCAAAAAAGTTTGCCTCATCACTGAACATATTGTTCTGTGTAAACTGAGGGTCCTGTTCCAATTTTTGTTTGCCCATTCTGCAAATTCAGCGTGCCGATCTTAGTCACCAACCATTCCCATTTTATTTAGGTGTATCCATATAAATGGCCCACCGTGTAGAGTAGAGCCAGACCAAAAGAGTCTATGTTGTTGTGGTGGTGGATTAAAAAATCTTTTGGCCAAAACAAAAGCTGCTGGTTTTGTATGTGATCTGATGATGGGAGCAGAAAATGTGTGATTGGTGATGATGTGGTGCAGATGTGGAGTTTTTCTAAGATAGGGCGGTGGGACTGTGGAAGATTCCAGTGGTTGATGTGGGGCTAGGGTGGAGCCTTGGTGGAGTCTCAAGGGGGCCCAAAATTTTGCCAGTATGGGGCCCCGAAATTCCAAGTGGCAGCCCTGCACCTGATCACTGCATCCTATTATTGGATGCAATGGTCCTATTGCTGGTGAACACAGTGACATCATCATTTTTTAAACTATACTCCCAAAAAACAGAATTACTGTTTTTTTCCATTTACCCCTTTCAAAACAATTCTAAAAGTTATTCAACGCATTTGCTATCATTCAGCAAAAGCACAGTTTGGAATTTAGCATTTTTACTGCGAAGCAGGTTTTAGCTGCAAAAAAAAACTTTGTAAAAATGCAGTGTGTGAACATACCCTTATATAGTCTTATATATATTTGACTATATTTGAACAACAAAAACACTTTAGAAAAGCATTTTTTGGCACCACATTTAGGGAGTATATACATATTTTTCGAAAAGCTCTGATTGTGTGAGAATGGGTGCATCCAGTAATCTAAGTGATACATTGTTGGATTCAGGGTCTCTGCCTATATTATGTTGCTCTCAGATGAAGTAACAAAAACCTGCTAATGGATTCCTTTTAAGAGGCGCATACCACCTGCGCCTCCCTAGAAATGTTGCTCCAGTAATTTTGATGAATCTGGGCCCCAGTTCTGGTCATTGAGCATTAAGGAATCTGTAACCCCATTTTTCAACTATCAGCTGCCAGCACCGCCATCAGGAGCTTATCTACAGCATTCTGTAATGCTGTAGATAAGCCCCCCGATGTAACCTGAAAGATAAGAAAAATGAGATATATTATACCCACCCAGGGGCGGTCAGGGTCTGGTTTTGGTCCGATGGGTGCAGTGGTCCGGTCCGGCGCGTCCCATCTTCTAACGGTGACGTCCTCTTCTTTGCTTCCCGTCATGGCTCCTTTGCAGGCGCACTCTGCTCTGCCCTGTTGAGGGCAGAGCAGAGTACTGCGGTGCACAGGCGCCGGACCAGGTCAGAGAGGTCCGGCACCTGCACACTGCAGTACTTTACTCTGCCCTCAACAGGGCAGGTAAAGTATGCCTGCGCCGGAGCCGTGATGGGAAGCAAAGAAGAGGATATCGCCGCTACAAGATGGGAGGTGCCAGATCGCGACACCGATTGGACCAAGACCGGACCGCCCCCCGGTGAGTATAATATAACTCATTTTTCTTATCTTTCAGGTTACATCGGGGGCTTATCTACAGCATTACAGGATGCTGTAGATAAGCCCATGATGGCGGTGCTGGCAGCTGATACTCCCAAAATGGGGTGATAGATTCCCTTTAAGAATAATTCTGCATATTTTATGGTTGTTTATTTTTAACATGTGTATTTTTTTGTAGCTATATTTTAATAAAACATAAAATAACTTTTATTTTTTGTTAATTGGGTATATTTTCTTTATGGATTAAAATAGTTTCTAATTAAATAGTTCTAAATTGTACCATTTTGGATAATTTATGACTTCTATTCAGTTTCTCAGGACTAAAAACAGTTTTAACTAGGCAAGATAAAAACATGCCAGTTTTGTAGTATTGGTCAAAATTGACAAATACCAAATATCTGAGATGAGAAAAAGATTTGCAATGACCCAGGTCCAGCAGCCAACTTGGTAGCCCAATTGCCACCAGACCAAAACTCTATAAACTTTCACCAAACTGTAGGCATCCCCAGTGCCTCTTTTTATTAGTAGGCCTAGCTTTCACATAATAATTGAATTATGACACATACATGTTAGGCTGGTTTCACATTAGCGCTTTTTAAGCGCACGCACGGCCGGGGGTAGCTCCGCCCCCGAGCCGGCTCTTTGCCCGGCGTGCCCGCCCCTTGCTTGTAGCGCCGCCTCCTAGTGCACAGCGGCGCCTGAGATCGGCGCACCCTATCTTTAGCATAGGGTGCGCAGATCGTGCGCAGGCCGTGCGCTAGTTGCGCTTTGACCTGCGCTGCGCACTTTTGACAGTGCGCTGTGCGCGCCAAAATCCGAAAAGTTTGATTTTGGCGCGAAATTGGCTGCGGAGGCAAAGGTTTAAAAAAATATATTTTTGCAATGCATTATTCTAAGAGTAATAAGTTTTTTCATCAGCAGAACTGTGTGAGAGTTTATTTTTTTCAGGATAACTTGTTTTTAGTCATTTAACTTTTGTGCACTTGTGACTATTTTTTTAAATTTTTTCTCAGATGAGGTAGTTTATATTTAGTCTCTTTATTGAACTTTTACCATTTAAAGGGAACCTGGTTTGGCTGATATAAGATGCGGCCTCCGCCTTTCAGGGCTTATCTACAGCATTCTATAATAGTCATAGTTATACAGTGGATCACAAATAAATACAATTGCACATTGTAAAATATACCCACAATGCAAAAATTATTGTGTAAGGTAAATTTTAGGGATGAGCGAACGTGCTTGGTGATACTTGGATATCGCTAGAGTATCTGGGTGCTCGGACATGCTCAGCACTTGGAGAGCATTAGCCGGTGCTTGATTTCAAATGCTTATCCCCAGCTTGCATGCTTGGCACCTGTTACACAGCCAGTAAACATGTGGGGATTGCCTGCGACTCACTGTCATGCCGTAGCCATCTTCCAATGCCCCTAATCACATCCAGACCTGATTACTGCCACACCTGTTCTCAATCAGGAAATCACTTAAATAAGACATGCCTGACAAAGTGAAGTAGACCAAAAGTTTCTCAAAAGCTAGATATCATTCCGCAAAATTCTGAAACAAATGAGAAATCAGGCCTGGGTGTGGCTAGCGAATTGGAACTCAGCTTACCAAAGATGTGATAAACCACAGTTCATTTGTGTTTTTAGTTGGGGGAAATCGCTTTTTCACAAACGGCTCTGTAGGTTTTGATTTCTTTTTCCCCTAATATTAAAGACCTTCATTTACAAACTGTATTTTGTGTTTAATTGTGTTATCTTTGTTTAATATTTACATTTGTTTGGTGATCTGAAACATTTACGTGTGACAAACATGCAAAAGAATAGCAAATCAGGAAGGGGGCAAACACTTTTTAACACAACTGTATATATATATATATATATATAGATAGATATATACTGTATATTTAAATACTATACATTGCATGCACATATATATAAGCAAATTCATTTTCACAATTTTTTTACCTTGTTGCAGAGTGGAAAACACAAAAAAATAGAGTAAAAAGTTCATTTTCCTCCAGATTTATAAAGTTTACCTTTATATATTTTTCGTATCTACATTTGAAACCAGAAGTTTACATACACTGCATAAAAAGTAACATATGCATGCTTTTCTCAATATGTGACATGAAATCAGAACTAAAACTTTCACGTTTTAATAATAATAATCTTTATTTTTATATAGCTTATTTTTATATTCCGCAGCGCTTTACAGTTTGCACACATGATCATTGCTGTCCCCGATGGGGCTCGCAATCTAAATTCCCTATCAGTATGTCTTTGGAATATGGGAGGAAACCAAAATACCCGGAGGAAACCCACGCAAACACGGGGAGAACATACAAACACCTTGCAGATGTTGTTCTTGGTGGGATTCGAAACCAGGACTCGAGCGCTGCAAGGCTGCAGTGCTATCCACTGAGCCACCGTGCCGCCCATCGTTTTAGGTCAAATAGGATTACCGCAATTATTAATATTTCCCAAATGCCAGAATAATGAGAGAGAAAGAATGTTTTAAGGTAATTTTAATACTTACCGTATATACTTGTGTATAAGCCGACCCGCGTGTAAGCCTACCCCCCTAATTTTGCCACAAAAAACTGGGAAAACTTATTAACTCATGTATGAGCTGAGGGTGGTGCTGCACAAGGGTTAATGGTGGTCCAAAAAGATGCTCCATAGAGAAATACCCCCATAAAATGCTGCAAAAGGATTAATGGTGGTATAACAAGATGCTCCAAGGATAAATACCCCATATATTGCTGCACAAGGGTTAATGGTGTCCCAAGTAGATGCTCCATACATAAATACCCCCATATGCTGCACAAGGGTTAATGGTGGCCCCAGTAGAAGCTCCATACATAAATTCCCCCCATATATTGCTGCACAAGGGTTAATGGTGTCCCAAGTAGATGCTCCATATATAAATACCCCCATATGCTGCACAAGGGTTAATGGTGGCCCCAGTAGAAGCTCCATACATAAATACCCCCATATATTGCTGCACAAGGGTTAATGGTGTCCCAAGTAGATGCTCCATATATAAATACCCCCAATATGCTGCACAAGGGTTAATGGTGGCCCAAGTAGAAGCTCCATACAGAAATACCCCCCATATGCTGCACAAGGGTTAATGGTGGCCCAAGTAGATGCTCCATACATAAAATACCCCCCATATGCTGCACAAGGGTTAATGGTGGCCCAAGTAGATGCTCCATACATAAAATACCCCCCATATGCTGCACAAGGGTTAATGGTGGCCCAAGTAGAAGCACCATACATAAAATACCCCCCATATGCTGTACAAGGGTTAATGGTGGCCCAAGTAGATGCTCCATACATAAATACCCCCCATATGCTGCACAAGGGTTAATGGTGGCCCAAGTAGAAGCTCCATACATAAAATACCCCCCTTATGCTACACAAGGGTTAATGGTGGCCTGTTATGATTGGGTCACTGAGGAGGAAAACAAAACCAAGCTAAGCCACAGAAAGCCAGAGAAGTTGGTAACTAAGCGGATTGCAGACCCCTGATCCTATCCACACAACTAGCTGTAGCCGTGGAGCGTACCTACGATGATTCTAGATGCCTCGACACAGCCGGAGAACTAAATAAGCCTAAAGCAAGAAAGGTGAAATCTAAACTGCCCCAGAGCAGACCCCAAAGGAATAGATAGCCCCCAAACATATATTGTCGGTGAGACAAGATGAAAACACATACGCAGGTAGGAAAATAGGCTGAGCAAACGATGGGGCCCAAACTAACTAGACAGGACAGGAAAGGAAAGACACTGTCTGCAATCACGCAAAAAACCCCACAAAAAATGCCCAACACGTCTGATAGAAAAAACACTGAAGACACTAGACTTCGCAAACTATATCAGCACTCTGGTATATTCTAAAAACAGAACAAAGAGAGGCCCATCTAATAAGGGACAAAAACCAACTGGAACAAACAGTAACATAAGGATGAAAATTCAGCACAGCCCCAGCAGGGGCTGGCTGACCACACAAAACTGAAATAGACAAAACCAAATCAAATGTGAACAATAGCAAAAGAACACTTAGCTTGAGCATGCAGGGACTGAGCTGGAAACTAAGACCTCAGGAGGCAGGAAAAAAATCACCAGCAGGGATAGAGGGAATCGGCTGTCTTAAATCCAATCAGAAACTCCAGATGTCCAATCGTCTTCCTCATTATCAGGTGGCACACCTCTGTTAATTAGATCAGCTCCATTACCTCCTGTAACCACCAGAGGGAGCCCGGAAAGAGAACTCGCGACCCCTCTGTTAATATAACCAGCTCCACTACCTTCACTAGTAACCAGTGGTAGGCCAGAAAGTGAATTCACAACAGTGGCCCAAGAAGATGCTCCATACATAAAATACCCCCATATGCTGCACAAGGGTTAATGGTGGCCCAAGTAGATGCTCCATACATAAAATACCCCCGATATGCTGCACAAGGGTTAGTGGTGGCCCAAGTGGAAGCTCCATACATAAAATACCCCCCATATGCTGCACAAGGGTTAATGGTGGCCCAAGTAGATGCTCCATACATAAATACCCCACCATATGCTGCACAAGGGTTAATGGTGGCCCAAGTAGAAAAGTAGAAGCTCCATACATAAAATACCTCCCATATGCTGCACAAGGGTTAATGGTGGCCCAAGTAGATGCTCCATACATAAAATACCCCCCATATGCTGCACAAGGGTTAATGGTAGCCCAAGTAGATGCTCCATACATAAAATACCCCCCATATGCTGTGCAAGGGTTAATGGTGGCCCAAGTAGATGCTCCATACATAAAATACCCCCCATATGCTGCACAAGGGTTAATGTTGGCCCAAGTAGAAGCTCCATACATAAAATACCTCCCATATGCTGCACAAGGGTTAATGGTGGCCCAAGTAGATGCTCCATACATAAATACCCTCCATATGCTGCACAAGGGTTAATTGTGGCCCAAGTAGAAGCTCCATACATAAAATACCCCCCATATGCTGCACAAGGGTTAATGGTGGCCCAAGTAGAATCTCCAAACATAAAATACCTCCCCATATGCTGCACCAGGGTTAATGGTGGCCCAAGCAGATGCACCATGCTGCACAAGGGTTAATGGTGGCCCAAGTAGATGCTCTATACATAAAATACCCCCCATATGCTACACAAAGGTTAATGGTGGCCCAAGTAGAAGCTCCATACTTAAAATACCTCCCATATGCTGCACAAGGGTTAATGGTGGCCCAAGTAGAAGCTCCATACATAAAATACCTCCCATATGCTGCACAAGGGTTAATGGTGGCCCAAGTAGATGCTCCATACATAAATACCCCCGTATGCTGCACATGGATTAATGGTGGCTCAAGTAGAAGCTCCATACATACAATACCCCCCCATATGCTGCACAAGGGTTAATGGTGGCCCAAGTAGAAGCTCCATACATAAAATACCCCCCATATGCTGCACAAGGGTTAATGGTGGCCCAAGTAGAATCTCCAAACATAAAATAACCCCCCATATGCTGCACCAGGGTTAATGGTGGCCCAAGCAGATGCACCATGCTGCACAAGGGTTAATGGTGGCCCAAGTAGATGCTCTATACATAAAATACCCACCATATGCTACACAAAGGTTAATGGTGGCCCAAGTAGAAGCTCCATACATAAAATACCTCCCATATGCTGCACAAGGGTTAATGGTGGCCCAAGTAGAAGCTCCATACATAAAATACCTCCCATATGCTGCACAAGGGTTAATGGTGGCCCAAGTAGATGCTCCATACATAAATACCCCCGTATGCTGCACATGGGTTAATGGTGGCTCAAGTAGAAGCTCCATACATACAATACCCCCCATATGCTGCACAAGGGTTAATGGTGGCCCAAGTAGATGCTCCATACATAAAATGCCCCCCCATATGCTGCTGTCATAAAAAAAATTAAAAAAAAGACATACTCACCTCTCCGTTGCTGGGGGCCAGGTGCCAGTGTAGCTGCTGGCTCAGGCCCCCACCACTGGCTATATTTACCGTTCCCAGTTCCATCGCTGTTTCACGGGTCCTGTGTAGTGATGCTAGCAGAGGGCGTGCACTGACTACGTCATAGTGAACTCTGTTAAATGTCACAGCCAGAGGACCCGGAGACAGCGATGGAACGGAGACCGGTAAGTATTGCTCTTCTCCCCCGTCATACTCACCACCCCCTTCCTGGCTCCCGGTCTCTTCAGCCCTGCTTCCAGCATGATGTCGGCATCCCAGGCTGTTCCTGCATTCAGCGGTGATGTGGTACCGCTCATTAAATATGCGCATATTCATGAGTTTAATGAGCGGTACCACGTGACTGCTGACTGCAGGAACAGCTGGGACACTGAGATCATGGGGGAAGCAGGGGGGATGCAGAGACCATGCCAGGAGGAGGGAGTATGGTCTCTGACACCACCCACTCAACCCTCCCCCGCCAACCACCGTATATGACTCGCGTATAAGCCGAGAGGGGGACTTTCAGCCCCCAAAAATGGGCTGAAAATCTCGGCTTATACACGAGTATATACGGTACTGCAAAGTCAAAAGTTTGCATACATTTCATTAGTAATTGGTACCTGCCCTTAAACTGAATGACTTGGGTCAAACATTTGGGATATTCTTCCACAAGCTTCTCACAATAGTTGGTCGGAATTTGGGCCCATTCCACCTGACAAAACTGGTGTAACTGATCCAGGTTTGTAGGTCGCCTTGCTCGTACCTGCCTTTTTCAGCTTTGCCCATAAATTTTCAATTGTATTGAGGTCAGGGCTTTGTAATGGCAACTAGAAAACAGTGACTTTGCTATCCTTAAGCCACTTGTTACCATTTTGGCAGGATGCTTCAAATCATTGTCCATTTGGAAGACCCATTTCCTCCCAAGCTTTAACTTCCTGGCTGATGTCTTGAGATGTTGCTTCAGTATTTCTACATAATCTTCTTTTCTCATGATGCCATCTACTGTATTTTGTGAAGTGCAAAAGTCCCTCCTGCAGCAAAGCAATCTCACAAAATGATGCTGCCACCCCAGTGTTTCACAGTTAGGATGGTGTTCTTAGGCTTCAAAGCTTCTCCCTTTTTGCTCAACAATGGTCATTATGCCCAAAAAGTTCAATTTTAGTTTCATCAGACCACAGGACGTGTCTCCAAAAATTAAGGTCTGTGTACCTGTGTGTGCATTTGCAAATATGAATCTTGCTTTTTTAATGTTTCTTTTGGAGTAATGGCTTCTTCCTTGCAGAGTAGCATTTCAGCCCATGTTGATACAGTATTCATTTCACTGTGGATATTGACACAATCTTACCAAATTCCAACATCATCTTCACAAGGTCTTTTGCTTTTGTCCTTGGGTTGATATGCTCTTATTGGACCAAAGCACGTTCATCTCTGGGACACAGAACCCGTCTACTTCCTGAGTGATATGATAGCTGGACATTCCTGTCGTGTTTGTACTTGCGTATAATTGTTTATTCAGATGAACAAGGCACGTTCAGGTATCTTGAAATTGTACCCAAGGATGAACCAGACTTGTGCAAGTCCACTATTCTCTTCTTGAAATCTTGGCTGATTTCTTGAGACTTTCCCATGATGCTGCTCAAAGAAGCAGTTTGTTTCAGATGTGCATTAAAATACATCCTCAGGTGTATCTCTAATTGCCACAAAAACCAATCAGAAGCTTCCAAACATATGACATCCTATGGGCAGTCCAGAATTGTTTAAAGGCATAGTAATCTTAGTGCATGTAAACTTTTGATTTTACAGTATGTAATAAAAATGCCTTGAAACATTCTCTCTCATTATTCTGGCATTTGGCAAATACTGTGTTAATAATTTATTCTGATTTCATGTCAGATATTGAGAAAAACATGCATATGTTTCTTTTTATATAGTGTATGTTAACCCCTTCCTGACATTGGATGTACTATCCCATCAATGTGCCCTGGGCCTTAATGACCATGGACGAGATAGCATGTTATATGCCAAGCTCATGGGGGGAGCATGGCTGATCGCGGCCAGGTGTCAGCTGATTCTCATAGCTGACACCAGGCACTAAGTGCCAGGAGCGGTCAAGGACCGCTCCCGGCACTTTAATCCCCTGAACACTGAGATCAAACATGATTGCAGCATTCTGGGAGCCGGCAAAGGGGCTGTCAGCTGTGGCAGACCCTCTGCCTTTGGATCGGAGACCCCACAGCATGACACGGGGAACTGATCGCTCCCATGGTAACCCGATATCATGATGACATCCGGGTTACCAGAGCTCAGAGACTTTCTGTCATTCACAGTGCATATCAGGAAGCCTCTGAGGTCAGTGTGCATAGAGTGCAGTGCTGACAGCTTAATAGGCATGCAGATCTGCATGCCATATAAGTGATCAGCCTGCAGAAAATGAGTGTCCCATAGTGGGACACAGTGTAAAAGTAAGAATGAAATTAAAAAAAAATAAAATAATTGTAAAAATTAGAGTTGAGTGAAATGGGTCGGTCATATTCAAAAGTCGGCGACTTTCGCTGAAGTCGGGTTTCATGAAATGAAACCCGACCATAGCGTGAGGTCAGCCACGAGATCGGCGACCAGAGCGCCAAAGTCGCATTTCAAAAGATGCTTCCAGCGCCCTTTTTCAGCCAATGATGGATGACGCATACTGTGGGCAACACGATGACATAGGCATCGGTCACCACCATCTTTGAGAAGGGCATGCAAGTGATTGGCTGGCTTTGTGTGGCATCACAGGGGCTATAAAAGGGCGTGAACACTGACTGCCATCTTCCTTATGCCGATCTTAGCATAGGGAGAGCTGCTGCTGCTGCTGCTGATTCTGTAGGGAGAGCGTTAGGCAGGGAAGAAGAACCAAAAAACTGCTTCTGCTGTTAGCAATTTCCACTTACAACACAACACTTTGTGTGCAGTGACAGGGGAGGCTCTATTTTTGTGCATCAGCTCTGTTGGTTATTAGGCTGCCTTATAAGGCTCCCTGATAGCTGCATTACTGTTTGCATACTGCTGTGCAAACTGCTTTTTTAAAAGCAAAAATACTTTTCTTTCTCTTTTCTGCACAGTTACCAAGCGTTCATTTTTCCACCCTTTTGTGTGTGCACTGTGCAGGAGTCCTGCTTATTAGGCTGCCTGCGTCCATACTTGGACTGAGAGCATCATTGTCAGCATCCTCAAATCTCTAGTGAGATCCAAATTCTCATCAATCCTATAGACACCCTCCACCTTGTCATACACCATCCAATTTCAGCCTGTTACATTGAGGTGTAATCTCTTCTGGGCCAGAGACAATAGTTCTGCATCCTCAAATCTATAGTGAGATTCAAAATCTCACCAATCCTATAGACACCCTACACCTTGTCATACACCATCCAATTTCAGCCTGTTACATTGAGGTGTAATCTCTACTGGGCCTGAGACAATAGTTCAGCGTCCTCAAATCTATAGTGAGATTCAAAATCTCACCAATAGTAGATACACCTTCTACCTTGTTTTACAGTACTGTTGTGAGTTCATTTTCCCCTCCGTCACTGAGGCCTGGTGAACTCCCTGTTCTAGTGAAGGAAGGTAGTGAGCCTGATTATCAGGCACCTGGGACTAATGAAGACGATTGGCTGAGTGGAGTCACTGACTGGATTTAAGGCAGCCTACGCCCTTTCTGCCCTGCGGGTGATTTCTCTGTGGACTCTTGGACACCAGTCTGATTCCTGCTCTCCTAAAGCTAAGAATCACCCGCCAAACCGCAGGTCCTGGGGTACTCAATAGCAGGAAAGAATTGTGTTTAAAAAAAAAAAAGAGTGTGTATATTCTTTCCTCTATATCTCTGAGGCCGCAGGGGGAATTTTTTTTTCTCTCAATGGAGATAAAGCAAGTGTCTGTTCGTGTGGAGCAGCTCGCTGCTGAAGTGCGAGGAATTTCCGCCTATCTTGCTCGTTCACATGCTGTTGAACCAAAGATCCCCACACCTGATGTATTTTTTGGGGATCGATCTAAATTTTTGAGTTTCAAAAATAATTGTAAATTATTTTTTGCTTTGAAGCCTAACTCGTCAGGGAGCCCCGCGCAGCAGGTTAAAATTGTCATCTCTTTGCTGCGCGGCGATCCCCAGGATTGGGCGTTTTCTTTGAAACCAGATTACCCTATTCTGACTAATGTGAATGCATTTTTTCAAGCCTTGGGGTTGCTGTACGACGAACCTAATGCTATTGATCAGGCTGAAAAGACCCTGTTAGCATTGAACCAGGGTCGAGAATCTGCAGAGTTGTACTGTCAAAAGTTCCGAAAGTGGGCGGTCCTTACTACCTGGAATGATAGTGCCTTGTGAGAATGAGTCTGCGTCCTTGCCTCCTCATAGGAGTTATGACTGTGCAATTGAACTCAGCCCGGGGGGGTAAATTTCCCAAGGGTCGGCTCTTCAATTTATCTGTACCTGAGCACGAGGCTATGCGGTCCTATATTAAGGAGGCATTGGAGAAGGGTCATATTAGACCATCCTCTTCACCCTTAGGTGCCGGTTTTTTTTTGTGGCCAAGAAGGATGGTTCTTTAAGGCCTTGTATTGATTATCGTGCCCTCAATAAAATTACTATTAAATATCAGTATCCGTTACCCCTGATTTCGGATCTATTCTCTAGGGTCAGAGGTGCTTGCTGGTTTACCAAGCTTGACCTCAGGGGGGCGTATAATCTTATCCGCATTAAGCAGGGGGATGAATGGAAGACGGCGTTTAATACTCCGGAGGGACATTTTGAGTACCTGGTGATGCCTTTTGGGCTCACTAATGCCCCTTCTGTCTTCCAGTGCTTCATGAACGATATTTTCCGAGACTTTGTCGATAAATTTTTGATTATCTATCTGGACGATATTTTGATCTTCTCCAAGGATTGGGATGCTCATGTGGAACATATTCGGACTGTGTTCCGGATCTTGAGAGAGAATTCTCTGTATGTCAAAGGATCAAAATGCCTTTTTGGAGTACAGAGGATTTCTTTTTTGGGATTTATTTTGTCTCCGTCAACTATTGAAATGGACCCGGCCAAGGTACAGGCCATTTATGATTGGGTTCAGCCCACTTCTTTGAAGGCCCTCCAGAAGTTTTTGGGTTTTGCTAATTTTTATCGGAAATTTATAGCAAAATTTTCTAGTATTGCCAAACCATTGACTGACCTGACCAAGAAAGGTGCGGATGTGTTGAATTGGTCTCCGGAGGCGGTTGCTTCCTTTCAGGAGCTGAAACGTAGATTTACCTCCGCCCCAGTTCTGCGGCAACCTGATGTCTCACTCCCGTTTCAGGTAGAGGTGGATGCTTCTGAGATTGGTGCAGGAGCAGTGTTGTCCCAAAAGGATCCGGTAACATCTAAAATGAATCCCTGTGCTTTCTTTTCCCGAAAGTTCTCTCCATCTGAACGTAACTATGATGTGGGGAATCGGGAACTGTTGGCCATGAAATGGGCATTTGAGGAGTGGAGACATTGGTTGGAGGGAGCCAAACACCAAGTCGTGGTCCTTACTGACCACAAGAATTTGATTTACCTAGAGTCGGCTAAGCGCTTGAACCCCAGACAGGCTAGGTGGGCTTTGTTTTTTACACGTTTTGATTTTGTGGTCTCTTTCCTTCCTGGAACTAAGAATGTCAAGGCAGACGCCCTCTCTAGGAGTTTCTTTGCTGATTCTCCTGTGGTGACCAAGCCTGCTACCATCTTAGGTGAAGGGGTAGTTCTTTCTGCCATCTCGCCTGATTTGAGACTTGCTCTGCAAGAGTTCCAGGAGGACAAACCTGAGTGTTGTCCCAGTGGAAAGTTGTATGTTCCTGACCAGTGGAAGAAGAGAGTGATGTCTGAAGTTCATTGCTCTGCATTGGCTGGTCATCCGGGTATTTTTGGTCCTAGAGATCTGGTGAGTCGTTCTTTTTGGTGGCCCACCTTGTCTCATGATGTCAGGAATTTTGTGCAGTCCTGTGGGACTTGCTCCCGGTCTAAATCTTGTTCTCGCTCTAGTGGGTTGTTGATGCCTTTGCCGGTCCCCAGGAGGCCATGGACCCATATTTCAATGGATTTCATCTCTGATATGCCAGTCTCTCAAAGAATGACTGTTATTTGGGTGATTTGTGATAGGTTCTCTAAGATGGTTCATCTTGTACCACTCCCTAAGTTGCCATCTTCCTCTGAGTTGGTGCCCCTGTTTTTGCAACAGGTGGTTCGCTTGCACGGGATTCCTGAGAACATTGTATCTGACAGAGGAGTTCAATTTGTGTCTAAATTTTAGAGGACGTTCTGTTCCAAGTTGGGAATTCAGTTGTCCTTCTCCTCTGCTTTTCACCCTCAGACCAATGGGCAGACAGAGAGAACAAACCAGACCTTGGAGTCGTATTTGAGATGTTTTATTTCCGCTGATCAGGATGATTGGGTTTCATTCTTGCCCTTGGCCGAATTTGCTTTAAATAATAGAGCTAGTTCTGCCACTTTGATGTCACCTTTTTTTTGTAACTTTGGGTTTCATCCTCGATTTTCTTCAGGGCAGGTGGAGCCCTCTGCCTGCCCAGGTGTTGACACTGTGGTGGAGAGAATGCACCAGATCTGGGACCAAGTGGTGGATAAGTTGTCTCTCTCCCAGGAAAAGGCCCAGCGGTTTTCCAATCGACATAGGACCATTGGTCCCCAGTTTAAGATTGGTGATATGGTGTGGTTATCATCAAAAAATATTGCTATGAAGGTGGCTTCTCCTAAGTTTAAGCCTAGATTTATTGGACCTTACAAGATTTTGGAGATTATTAATCCGGTCTCTTTTCGTTTGGCTCTTCCTGTCACATTTAAGATCGATAATGTGTTCCATAAGTCTTTGTTGAAGAGGTTTGTTGAGCCAGTTGTGCCTGAGGTGGCACCTCCGGACCCTGTATTGGTTGAAGGTAACTTGGAATATGAGGTAGAGAAAATTCTGGATTCCCGTCTGGCTAGACGGAGACTCCAGTATTTGGTTAAGTGGAAGGGTTATGGTCAGGAGGATAATTCCTGGGTCTCTGCCTCTGATATTCATGCCAAAAGATTGGTGCGTGCCTTTCATCGGGCTCACCCTGATCGCCCTGGTAGCGTTGTTGAGGGTTCGGTGACCCCTCCTCAAGGGGGGGTACTGTTGTGAGTTAATTTTCCCCTCAGTCACTGAGGCCTGGTGAACTTCCTGTTCTAGTGAAGGAAGGTAGTGAGCCTGATTATCAGGCACCTGGGACTAATGAAGACGATTGGCTGAGTGGAGTCACTGACTGGATTTAAGGCAGCCTACGCCCTTTCTGCCCTGCGGGTGATTTCTCTGTGGACTCTTGGACACCAGTCTGATTCCTGCTCTCCTAAAGCTAAGTTTTCTGTTTTGCCTTTTTGCATTTAAGATTTGTTTTTGTTTTTCTTGCTTTTTGGATTCTGCCACTCCCTGCTGGAGTGTGCAGTGTTCCGTTAGCTCTGTCTTCTGAAAGTACCTGAGTGCTGATTTAGTTTTTGAAGCTTAGTTGCTTCAGGGCCATTTTTATATCAGCTTGTTGGCTTTTGTCTCTGATAGGGTTTTGGCAGATTGCAGACAGCAGCCTTCCTATCCGTTCCTATCTAGGTAGTTTTTGGGCCCCGTCTTTGCTCAGCCTGTCTTTCTGTCTGTGTAAGTGTTTTCATCTTGCTTCACCGTCATTATATGTGGGGGGCTGCCTATTGCTTTGGGGTCTGCTCTGGGGCAGTTAGATTTCCCCTTTCCTTCTTTAGGCCTATGTATCTCTCCGGCTGTGATCGAGGGGTCTAGGTCATCGTAGGAACCCCCCACGGCTACTGCTAGTTGTGTTGATAGGTTCAGGGGTCTGCAATCTGATAGTTGCCAACTTCTCTGGTTTTCTGGACTTAGCTAGCATTTCTGTTTTTGCCTCCTACGGTGACTCAATCATAACACAGTACCATATAGCTGGTGGTATTTTGGGTACATTTTCAAAAAAATGAGCAAGTATGGTGGAAGACGCCATGGAAGTGGGCGGAGGTTGCCAGCTGGTCCCGATGGTGGTGGTGTTGCATCTGTTGGTAGTGGCAAAAGCAGAATAGCACCTAAGGCAGGAGTTGTTGAGCCTGCGTCATCGTCTGGCTCCACAAGGCCTCGAAGGCTCTCTTTTCTGGGAGTAGGTAAACCACTTTTAAAGCCGGAGCTTCAGGAACAAGTTTTGGCTTACATTGCTGACACAGCCTCCAGCTCTCTCGCCTCCTCTTCTGAAGTTTCAAAAAATAAAAGCACTAAGTCGTCAGTAGAGGCTCCTGGTCAGGAACAACACCTTTCCTTGTGTCCTTCTCCCCTACCAAAAGTGAAGGATGTGGCAGGCCACACTACCGATTACTCCATGGAGCTCTTTTCACATACCATGCCTGTGTTATCAAGTCAAATTGTGAATTCCCCAGTCCAAGATGAATCTGACATGGATTGCAATGATGAACAGCCACTGCTAGATTTTTCTGCTGGTACATTCACTCAGAGCACTACATTGTCCTCGCAGTGTACTGAGGCAGAATCAGACCCTGATGAAACTCAGATGCCCCTTCCCGCATACTATACCACATTACACGGTGACACAGAGGAAGGTGCACATGAAATTGAGGAGGTGATGGATGACCCAGATGTTGACCCAGATTGGCATCCATTGGGGGAAGAAGGTGCCGCTGCCAATAGCTCAGAAGAGGAGGATCAGCAGCAGGCAATGACATCGCAGCAGCTGGTATCTGGCATGACCGTAGCAGTCCAAAAACATGTTACAAAAACCAAAAGAGTTGCAGGACAGCTTGGGCAGACGGTCAAATTAGCACAGCGTGCAAGGTCTCAAAATGTCTTCCATAGTAGGAAGAGTGCAGTGTGGCACTTTTTTGAACAAAATCCTAATGATCAGGCAAAAGTTATCAGTAAGAAGTGCGCAAAGACCTTTAGTCGAGGGAAAAATCTGAGAAATTTGAATACCAGTTGCATGCAAAACATTTCTGTATCCCTGATCACAGCAGCGTGGATATGAAATTACTGGTATTGAAAGGTAACTTCAATTCTCAGAGAGAGAGATGAGTTTGGGAGTACAAATTTATGATGAACTTTGACACTCTCAGTGCTGGAATGAATGTGTCTCATGGATTTATGTCTTTTTACATCAATTAAGGAATTTCCTTTTAAAACCTTGCGGGGCATCACACCACAGAACTAGACCCCAATCAGAGGACCATAAAACATCCAGACTCCTTATCTATGAACTGGTCCAATGTTTATATTTATGTTTCTCCCTCTCCCATATTGATAGTTCTGCTTCACGTCACTTGTCTTATCTATTGCATTTTTTCTAGGCTGTATTGTGCATAAATATGTGACTTCAGATTTTGTATTAGTCTATGCCTGATGAAGAGACCTGAGTAGAGTTGAGCGATACCGTCCGATACTTCAAAGTATCGTATCGGATGGTATCGGCCGATCTTTAAAAAAAGTATCGGTATCGCCGATTCCGATACCGGAAGTCCCATTCAAGTCTATGGGACTTCCGGTATCGGAATAAGAAAAACCCTTTCCTGCCCTTGTACAGCCTCTCTGGGGTCTGTACGGGCCTTTCGGGGGGCTGTGCCGGCCTGCCAGGGGGTCTGTGCAGGCTCCGGTGGTCTGTGCTGGCCTGCCGGGGGGCTGGGCAGGCTCCGGGGGGCTGTGCCGGCCTGCCGGTGGTCTGTGCAGGCTCCGGTGGGCTGTGCCGGCCTGCCGGGGGGCTGTGCCGGCCTGCCGGGGGGCTGTGCAGGCTCCGGGGGGCTGTGCCGGCCTGCCGGGGGGCTGTGCCGGCCTGCCGGGGGGCTGTGCAGGCTCCGGGGGGCTGTGCCGGCCTGCCGGGGGGCTGTGCCGGCCTGTCGGGGGGCTGTGCAGGCTTCGGGGGTCTGTGCAGGCATCGTCCAATGGGACTACAAGTCCCATCGGGCGATGCCTGCTACCATGACAGTGATACATACTACATGCTACATACATACTACATATATACTACATGCATACTACATACATGCTACATACATACTACATGCATACTACATATATACTACATGCATGCTACATACATACTACATGCTACATACATACCACATACATACTACATACATGCTACATACTACATACATACTACATACATACTACATACATACTACATGCATGCTACATACATACTACATACATACTACATGCATGCTACATACATACTACATGCATGCTACATACATACTACATGCATGCTACATACATACTACATACATACCACATACATACTACATACATACTACATACTACATACATACTACATACATACTACATACATACTACATGCATGCTACATACATACTACATACATACTACATGCATGCTACATACATACTACATGCATGCTACATACATACTACATGCATGCTACATACATACTACATGCATGCTACATACATACTACATACATACCACATACATACTACATACATGCTACATACTACATACATACTACATACATACTACATACATGCTACATACATGCTACATGCATGCTACATGCATGCTACATACATACTACATGCATGCTACATGCATGCCACATACATACTACATACATACTACATGCTACATACATACTACATATATACTACATGCATGCTACATACATGCTACATACATACCACATACATACTACATACATGCTACATACATACTACATATATACTACATGCATGCTACATACATACTACATATATACTACATGCATGCTACATACATACTGCATGCTACATGCATGCTACATACATACTACATACATACTACATGCTACATACATACCACATATATACTACATACATACTACATACAATACATTCATACAATACATACATAGACATACAGTACATATAACATAGAGTAACATACTTACCAATACTTGTCACATTGTTCCCCGAAGCCATTGTCTTTTCCGGAATAAATATTAACATAACAAACCACAAAAATACTCACCCACGATCCGAAGCAGTCCACGAGTGTGTCCCACGATGATCTTGGGTAGAGAACGGCAGCATCAGATGATGCTGCCATTCTCTACGGGCTGCAGGAATCCAATGACGGAAGGTAGGTATCCTTCCGCACTGTATTCCTCCGCCACTTAAAAAAAAAAAGTCCCTAGTCTCACTTTATGCCATTGCTGTGTGGGAATTTCCCACGCAGCAATGGCATAAAGTGAGACTAGGGACTTTTTTTTTTTTAAGTGGCGGAGGAATACAGTGCGGAAGGATACCTACCTTCCGTCATTGGATTCCTGCAGCCCGTAGAGAACGGCAGCATCATCTGATGCTGCAGTTCTCTACCCAAGATCGTCGTGGGACACACTCGTGGACTGCTTCGGATCGTGGGTGAGTATTTTTGTGGTTTGTTATGTTAATATTTATTCCGGAAAAGACAATGGCTTCGGGGAACAATGTGACAAGTATTGGTAAGTATGTTACTCTATGTTATATGTACTGTATGTCTATGTATGTATTGTATTGTATGTATGTAGTATATATGTGGTATGTATGTAGCATGTAGTATGTATGTAGTATGTATGTAGCATGCATGTAGCATGCAGTATGTATGTAGCATGCATGTAGTATATATGTAGTATGTATGTAGCATGCATGTAGTATATATGTAGTATGTATTTAGCATGTATGTAGTATGTATGTGGTATGTATGTAGCATGTAGTATGTATGTAGCATGCATGTAGTATATATGTAGTATGTATGTAGCATGTAGTATGTATGTAGTATGTATGTAGTATGTATGTAGTATGTATGTGGTATGTATGTAGCATGTAGTATGTATGTAGCATGCATGTAGTATGTATGTAGCATGCATGTAGTATGTATGTAGCATGTATGTAGCATGTATGTAGTATGTATGTAGTATGTATGTAGTATGTAGTATGTAGCATGTATGTAGTATGTATGTGGTATGTATGTAGCATGTATGTAGCATGCATGTAGTATGTATGTAGCATGCATGTAGTATGTATGTAGTATGTATGTAGTATGTATGTAGTATGTATGTAGTATGTAGCATGTATGTAGTATGTATGTGGTATGTATGTAGCATGTAGTATGTATGTAGCATGCATGTAGTATATATGTAGTATGTATGTAGTATGTATGTGGTATGTATGTAGCATGTAGTATGTATGTAGCATGTATGTAGCATGCATGTAGCATGCATGTAGTATGTATGTAGCATGTATGTAGTATGTATGTAGTATATATGTAGTATGTATGTAGCATGTAGTATGTATGTAGCATGCATGTAGTATGTATGTAGTATATTTTTTTTTTTTTTTTTAACATTTAACACATTAGCCGGATGATGGGACTACTACTGTCCCATCATTGGCTAATGTGTCAATCACTGTCATGGTAGCAGGCATCGCCCGATGGGACTTGTAGTCCCATCGGACGATGCTTGCACAGACCCCCGGACATCAGCACAGCCCCCCGGCAGGCCGGCACAGCCCCCCGGCAGGCCGGTACAGACCCCCACAGGGTGCACAGCCCCCCGGCAGGCCGGCACAGCCCCCCGGCAGGCCGGTACAGACCCCCACAGGGTGCACAGACCACCGGCAGGCCGGCACAGCCCCCCGGCAGGCCGGTGCAGACCCCGGGCAGTCCACACAGCCCCCCGGCAGGCCGGCACAGCCCCCCGGCAGGCCGGCAGAGACCCCCGGAAGGCCCGAAATGACGGCGCATCATGATGCGCACACACCGCGCATCATGATGACGTCAGTCTGTCAATCAACTTTGAACTTCCGATTCCGATGCCGAATTCCGATATTGAAAAAATATCGGAAGTCGGTATCGGAATTCCGATACAGCAAGTATCGGCCGATACCCGATACTTGCGGTATCGGAATGCTCAACACTAGACCTGAGTAGTCTCGAAAGCTTGCAATGTATTACCATCTTTTCAGTTAGCCATTAAAAGGTATCAACTACTGAGGACTCTCAATCCTGAATATTTTTCTAGTTGCATGCTTAGACATTTAACCACCATGCACTTGCAAGCGTGGACGGACTACCAAACCTCACGTACCACATGTGCACCTGCTCCGAATGAAGGTAGTCAGCAACGCTACATCGCTTCCCCCACTGTAAGCCCACCGGTTAGCACACCACCAGCAGCAAATGTCGAGGTGTTGTCGCAAGGGCAAAGCAGTCATGGAATCACAATGTTATTGCTACGAAAGACTGAATCTAGGCCATCAGCAACACCACCAACACCATCACCAACCCTCTCTCAGTCCGCCATGTCCACCGCTAGTTCCACCATATGCAGCTCTCAAGTCCAGCTCACCCTACCAAAGACTCTGAGTAGGACAAGAAAGTACTCATCCTCTCATCCGCGTACACTGGCTTTGAATGCCCACATTGCCAAACTAATCTCGTTCGAGATGATGCCCTACCGGTTGGTTGAAAGCAAAGCTTTCTGCAAACTCATGGCCTACGCAGTACCACGCTATGACCCACCCAGTCGGCACTTCTTTTCGCGAAAAGCCATCCCACCCTCCACGTGCATGTGAAAGACCGCATTGTCCATGCACTCAAGCAATCAGTGAGTGGAAAGGTGCACCTCACAACAGATGCATGGTCCAGTAGGCATGGCCAGGGCCGTTACGTGTTCATCACTGCGCACTGGGTTAATGTGGTGGATGCAGGGTCCACAGGGGACAGCGGTGGTGGGACAGTGCTGCCTAGCCCACGGTATAGGAAACAGTTGGCTGTAGGCGTTCGACCCTCCTCCTCCAGATTCGAAAGCTCATCCACAGAGCGGAGTCGCATGAGCACTCCATCCGCAGCTGCCAGTGTTGCACACGAGGTGTCTCACTATTGAACAGCTAGTGGTAAGCATCAGCAGGCTGTGCTGAAGATGATGTGTTTGGGCGACAACAGACACACCGCGGAGGTACTGGCCGACTACTTGCAGCGACAAACTGAGTCATGGCTGGGCAGTCTACATCTTGAGGCAGGCAAGGTAGTTAGTGGTAACGGCAGGAATTTTGTAGCAGCCATAGCCCTTTCAAAACTCAGACATATACCTTGCTTGGCTCACACCTTGAACCTGGTGGTTCAGTGCTTCCTCAATAATTATCCAGAGTTAACACCCCTGCTCCATAAGGTGCGAAGACTGTGCTCGCACATTCGCCGGTCGCCCGTACTTTCCAGTCGTATGCAGAAGCTGCAGCGATTGCTCCACCTTCCCAAGCACCGCCTAATTATCGATGTTGCAACAAGGTGGAACTCCACCCTGCACATGGTTCAGAGGCTGTGCGAACAGAGGCAGGCTGTAATTCATTTGTGGGAGGATACACGGGCAGGCAGTTTGCAGGCAGACATGGAGTTGTCTGGTGTGCAGTGGTCGAAGCTGAAAGACCTCTGTAAAGTCCTTCAGTGTTTGAGGAATGCACACGGCTGGTAAGCGCAGACGACGCCATCCTAAGCATGAGCATCCCACTTATGCGTTTGCTCATGCAAACTTTGATGCACATTAGGGAGCAGGCGTCGGCAGCCGAGGAGGAAGAGGAGGAGGGAAGCCTTGATGACAGTCAGCCATTGTCTGCTCAGGGAAGTCTCATGGACAAGGTGGAGGAAGAAGAGGAAGAGGAGGAGGAGGATGATGGGGATGATTATTTTGGGGAGGAGGATGCTTCTCAGGGGGCAAGAAAAAATGTTGGCGTGGCAAGGTCAGGTACAGGGTTTGTGCGTGACTGGAGGGATGTGGATTTGCCAGAAAGTGCTCCTCCACCCAGTACTCGCAGTGCATCATTGACACCTGGAACATTGGCCCACATGTCTGATTATGCCTTGCAGATCCTAAAAAGGGACCCCCGCATTGCCAAAATGAATAACAATGACGACTACTGGTTGGCCAGCATCCTGGATCCACGCTACAAAGGCAAATTCCAAAGCATCATGCCACAGGAGAACCTAGAGCTAATATTGGCTAGCAAACAAGCAACTCTGGTAAACCGTTTGTTTGAGGCATTCCCAGCACACAGCGGCGGTGATGTTTTTCCAACAAGCCGTAGGGGACAACATGGAAGAGGTGTTCGTGGTGCACACAGCCGAAGTGGCGTTGGACACAGGGGTTTCATGACCATGTTGTGGACTGATCTTTCAAGTACTGCTCACACGACTGGTAATACTGCATCGATCGAAAGTGACAGGGGACAGCAGTTGTCAACTATGGTAACAAAATATTTCTCGTCCCATATCGATGTTCTCCCTCACCGGTCATTCCCCTTTGACTTTTGGGCCAGTAATCTTGACACCTGGCCTGAATTGGCACAATATGCCTTACAGGAGCTCGCTTGCCCTGCTGCCAGTGTGTTATCTGAACGAGTCTTCAGTGCTGCTGGATCAATCCTGACAGAAAAAAGAACCGTCTGTCGACCCAAAATGTTGATGATCAAACCTTCATTAAAATGAACCATGCATGGGTTTCAAAGGATTTTGTCCCACCCTCCCCTGCTGACACGTAGGTTGCCAGAAAAATGGCTTGCATTTGTCCTCCTCTTCCACGGACTTCTCCAATTACTCCATTTGCAGCTGCTGAATGTCCAACTTCAACATATGCCAATTTTTCCACCTCCCTAACTGGGCTGCCTCCCCCCACAGGGCCGGGGTCACCACCTGGCGCATGCACCCATGCGAGTGCCGTTGCCCTGGACAGGTGGGTGGGCACACTCTTTGGCAACGGCACTGGCACAAGGTCCTTTATAGCAGAATCAAGTGTCTCTGACGGTGGGGGTGCACACCCACCATCAGACACACCGGTGTACTATGAGGGGCCCTGTGCAAGTACCGCCGCCCATGAGTGGGCCCCCCTGCTTGCTCAGGTCACCAGCACTTGCAATACTTACCTCTCCCTGCTCCACCACTGCGTAGTCTGACCTGTTAAATACTTCACAGGGACTGCCGCTACAAATTTGGTGAAATGATAGATGATGTTTAAGACGTAGCTATGCCCTGTCCTGCTGGGCTCTATCTTCAGATGATTATTGGCTTCCATTTGTTATGGACGTTGACTCACAATGAGATGCAGTGGTGGTTTATCATCAGCTTTCACGGTTTTCCGATTCAGAGACGTGTGACATTCCTGCCCACATTTTTAAATGTGTCCTCTCATGCCAATCCAATAGAATCGCCTACGGCCTGTGGCTTGTGTCTTTTGCACTCCAAAGTTACGTGACAGATCATGATAGGCAGTGAGGACAATGTCTATGTCTGTCCCTGTGATCACAATTTGATGGAGAGGAGTAATGGTGATGGGTTCCACGGCACTGCGATACAGCAAACCTTTCTTCACAAGAACTGTTTTCGCTGTCTCCACAGACAAAGTAATTGAGGGTCAGCATCGCCTCTGAGAATTCTACTGGGAGTTTTTACCGTGATTAGTAATTCCAAAATTTCTGCAATCACTCGACTTTCCGTCTGTACTTGTATCCATCTCATTTCCTCTTGTGGAGAGTCCTTACTGTCTTACTGAGACTGAAATATATATGAAGATTGAAAAATACCCCAAAAGTGTATACTGGTGTATGCTTCAAATACATTACCCTTTTTCTACTTTTTAGATTCTTGTCTAATCCATACTGAGGCTGTGAGTGTCTTTGTCGGACTCCAGAAATATACACGCAGATTTTTAATGTTTAAACTATGCTATATGTACCTGCTATCCAGTGATACTGTACCCTTTCTCAACTTTGTACAATCACGTCAAATCCATACTGGGCCTGAGACCCTCTGAGTCTGCCTCCTGATATATAGACATAGGTTTATAATGTTTACACTATGCTATATATACCTGTTATGCGGTGATAATGTACCCTTTCTCAACTTTCTACAATCTTGTCGAATCCATACTGGGCCTGAGAACGTCTGAGTCTGCCTCCTGAAATATCTATTGAGATTTAGAATGTTTAAACTATACTATATATATCTGCTATCTGATGATACTGTACACTTTTTCTACTATTTATATTCTTGTCTAATCCATACTGAGCCTGTGAGCGTCTCTGTGTGACTGATGGTATATATAGGGAGATTGACAATCATCCTTTGACTGTATAGAGCTGTGCACTTCTGATACAGTACCATATATCTGATGTTATTTTGGGTTCATGTTCTGCAAGAATTTGAAGTTTGGTGGAAGAGGCCGCGGACGTGGGCTTGGGGGGGCCAGCTGGTGCTGATGGTGGTGGTGCATCTGCTGGTAGTGGCAAAAGCACAATAGCAGCTAAGGCAGGAGGTGTTGAGCCTGCGTCATGGTCTGGCTCCGGAGCGCCTGGAAGGCTACCTTTTCTGGGAGTAGGTTAACCGCTTTTAAAGCCAGAGCATCAGGAACTGGTTTTGGCTTACATTGCCGAAACAGACTCCAGCTAATATGCCCTCCTCTTCTGAAGTTTCAAAAAATGCAAGCACTGAGTCGTCAAGTGCTGGCTCTTGGTCAAGAACCCCTTTCCTTGTGTCCTTCACCCCCACCAAAAGTGAATGATGCAGCAGGCCACACTTCACATTAGTCCATGTAGCTCTTTCTATCATACCATGCCTGGGTTATCAAGTCAAATCATGAATTCCCCAGTCCAAGATGAATCTGACATGGAGTGTGGGTGGCCAGCCAGGGCAGTGGGGTAAATCGGTACCGGGCCGGTGTCTCAGAGGGATGTATCACGTTGGTGGTGATGACCCGTTCCGTGGCCCTAGGCGTCTATGCAAAGGGGTGAATAATGTTTATAGGTGAATGATACGTGACGCCACCTGTGGTTTCTGATCAGATTGATCCACGCTGCAGTGTCGCTTCTCTGGGACAGATGTTGTGGTGCAGCTAAGATGTAGAAGCCCTGCACAGGTAGGGCCGTAGTCGCAGGGCAGATGAAAGAGTTGGTAGATGGTGTGCAGTGCAGGATGTAGCAGAGCCGTGCACCAGGTGCAGGAGAAAGATGACAGACACAGTCGTGCAGTTCCTTTACCTGTACTTGGAAAGTGCCGTCCAGGACCCAGAGTACAGATGGAGAAGGAGTTGGTCAGCTTGGAAGCAAATTTAGAATTCTCTCTCTGCAGATAAGTAGTGTGGCATCCGTTCTAGCACTTATCTGAGGTACTCGCAGTACTGAGTTCACTGAAGTTCCCCCTGTTGACTCTCTTTTGGAACTTTCTCGTATGGCAGGCAGCCATAGCCTTTTCCTTCTGGCTCACAAACGTTGCTGCTGGGGCCTCCGAGCCTTAGTTGGGAACAGAGCATTTACAGCTGCTACTTCCTTCGATTTCTGCTGCAGGACCGTCAGTGTCTCTACAAACTTGGAGACCGGAATACCGACCATGCGCTCCAGCTAGGATTGAGCCTTAACTCTGCTCATCCTCCAGCTCCCCATCTCACGTCCACACACTTCCCCTTCCCTTCACAGACTGCCCTAACTTCCCTCCTCCCGACCACAGAGAGCAGCTCCTCAGCAGTCAGGTTCAGAGGTCTCCCTGATGGCCTGGAGTGGGAACTGTGTTGTATGTTGGTTTAACTGCTAGAGAGATCCTTCGTTGCTCGCAAGCATGACATCACACTCCCTAGGAGGAAGGTAATGCCACTGTGGCGACCATACTCCTGGGGGCGCCACAAGTGCACTGATGCCCAACCACTGCTAGATAATTCTGCTGGTACATTGACCCAGACCACTACATTCCCCTCACACTCTACACAGCCAGAATCTGACCCTGATGAAACTCAGGTTCCCCTTCCCGCATACTATACCACCTTACATGGTGACAAAGAGGAAGGTGCAGATGAAAGTGCAGGTTCCTTGAGCAGGTGGGGGGGCATACTCATGGGTGATGCACTGGCACAGGGCCCCCTCATAGTATGCAAAAGTGTCTCAGCCGGTGGAAGGGCTCTCCACCCGCTGTCAGACACACCGCCATACTATGAGGGGCCCTGTGCCAGTGCCATTGCCAACAAGTGGGCCCCCCCTGCTTGCTCAGGATCACAGCACTTGCAAAGTTGAAATACTTACCTCTCCCTGTTCCACCGCCGTGACGTCTTCCGTGTTTCCTGACGGTGACATTCTGGTCAGAGAGCGCGATGACATCACGTCTGTACGCCCTCTGCCTATACAGTCCAAATGCAGTGAGATGGAAGATGGGGACGATGAGGAGTCCAGACTAGTACAGGGTTTCCCTAGCAAGGAGACTTATTTAATTGTTTTCAATGTTGGGACAGCTACTTTTGGGGAGCACTATACTCTGGAGAATGATATATGAGGCCCATCATACACTGGAGCATTCCAAAGGTGGACATCAGACACTGGAGCAGCATTTACAGGGCCCATTATGCACTGGAGCAATAGAAATGGGGCCCATTATATATGGAGCATTATTTGGGCCCATAACATAGTGAAGCTTCATCCATGGGGACCAACATATACTGTAGCATTATGTGGAGCTCATCATATACTGTATCGAACATTATATGGGACCAATGATTCTGTATGCAGAAATATATGGGCCTCATTACTCTGTATGGCGCACTATGTGGTGGCCATAATACTGTATGGAGTAATATACTGTCCGTTTTTGGAGCTATTGGAGAATTTAAGATGGATATCAGTCATGAGATGCAAGAAGTGAAGTATTTTTCATTGTACTCGTATTATACCGCTATTTCTCTGCCGTATCAGAGGATCATGAATTGTGGCATTTGTTAAAGGAGCCCAGTGACACTCTTTGGCCCTGGGCCCACGAAAATCTGGAGCCAGCCCTACCCCCCCAAAGCTTTAGCCAAATAACCCCCAGTTTTCAATGCCTAACTATTATTATAAAGTAAATTAAGCTTGACAAGCTTAAGTAATAAGAATTGATGTTTTTGGCATTAAAATGGGCACTATAGGTGTGTTTTCCTGTCCTCCACTCCCTGCCGACCTTGGCTCCCCATTGACTTGCATTGGGTTTCGTGTTTCAGTCGGCCTTCGACTTTTCACGATAATCGGCCGATTTCGTTCAACCCGACTTTTGAGAAAGTCGGGTTTCATGAAACCTGACTCGACCCAAGAAAAGGCAAAGTCGCTCATCTCTAGTAAAAATATAAAAAAATTATAAAAATAATAATAAAAAAATTATATAAAGGAGGTATCGCTGTCATAGTTCTGACCCCAAGAATAAAACTGCTTTATCTATTTTACCACACGCAGAATGCTATAAACTGCCCCTCAAATGAAATTCATGAATTGCTGGTTTTTGTTCATTCTGCCTCCCAAAAATCAGAATAAAAAGCGATAAAAAAAGTCCTGCTCCCAAAAATGGTACCAATAAAAATGTCAACTCGTCCTGCAAATAACATGACCTCACATGACTCTGTGCGCCAAAATATGGAAAAATTATAACTCTCAAAATGTGGTGATGCAAAAACTATTTTTTGCAATGAAAAGAATCTTTTTGTGTGTGACAGCTGTCAAACATAAAAAGCCGCTATAAATAGTAAATTAAACCCCCCCTTTATCACCCTCTTAATTAGGGAAAAATAATAAAATAAAGAAATGTATTTATTTCCATTTTCCCATTAGGGTTAGGGTTAAGGTTGGGGTTAGGGTCAGGGTTGGGGCTAAAGTTAGAGTTAAGGTTGGGGTGAAAGACAGGGTTAGGGTTGGGGCTAAAGTTAGGGTTAGGGTTGGGGCTAAAGTTCAGATTAGGGTTATGGTTGGGATTAGGGTTGAGGTTGAGGTTGAGGTTAGGGTTTGTTTAGGGTTGGGGTTAGGGTTGAGATGAAAGATAGGATTAGGGCTGGGTTGGGATTAGGGACAGGTTTGGGATTAAAGTTAGGGGTGTGTTGGGGTTAGGGTTGGAGTTAGAAATGGGGGGATTTCCCACCAGGGGCTCTCCAAACACGACATACATCTGATCTCAATTCCAGCTAATTCTGCATTGAAAAAGTCAAATGTGCTCCTTCCCTTCCAAGCTCTGCCATGTGCCAAAACAGTGGTTTACTTGGTTTATCAGTATACTCAGGACAAATTCCACAGCAACTTTTGGGGTCCAATTTTTCCTGTTACCCTTGGGAAAATAAAAATTTGAGGGCAGAAAGATCATTTTTGTAAAAAAATAAGATTTTTTATTTTTACGGCTCTACATTATAAGCTTCTGTGAAGCACTTGGGGGTTCAAAGTGCTCACCACACATCTAGATAAGTTCCTTGGGGAGTCTACTTTTGAAAAATGGTGTCACTTGTGGGGAGTTTCAACTGTTTAGGCACATCATGAGCTCTCCAAACTCGACATTGCGTCCGATCTCAATTCCAGTCAATTTTGCATTGAAAAGTCAAACAGCGTTCCTTCCCTTCTGAGCTCTGCCATGCGCCCAAACCGTGGTTTACCTGCATATATGGGGTATCAGGACAAATTGTACAACAACTTTTGGGGTCCCATTTCTCCTGTTACCCTTGGTAAAATAAAACAAATTGGATCTGAAGTAAATTTTTGTGGAAAAAAAGTTAAATGTTCATGTTTTTTATACATTCCAAAAATTCATGTGAAGCACCTGAAGGGTTAATAAACTTTTTGAATGTGGTTTTGAGCTCCTTATGGGGTGAAGTTTTGAGAATGGTGTCACTTTTGGGTATTTTCTATCATATAAACCCCTCAAAATGACTTCAAATGTGCAAATGTGTTGTGGTCGCTAAAAAATTGGTGTTGTAAAAATGAAAAATCGCTGGTCAACTTTTAACCCTTATGACTTCCTAACAAAAAAATGTTGGTTCCCAAATTGTGCTGATGTAAAGTAGACATGTGGGAAATGTTATTTAACTATTTTGTGTGACATATTTCTCTGTTTTAAAGGCACAGAAATTCAAACTTAGAAAATTCCAAAATTTTCAACATTTTCATTTTTTTTCACAAATAAACGCAAGTCATAGCATAGAAATTTTACCACCATCATGAAGTACAATATGTCACGAGAAAACAGTGTCAGTATCACTGGAATCCATGGAAGCTTTCCAGAGTTATTACCTCATAAAGGGACAATGGTCAGAATTGTAAAAATTGGCCTGTTCATTAACATGCAAACCACCCTTTGGGGTAAAGGGGTTAAATTCTTTTTTCAACTGCACAAATAATTTTTTTTTTGGACCTTATGAATGAGCAAGCGTGCTACAAATTTTTTGCTTTAAACCTTTTGCGCACATTTATTAGTAGTGGTGAGGTCGGCTTTTGAAATGTATAACAATAGTCTTGTAAATGATTTACAGTAAATCTTTCTTAACAGTCTTAGAAATAATTTTTTTTTCTCTCTCAGAATAGAAGTGATAGACAGACACAATGGGAGATGTAACAGTTTTGATATTGGGGAAAGCATAAAATACAGACAGTTTGCCTGAAAGATTATATTGAAGGGAAAGAAAATACAGAAAAGATGAACACATCTGACACCAAGCATATCATTGTATGGATCGATACTTAGTGTACTGTAACTAGTGCCTGAGGAGGCAAGCTGGTATTTGGTTTGCCACCCTTGAAATGACCTTACACCTCAAACAGTTTAAAGACTGATAGAAGGAGATAAGAGAGCCATTTCTCTAACACTGCAAGCCTTTTGACACTATGCCCTGTGGTAGATTCACATAAAAAGTTATCTCGTTATGGCCCTGATGTACAATACTAGATGGATCGGCACTTTTTGTAAGTGGAGCTGGCAAAGTAGTAGAACAGAAAAAAAATGAAATGAATTGCTTGTGGTGACATTGAAGAGGAATTGAACATATTGTATAAACACAGGAACAAACAACTAACCTCACGTCCAAAAAAAAAACCTAGTAGTTCCAAAAAGTAATCTAATTTAATAATACAGCTATATTGACCTCAAAATATTATTTCCACAAGACTTCTAATACCTTATATAGTTAAGGTACTGTCACACTTAGGCTAGTTTCACACTTGCTTTTTTTTGCAGCGCGTTTTTCCCGCAAAAAAACGCATTGAAAAAACGCATACATAAGCATACAACTGCTGCGTTTTTTTCAAGCATTTTTATGAGCATGCATGAAAAAAACGCAGCGTTTTTATGCGTTTGTATGCGTTTTTAGCGCGTTTTTACCGCGTTTGCGTTTTTTTCCAACATTTTTAGGTGGCCCCTCACACTACCCAAACCATGACTTTACTAACCCTAACCCTGACCCTAACCCTAACCCTAACCCTGACCCTAACCCTAACCCTAACCCTGACCCTAACCCTTAACCAAATCATACTTAACCCTAACCCAAACCCTAAACCCTAACTAACCCTAACCCTAACCCTAACCCTAACCCTGACCCTAACCCTGACCCTAACCCTAACCCTAACCCTAACCCTGACCCTAACCCTAACCCTAACCCTGACCCTAACCCTTAACAAAACCATACTTAACCCTAACCCTGACCCTAACCCTAACCCTAACCCTAACCCTAACCCTGACCCTAACCCTGACCCTAACCCTAACCCTAACCCTAACCCTGACCCTAACCCTTAACCAAACCATACTTAACCCTAATCCTGACCCTAACCCTGACCCTAATCCTTAACAAAACCATACTTAACCCTAACCCTGACCCTAACCCTAACCCTGACCCTAACCCTAACCCTGACCCTAACCCTTAACAAAACCATACTTAACCCTAATCCTGACCCTAACCCTGACCCTAACCCTTAACCAAACCATACTAAACCCTAACCCTGACCCAAAACCCAACCCTAACCCTGACCCTGACCCTAACCCTAACCCTAAACCCCCTTAACTAACCCTAACTCTAACTCAAACCCCTAAATTCCATGGTTAAAAAAAAAAACGCATAAGCAAAAAAACGCTTACATGAGCATGCCAGTGCGCACATATACGCATCCATAGGCTATAATGGCCATTTTTAGCGCAAAACGTGCGCATATGTGCGCATGCGCTTTTTTGCAGGGCCAAAAAATGCAACATGATGCGTCTGGAAAATCCAATCGCACACCCCAAAAAAACGCAGCGCATGAAAATCGCATACATGCGCTTACAAGCGCGCAGGTATGCGCACCCATGTTAAATATAGGGGAAAAAACGCATGCGCAGGTTAGCGTTTTTTTCCAGCGCTAAAAAACGCAAATGTGAAACCAGCCTTAGCGATGTACCAGCGATCCCGACCAGCGATATGACGCGGTCAGGATCGCTGGTGCATCGCTAAGTGGTCGCTAGTAAGCTGCCACACAGGCAGATCTCACCAGCGACATCGCAGGGGTCGGGGGTCGCTACTTACCTGTCACACTAGGCGATCCTGCGTCCTCCCGCCCGGCTCCATGTGTCGCTCGTCCTCACAGCAGGAAGCGCCGCAGGAAGCTGATGACGAGAAACAGTCCTGAACGTTCTCGTGCGATCAGCGATAACCAACGGGGGAGCGGTCGGAGGTAAGTATCAGACACAGAGATATCGCTAGCAATATCGCTATAACGTCACTAGTTATAGCGATATTGCTAGCGATATCTCTTAGTGTGACATGCCCTTAACACAAAATATTTGATTAGAGTAGGAAATAAGATTTCGTATTTCCATAACAATGCTGTCACCAACAGTAGTAGCCAGTTTTCGGTGTTATTTTATTCCCCCAGTTCCACTTCTTCTTCCATATTTGTCTTTTTTTATATCTACCACATTGTTCCAGAGATATGGGCTTTCTCATTCAGTTAATTTTTATGGTCTTTGTCACGCAAGTGCTCTTCACAGGATTCTCTGAGGGGTCTTTATTTAGGCTGCTCGGCATTATTACCGCATCCTTGGTAGTCAATACAAATTAGCACTAAATAAAGAGTCAGTATTGAAGACTTAAAAAGATACAATACTTAGTTCCCAAGATGAGTCCTTGGTGAGCTTTTGATGGTGCAGATTTTCTGCACCATTTCTGCACCCATCCAGTAAAATAGGCTAATCATATATTTTTTTTGTAAATGTGCAGCATAAAAAACTCACCAAAAATGCATCTTGGGAATGTAGCTTTAGGAAAGCAGTAGGAATAAAATAAGAGCATAACCCGGCCACTTTTGACCCATTTCTGACATAGGATGTAATAGTATGTCTTATGGTGTGTCCTTATGCATGAAGCAGGCTCATGTATAGAGCACACTATACCAGTCAAATACCAGTTATAATATATAGCTGACATCTATATGTTAGGGCATGCTCCGAACATAGCAGTTTAACCACTTAAATTGTGACAGTGGTGTTTAAATGGTGTGGTTGCTTGTGTGTATTCACTAGCTTCCATGAGCTTCCCATGTTGTGCTTGCAGTAGGCCAATGGGTTGTTACGGCAGTCAGGAGCTTGCTGAAAGCTGCTGTCATCTTCATCTTGGTCCTCCTGATAAGCCCATCCTGTGAGTGGACTTCATAGGAGAACCTCTTTTTCAATATGTACTTCAATTCTGTGGTATTACAGTATATTGCAATATTGCACAAGTGAGGGGACTAAATAAATGAAAAAAATATGATTTTTTTTATTACTCTCTTTTTCCCCAATAAAATAAAGAAATAATAAAAGGATTAAAAAACAAACATATTTGCTATCACCAAATCTGTAAAAGTCTGGTCTATCTATTTTATAAAGCTCAAGTGTGTGTATGTATGTATGTATGTATGTATGTGTGTGTGTATGTCAGGGATTGGCATCCGCACCGTCGCAGCTACAGCCACAAAATTTGGCACAGTCACACGTCTGGATCCCAAGAGCATGCTAGGCTATGTTGTGAGGCAAAATTTTAACCCCGCGCATTCCAATTCACCAAACAATTTTGCCCCTATCTACATAATGGGGAAAAAGTTTGTGTGTATCAAGCCCCGCCCTTCATTATGATGTCATAATGGTTGCCATGGCGACGTTGATGTCATCATAGGTTGCAAGCCCCGCCGCTCATTATGGTGTCATAATGGTTGACTATGGGATGGAGGATGTGTGATGGGTATATGGGCACTGGACTATGGGATGGAGGATATATATAACAGGTATATGGGATCGGGACTATGGGATGGAGGATATGTATGATGGGTATATGTGCACGGGCCTATGGGATCATGAATATGTATGATGGGTATATGGGCATGGGACTATGAGATAGCGGATATGTATGATGGGTATATGGGCACGGGACTATGGGATGGCGGATATGTATGATGGGTATATGGGCACGGGACTATGGGATGGAGGATATATATGATGGGTATATGGGCATGGGACTATGAGATGAAGGATGTGTGATGGGTATATGGGCACTCGACTATGGGATGGCGAATATGTATGATGGGTATATGGGCATGGGACTATGGGATGGAGGATGTATGATGGGTATATGGGCATGTGACTATAGGATGGAGGATGTGTGATGAGTATATGGGCATGGGGCTATGGGATGGAGGATGTGTGATGGGTATATGGGCACTCGACTATGGGATGGAGGAAATGTATGATGGGTATATGGGCACGGGCTTATGGGATCGTGGATATGTATGATGGGTATATGGGCACGGGACTATGGGATGGTGGATATGTATGATGGGTATATGGGCATGGGACTATGGGATGGAGGATATGTATGATGGGTATATGGGCATGGGACTATGAGATGAAGGATGTGTGATGGGTATATGGGCACTCGACTATGGGATGGCGAATATGTATGATGGGTATATGGGCATGGGACTATGGGATGGAGGATGTGTGATGGGTATATGTGCACTTGACTATGGGATGGAGGATAGGTATGTTGGGTATATGGGCATGGGACTATGGGATGGAGGATAATTATAATTTGTTATAACTATCCACAGTTAGTTACTATGCCCGGGCAGCGCCGGGCTCTTCAGCTAGTTACAATATAAAATTAAATCACTTGATTGATAACTGTCATAATGAGAAAACAAAATTGAAACCCCAGAATTGCAATAAATGCAGAATACAATAAAAAGTGACCAGCTCCTCTTATCTACCCCAAAATTATATAAATTAAAACATCAGTTTACTCAAAAATTAGTCCCCTAATAGCTCTTACAAAAATCAAAAACAGAAAATGAAAACACAACAATTTTTTTGAACTTCTGACATTTTTTCACCTATGAAATAAAAAATATATCTACAAGTTAGTATCATCGTGATTATCCTGACCTGTAGAATCATGATTCCAGGTCATTTTCACAGCACATTTTTTTTTTAAAAAATTGCAAAAACCCATCCTACTCATTGCTGCTACTGTCAGTGATCTATCTTTAGGTTTTTTAACCTCTTCACAATATCCTGTTTATGGCATATATTGAGTTTAGAAGCATAGAGTGTTTGCTTGTAACAACAGTGGTCAAAGCTGAGCTTCACTGGACATTATTATTTGTCATGTCCCACGTATTGTACTATCATTGTATTCTGTTACACTGCTGTGGAATCAATTTGCCTTTTAGAAGTTTGCTCTGTCTCTCTCCCTGTAGCCCAGTTCTGATGTAAGTTACCCATTCCTTCTTCCTCCTGAGTCAGTGTTTGTCAGTCATCTTCATCTGCATTCCATATTTGTACAGCTTTGGGACAGAATTGTCTTTTTACCAACATCAACTACTACAGCTGCTGCAGCTGTCATAGCTGCTGCTGTTACTACTGTGCTCAATGCAAGAATTCAGCTTGAGAATAAAACTTCTTCTGGAATGTTCATTGGTTTTATTTATTTTTTACGTTGTTCCTTGTATGGTGTAAATGATTAGAAGACTTTATTCTTCAGGTTGGTGCAATAAAAACAATACCAGATGTTGGCAGCGGATTATTCAGGATACTCTCCAAGCATGTGACAAAAGAGCTTCTTTATTGACAGAAGATTGCTTTCAAGGCTGAGAACATACTTTGCTGGGATCTTTCTGCTTTGTGCTTAGGACACTGGACAGTGGAGGTAGCAATCTCCTACTCCTTATGAAGTCGTATAGTGACCATTAGCTAAGATGACCTTTTCTGATTTGCTTTTATTAAGGTCAGTGAAGAAATCCTTGTTGCTTGTCATATGACTGCTTGCACTAGAATCTATACACCATATATGCTTTGCAGATAGGCCTGTACTGGCATGAAATGCAGCTTCAACACATGCATAATCTTCCTTTACAGCTGTTTTAACCCTTTGAAAACTCTTCTGCTTTTTCAACTGATTCATTCTTGCTTTCCAAATTCTGCAGTCTGCTTTATGGTGGCCAGGCTTTTTACAGACAAAACATTCACGAGTTTCTCTTAAATTGCTCTTATATTTAGGAAAATACTGTGTCTTTAATTCTGCTTCTGCTCTGGATTCATTACTGCTGCTTACATGCTGCATTTTTCTCTTGATTTCATCCACTTATTTGCCTATAACATACTCTAGTGTCAGCTCATCATCTGGCTCTGCATCTAGTGCAGTCACGAGTGTGTCATAACTCTCTGGAAGACCATTAAATAGAAGTGCAGCAACATGAAAATCTTTAATTTCTACTGCAATACCCCTGAGATGCTCCACAATCTCTAGGGTGTTTTTTATATAGTCCTGTATATTCTGTCCATCACTCAGCTAAGACTAATACAGCTTTCTCATGAGATAAAGTTTATTGCTGAGATTTGAGCTTTCATACGCTTTCTTTAACTCATCCCACATCTCCTTTGCAGTTGCACATTTGCATATATGCACAATCTGATTATCATCTACACTGAGGTAGATTGTGCTTTGTGCTTTCTGATCCTACTCTAGCCAATCATCTGGCAATGGATAAAGCACTTGTTCCTGAGTATATTTCCACGTACCTTCTCTTATGACGGGCATCTTCACCTTGAATTTCCAGGACTGGTAGTTCTGGTTAGAGAGGCTTGACACTGAGAACTCAACAGGATTGCAGCTAGTGGACATCTTCTCTGTTGTTCTGAGTTTCTGCTGCTGTGTTACTCTGGGGTTCTGTGTCACTCTGGGCCCATAACCTGTTGGCAGCGGATTATTCAGGATACTCTCCAAGCGTGTGACAGCAGAGCTACTTTATGCAGGAACAAACAGGAACAATATACAGTATGATAAGCTTAATAGATCAGGAATAAATCATTTGGGTGTCTTTATCTGTGCAGCATCTACAAATGGCTGCTTTTCTCATACAGAGACACAGGAAAACTCCCTGTGTGAGCCTCTGGGAGCTTTTTTTTACTTTATAAACAACATATAAATCTAGAAACTAAACACTCATAGACAGGAATAGAGTTGTTGCACCAAACATATTCCAACACAAGATTTATACAGTTTGGCTGTTGTTACACACTAAAAGCCGCTCCTCAAATTTTGATAGCTATAATTTTTCCATATTTAAGCCATCAGAGTCATGTGAGGGCCTGTTTTTTCCCGGGATGAGTTGTCGTTTTTATTGGTACAATTTTTGCACAAATTACATTTCTTGATAGCTTTCGAATTTGATTTTTGGGAGGCATACTGAACAAAAATCAGCAATTAAGGAATTCATTTTTTTTCTTATCACTCTCACATGTAGTAAAATTGATTATGGCAGCTTTATTCTTCAGGTCAGTATGATTACAGCGATATCACTGTTTTATGTTTTGGCTCTTTTACACAATAAAAACTTTTATAGAAAAAAATAATTATTTTTTTCACCACTTTATTCTGAGAGCTATAACTTTTTTATTTTTCCACTGATGGAGCTGCATGGTGACGTCCTTTTTGTAGGACAAGATGATGTTTTCAGAGATACCATTTTTATTTACATTCGTCTTTTTAATCGCATTTTATTCTACTTTTTGTTTGGTGGTTTTTTTTTACGATGTTCACTGAAGTGATTAACCAGTGCAACAGTTTTAGAGGTGGGTCGTTTCAGACATGGCACTACCAATACCATGTCCTTTTTTTCATAAGAAAACTATGTAATGGTACAACATGTATTTTTATTATTATTATTATTATTGTAGGGCAGAAAGAACCCCCTTTTTCTGCCTTCATCCTAAATGCTGCAATCGATATTGATCGCAGTATTTAGTGGCTTAATCTGCCAGGAGCAGTGCGGGCACCAATCATGGCAGTGAGTGCCAAGTGTCAGCTGTCATATTAACTGAACACCCAGCGGCGATTGCCTGCACACAGCTCCTATGCATGGGCGATCGCCATGATGTATATATACCTCATTGATTGGGAAGTATTTCCCAACCATGATGTATAAATATACTTCAAATGTCGGGAAGGAGTTAAGGACCATTCTCCTATTCTGTTTTTTGAGCATCATGGTTCTTTATACTACATTTTGAGCTAAGTGTGTGTCTGTATTGCTTATTTCATTAAAGAGGTTAGGCCATCTATCCACCTGTTCTGTCTTGTGACAATCTTTCCCATTTCAGGGCAGTTGCATACTGCTCCTGCCAGCAATTCTCCTTCTTCTGGTGGCGTCACATAGACAGCTCACATTGTTCTGTTGTTCTGTTGACTGGAAGTCACTTCAAAATCATGCTGCTTGACAGCAATCTCACCACTGCCTTAAGGCCCCATCTCACATAGTGAGATTGTTAGCAAGAAAGCTGAAACGTCACAGATTTTTTGATGCAACAGCGACCTCGCCAGTGATCTCGCTACGTGTGACACATAGCGGTGACCGGGCCCCCGCTGCGATCTCGTTGATCGTGCTCGAATGTCTTGGGCCATTTTTTGATCGCTGGTGTCCCGCTGGCCAGCATGCATGTTTGTGCTTGACTCCAATGAGCAACCTCGCTGGCGACTCAGAACTCAGGGATGCAGGCGTGAGTCATCAGAAAAGCTGCTGTGTGACAAGGTCCCAATGACTGCCGAAGTCATTATACGGATTGCCAGATCGTTGCTGCGTCATTATGTAGATCTGTCTGTTTGACAGCTTACTAGCGATCATTTAGCGACGTACCAGCGATTCTTACCAGGTCGTATCATTGTCGGGATCGCTGGTGCGTCACTTAGTGTAGCGGTACCTTTACTGTGGGTAGCCAGCTATCAATCACCATGATCTTGGCAGTGATGTCCTGTTGACAAAGCAGATCAGAAGTAAAAGCAACAAGTCAATATGTCTGTGCCATTGACTTGCTGCTTTCTTCCCCTATTCTGGAGGCCTTCCCTCATCCTGTCTTTTTAATATGTCCTCTTTTTAATAATTTTAATATTTTGTATTCAGTAAAGATATATATTTTACCCTCACCTTCCTTTTTCTGTCACCACTTCCTACTGTTATGGCACCTTACCTCAACAATTTGTGTAACATTTATTTGTAGTGTTTGTAGAATCTTTACTTTGGTTTCGTTACAACATAGATGAGATTTCCTGTAATGTTTAAGATCTGATTATAAAATACAATTTTCTTACTTTTATACAGTACGTATCTCACAGTCAAGCATTTTGAGTGGAGCAGTTTGGCTGTTGTTACACACTAAAAGCCGCTCCTCAAATTTTGATAGCTATAATTTTTCCATATTTAAGCCATCAGAGTCATGTGAGGGCCTGTTTTTTCCCGGGATGAGTTGTCGTTTTTATTGGTACAATTTTTGCACAAATTACATTTCTTGATAGCTTTCGAATTTGATTTTTGGGAGGCATACTGAACAAAAATCAGCAATTAAGGAATTCATTTTTTTTCTTATCACTCTCACATGTAGTAAAATTGATTATGGCAGCTTTATTCTTCAGGTCAGTATGATTACAGCGATATCACTGTTTTATGTTTTGGCTCTTTTACACAATAAAAACTTTTATAGAAAAAAATAATTATTTTTTTCACCACTTTATTCTGAGAGCTATAACTTTTTTATTTTTCCACTGATGGAGCTGCATGGTGACGTCCTTTTTGTAGGACAAGATGATGTTTTCAGAGATACCATTTTTATTTACATTCGTCTTTTTAATCGCATTTTATTCTACTTTTTGTTTGGTGGTTTTTTTTTACGATGTTCACTGAAGTGATTAACCAGTGCAACAGTTTTAGAGGTGGGTCGTTTCAGACATGGCACTACCAATACCATGTCCTTTTTTTCATAAGAAAACTATGTAATGGTACAACATGTATTTTTATTATTATTATTATTATTGTAGGGCAGAAAGAACCCCCTTTTTCTGCCTTCATCCTAAATGCTGCAATCGATATTGATCGCAGTATTTAGTGGCTTAATCTGCCAGGAGCAGTGCGGGCACCAATCATGGCAGTGAGTGCCAAGTGTCAGCTGTCATATTAACTGAACACCCAGCGGCGATTGCCTGCACACAGCTCCTATGCATGGGCGATCGCCATGATGTATATATACCTCATTGATTGGGAAGTATTTCCCAACCATGATGTATAAATATACTTCAAATGTCGGGAAGGAGTTAAGGACCATTCTCCTATTCTGTTTTTTGAGCATCATGGTTCTTTATACTACATTTTGAGCTAAGTGTGTGTCTGTATTGCTTATTTCATTAAAGAGGTTAGGCCATCTATCCACCTGTTCTGTCTTGTGACAATCTTTCCCATTTCAGGGCAGTTGCATACTGCTCCTGCCAGCAATTCTCCTTCTTCTGGTGGCGTCACATAGACAGCTCACATTGTTCTGTTGTTCTGTTGACTGGAAGTCACTTCAAAATCATGCTGCTTGACAGCAATCTCACCACTGCCTTAAGGCCCCATCTCACATAGTGAGATTGTTAGCAAGAAAGCTGAAACGTCACAGATTTTTTGATGCAACAGCGACCTCGCCAGTGATCTCGCTACGTGTGACACATAGCGGTGACCGGACCCCCGCTGCGATCTCGTTGATCGTGCTCGAATGTCTTGGGCCATTTTTTGATCGCTGGTGTCCCGCTGGCCAGCATGCATGTTTGTGCTTGACTCCAATGAGCAACCTCGCTGGCGACTCAGAACTCAGGGATGCAGGCGTGAGTCATCAGAAAAGCTGCTGTGTGACAAGGTCCCAATGACTGCCGAAGTCATTATACGGATTGCCAGATCGTTGCTGCGTCATTATGTAGATCTGTCTGTTTGACAGCTTACTAGCGATCATTTAGCGACGTACCAGCGATTCTTACCAGGTCGTATCATTGTCGGGATCGCTGGTGCGTCACTTAGTGTAGCGGTACCTTTACTGTGGGTAGCCAGCTATCAATCACCATGATCTTGGCAGTGATGTCCTGTTGACAAAGCAGATCAGAAGTAAAAGCAACAAGTCAATATGTCTGTGCCATTGACTTGCTGCTTTCTTCCCCTATTCTGGAGGCCTTCCCTCATCCTGTCTTTTTAATATGTCCTCTTTTTAATAATTTTAATATTTTGTATTCAGTAAAGATATATATTTTACCCTCACCTTCCTTTTTCTGTCACCACTTCCTACTGTTATGGCACCTTACCTCAACAATTTGTGTAACATTTATTTGTAGTGTTTGTAGAATCTTTACTTTGGTTTCGTTACAACATAGATGAGATTTCCTGTAATGTTTAAGATCTGATTATAAAATACAATTTTCTTACTTTTATACAGTACGTATCTCACAGTCAAGCATTTTGAGTGGAGCAGTTTTTAAAATTTGCAATTTTTTTAATGTTTGCTATAACACAGATTTTATAACGCAGATAATTTTAAAGATATAATACAGTTTGTTAAATTAGCTATGTAAAAATAAAAAATAATGAGGAAAGAAAGTCTATGATTTAAATACATTTATGTATGCTATCAATTGTAAAGGAACCTTGAGGAAATACATATAAATTTAAACAAAGTGTGACAGTTTGCCAAAAACAAGTTAAGACTGTGTCTTAAACATGACTCAACACTTATGAAGAATAATCGATGGTCCCATATATTATGCTTCTAATCTTTCACAACAGTCATGTCTTTGTTGATTTTATTGATGTAATGAACTCTAGTACAGAAGTCTACACATTAAGCCTGAGGGACAATTATAGCTGACTTTTAGTAATTGTCAGTATTTCTGAATGCCTTGGGCACTAATCAATTATTTTGAAGGTCCCTTGTTTCACAGATTTTGTGCATTACAAGGGGTTACACAGGAATGCTTACTTTTAGGTTTGTCAAGAAGAAATTCAAAATGCATCTGAAGTAAACAAATATAGATGGCATGTGGTGACTGATATTCTCAGTTGTAAAGGGAATAGATGAAGTTTAATGTTTTGGAATTCTAATAAATTTCACTTTTATAATAATTTACAGTGAAAATGAACCTGTGGTTACATGTAGGTTGTGAAGAATGTTAAATAAAGAATCTATTTTAATAATTATCTCTATTTAAAGTGGTTGTCCCACAATCACAACTTACCACTAGTTGAGTTGGGTGACTTTTTTCAAATTGAATTGAACTCTAATCATATTTTACAAAAATCTTAATTTTCCATAATGTAATTTTTTTCTAATTTGCTCCGTGTGAATTTAATAAAAGTTGTCACAGCTGGCTATCATTTTGCTAAACCGTAGAAAGTAACCAATAAGTTAAGAAATACTAATATTTACTTCTCTGCTCACTTTTCCAGCCTCCTCCGCTGCTCACCCCCTTTAAGGGCCTCAGCACCTTACTGCCGCTGTGAATGAAAATCCCTGGCTTATTCTCGCTACAAGATTGTGACATATTGACACTCACCGTGACAATGCACATGCATTAAGGATTAGTGATAAGTGAGTATGTTCGTTGCTCGGGTGTTCACCGAGTATTTTGGCGTGCTCGGAGATTTAGTTTGCGTCACTGCAGCTGCATGATTTGCGGCTGCTACACAGCCTGAATACATGTGAGGATTTCCTAACAAACAGGCAATCCCCACATGTATTCAGGCTGTGTAGCAGCTGCAAAACATGCAGCTGTGGTGACACAAACTAAATCTCCGAGCATGCCAGAGAACTCGGAGGACACCCGAGCATGCTCTGGAAAACTCGAGCAACGAGCATACTCGCTCATCACTAGTAAGGATGTCTTTGTCCTAGTCGCAGTCAGAATTCCCTGCCTAGTGTCAATATGCCCAGGGTTTCAGTGTGTGGTGACAGTAAGAAGACATGCCAAGGAGAGTGAGCAGTGAAGATTGGTTGCAAATCAAATTTGAGTAAATAAGAAAGTCTTTTTCAAGCTCACCTGTCCACTCTGTGCATGGTTGTCAGCCCCGGGAAAACCAACAAGTAGTAAAAAAATCCAGCACCAAGAGGTTGCACTCCAAAGAACTTTATTCCAAAATCTTCATAAAAAAGCATAGACAACCGACAATAGAAAAATGGGAGAAATAGCAGAGGTCCCAGACACCGGTTCACGCGTTTCAGGGCCAAATGTGCCCCTTAGTTATTACCTAGTGTTATACCAGTGAGTCAGGGTTTTATATTGACCAAGGATTCAAAAAAAACCTGCCCCATCACATGGTTCAGATTTTTCACACCCACAAACATTTCAAATCTTTTATCAGTACAAAATTACAAACTTAAAACCAACAATATGATACTGTCATTTAACATAGTCAAAAGGTCAGTGAATAACATTAATAAAACAATATTAAAGTGGGGAAAAAAAAGTATTTAGTCAGCCACCAATTGTGCAAGTTCTCCCACTTAAAAAGATGAGAGAGGCATGTAATTGACATCATAGGTAGGAAAAAAAATATGGCACTCCAGAGTAAAAGGAAGGTTGGTCGGTGCTCAAGTAAGGTTTCCAACCCATAAATATGTACAAAAATACTTGGCACTCAAAAATGAAGAAGCAGTATATTCTTTATTTAGCATCCAGTCAAAAATATTTTTGTCTGGATGCTAAATAAAGAATATACTGCTTCTTCATTTTTGAGTGCCAAGTATTTTTTACATCATAGGTAGACACAACGAAGAGAGTCAAAATCAGAAAACAAATCCAGAAAATCAAATTATGGTGTAAAATATGCATTTGGTCACCTAAAAACATGCAAGAATTCTGGCTCTCACAGACCTGTAACTTTGTCTTTAAGAGGATCCTAAGTCATCCACTCATTACCTGTAGTAATGGCACCTGTTTGAACTTGTTATCAGTATAAAAGACACCTGTCCACAATCTCAAGTAGTCACATGCCAAACTCCACTATGGTGAAGACCGTAATTTGATTTCCTTGATTTTGTTTTCTCATTTTGACTCTCATAGTTGTGCTCTAGTTATGATTTCAATTACAGGCCTCTCTCATCTTTTTAAGTGGGAGAACTTGCACATTTGGTGGCTGACTAAATACTTTTTTTCCTCACTATATATCTGTGCGCTTATTTAAACCGGTGGGATGGACGGTCTCCATTATAAGGATCCAATGGGATTCTTGGCTAAGAAGTTCTTGCCGCCAAGCTCTGCCCCTTCTGGGCTTATTTACCCTTTCCATTCCAAAAAACTTGAAACCGCTCAAATCACCACCGTGCACTTGATAAAAAATGTTTCGATACATTAAAGGGATTAGGTGCATCTCTGTTCACTGAATCCCTAAGGTGTTCACTGATACGCTGCTGGAGTTTTCATGTTGTGCAGCCTATGTAGGAGAGATCACAAATATTGCAGGTAACCATATATATATGACATATGTACTACTGTAATTCATAAAGTTACGAATAACAATTGTTTCAGGCCTCACTTTCCTAACAAATTGCTTGGTATTTACTGCATATTTGCATGCTCCACATTTGCCACCCCCGCAGCTAAAGAAACCTTTAGTAAACAATCCAATGGGAGTGTTAGATCCTGTGCTCACAATCTCGGTCAGATCAATTTTATAGACTTTGATTGAAGCTTCAGTGTGTATGCCCAGGTTTCACTACATTCAAGCTGAATTTTAAGCACATTTTAAAACCATTGGGTGCCAGGAAGGTGGGATATCCAGCAATCAGCAATTTATCACTTTTCCTGGGGTTAGGAGGAATAACTCTGTTGATAATTGTCTTGATGCACTTATAAGGATGGTGGACTATGCTGTCACGTTCCTGCCCCTGAAAACACCAATTGCGTCATGTGTATTATGTCATGCGTCTTTGTATATATTGTGTCATATGAATTGTATTGCATTGTGGTGCTTGTCTGTGTAATGTATAGAGTATTGCTTGTATAATATGCATAGTGTGTAGTGTAAGGTAATTCTGACCAGCAGCAGACAGAAACCTGAGATCTTGCTAGTGCCGAAGGTAATGGACCTAAAAGGGACTGAAAGGGAGGGACTATTAGGGGTCCCAAATGATAGATTAATGGCATCCATAGTGATAGGATGTGGAACCGCTGAATGAGTAGAGAGAAACTCGCTGATCAGGACTGTGGCCTTGAAGCTGGTTTGTGGTGATGTCGAGATGAAACAGATAAGCTACAGAGCCCTGTAGTAGCCTACAGAGAAACAATATATAGGGAATGAAAAGGCTTCTTACTGTTAAGGAAACGTGCTTAAGACTGTGTACCCGCTATCCCTTGTACATAACCCTTATTAAGTTCAGCAAAGTCCCCATGTTTGAAAGGAAGCCGCCTTTATTAATCTATGGAGTTTGTGGTCCTGGCCAGTCAACAGCATTGGTTAAAGGAGGCCTGCATGATTGTAAGGCCCATACACTAACAACAACATCCAGCTAGGAACCACTCTTTCATGTAGCGCCAGGGCGCAACAGGAGATTACCTGTGCCGCCCTGTGCCATACTACACTTCTCTTTCACTTATAATATTCTGCTTTGGAGCCAATTAATATATAGCCCAATTCCTGCCAGCCAAGTTACAGGAACTGGTTATAGAATTTATGCGAAGTAAATATGAACACAACCTTTATGTTTCACTGCCTATTGATCTTTCTTTATGTAAAAATTTCCAGTAAGTCTACAATCTTGAAATGTCCTGTCAACAACATTTTTATACAAAGGCATGAATAGAACACATTGTTTCCATATTTAGGGTAGTTTCACAAGCTTTTTTTTAACTCCTTTACTCCCAAGGGTAGTTTGCATGTTAATGACAAGGCCAATTTTTGCAATTCTGACCACTGTCCCTTTATGAGGTAATAACTCTGGAACTCTTCCATGAATCTGAGTGATTCTGACATTGTTTTCTCGTGATATATTGTACTTCTTGTTAGTGGTAAAATTTCTTTGATATTACTTACATTTGTGAAAAAAACAAATTTGGCGAAAATTTTGAAATTTTTGCAATTTTCCAACTTTGAATTTTCATGCCCTTAAATCACAGAGATATATCACATAAAATACTTAAGTAACATTTCCCACATGTTTACTTTACATCAGCACAGTTTTAGAACCAAAGTTTTTTTTTGTTAGGAAGTTATTAAAGATTATATTGTTATGGTTTGCCGATGTCATGACCCCACTGGGAGAGCTCATGAGGTGCCAAAACAGCAGAACCCACTATAAGAGACCCCATTTTATTATCCACACCTCTCAATGAATTCATCTAGGGGTGCAGTGATCATATTGACACCATGGGTGTGTCACAGAATTTTATACCATTGAGCAGTGAGGACAAAATAAGTACATTTTTACCACCAAAATTTTGTTTTAGTCAAAGATTTTACATTTTCACACAAGAAGTGGGTAAAAATGGCAACAAAATTTGTCCCACAATTTCTACTGAACATGGCAATACCGCATATGTGGCTGTACAGTGCTGCAGTTGTGGCCAAAAGTATTGACACCCCTGCAATTCTGTCAGATAATACTCAGTTTCTTCCTGAAAATGATTGCAAACACAAATTCTTTAGTATTATTATCTTCATTTAATTTGTCTTAAATGAAAAAGCACAAAAAGAATTGTCCGAAAGCCAAATTGGATATAATTCCACACCAAACATAAAAAAGAGGGTGGACAAAAGTATTGGCACTGTTCGAAAAATCATGTGATGCTTCTCTAATTTGTGTAATTAACAGCACCTGTAACTTACCTGTGGCACCTAACAGGTGTTGGCAATAACTAAATCACACTTGCAGCCAGTTGACATGGATTAAAGTTGACTCAACCTCTGTCCTGTGTCCTTGTGTGCACCACATTGAGCATGGAGAAAAGAAAGAAGACCCTAGAACTGTCTGAGGACTTGAGAAACCAAATTGTGAGGAAGCATGAGCAATCTCAAGGCTACAAGTCCATCTCCAAAGACCTGAATGTTCCTGTGTCTACCGTGCGCAGTGTCATCAAGAAGTTTAAAGCCCATGGCACTGTGGCTAACCTCCCTAGATGTGGATGGAAAAGAAAAATTGACAAGAGATTTCAACGCAAGGTTGTGCGGATGTTGGATAAAGAACCTCCACTAACATCCTAACAAGTTCAAGCTGCCCTGCAGTCCGAGGGTACAACAGTGTCAACCCATACTATCCATCGGCGCCTGAATGAAAAGTGACTGTATGGTAGGAGACCCAGGAAGATCCCACTTCTTACCCCGAGACATAAAAAAGGCAGGCTGGAGTTTGCCAAAACTTACCTGAAAAAGCCTAAAACGTTTTGGAAGAATGTTCTCTGGTCAGATGAGACAAAAGTAGAGCTTTTTGGGCAAAGGCACCAACATAGAGTTTACAGGAGAAAAAAAGAGGCATTCAAAGAAAAGAACAGTCAAACATGGTGGAGGTTCCCTGATGTTTTGGGGTTGCTTTGTTGCCTCTGGCACTGGACTGCTTGACCGTGTGCATGGCATTATGAAGTCTGAAGACTACCAACAAATTTTGCAGCATAATGTAGGGCCCAGTGTGAGAAAGCTGGGTCTCCCTCAGAGGTCATGGGTCTTCCAGCAGGACAATGACCCAAAACACACTTCAAAAAGCACTAGAAAATGGTTTGAGAGAAAGCACTGGAGACTTCTAAGATTTCCAGCAATGAGTCCAGACCTGAATCCCATAGAACACCTGTGGAGAGATCTAAAAATGGCAGTTTGGAGAAGGCACCCATCAAATATCAGGGACCTGGAGCAGTTTGCCAAAGAAGAATGGTCTAAAATTCCAGCAGAGCATTGTAAGAAACTCATTGATGGCTACCGGAAGCGGTTGGTCGCAGTTATTTTGGCTAAAGGTTGTGCAACCAAATATTAGGCTGAGGGTGCCAATACTTTTGTCTGGCCCATTTTTGGAGTTTTGTGTGAAATGATCAATGTTTTTTGCTTTTTGCTTCATTCTCTTTTGTGTATTTTCATTTAAGACAAATTAAATGAAAATAATAATACCAAAGAATTTGTGTTTGCAATCATTTTCAGGAAGAAACTGAGTATTATCTGACAGAATTGCAGGGGTGTCAATACTTTTGGCCACAACTGTACTTAGCCATGTGGAGAGACTTGGGAGGAATGGAGCGCTATTTGCCTATTCAATTGAATGCGTCTGTGCACATGTCAGTATGTTTCCATGGACCATGTGTCCGTGGGCAAAACAGGCTGACATGTTCGTTTTTTAAAGTCAGCGCCGGTCACAAAACATCCGGCACACGTGCAAACGCATAACACACATGGATGTCATCCATGTGACACGCATCAGCGCCAGGGAAGAAGCATTACAGTAAGCGCTGTTCCCCGGCGCCGGGTGCTGAACACGGCTCTCATCCTTCTCCCCTTCTTGTGCCGATCACCGGCATAGCAGGGGAGAATGATGAGAAACATGTTCAATACCCAGCGCCGGGGAACAGCGCTTACTGTAACCTGGCACCTGTCCTTGTGGTACTGATGCAGCACACGCATGCCACACATGTGCCGCAAGTATTACACACACGGACACTGACATCTCCAGTACAGGAAATATCAGGACATGTCAAAGAGGCGTTATAGCGAGTTTTTATGTTTGGCTGCTGTCACACACTAAAAAATGATTTTTTATTGCAAAAAATAGTTTTCATCACCACATTTTGAGAGCTATAATTTTTTCATATTTTAGCCCATAGAGTCATGTGAGGTCTTATTTTTTGAGGTACGAGTTGATGATTTTATTGGTACTATTTTAGGGCACATGACATTTATTGATTGCTTTTTATTCTGATTTTTGGGAGACAGAATGAACAAAAAACAGCAATTCATGAATTTCATTTGAGTGGGGTGCTTACAGTGCTCTGCGTGTGGTAAAATTGATAAAGCAGTTTTATTCTTTGGGTTAGTATGATTTCTTTTTTATGGTGTTTACTAAAGGGGTTAACTAGTGGGACAGTTTTACAGTTCAGGTCATTGCGGATGAGACGATACCAAATATGTGTACTTTCATTGTTTCTTTTTTTCATTCAAATATTTATTTAGTGATAGAATAAATATTAATTTTTTTATTATTTTTTTATTATTAAATTTTTTTTATAATTATTTAATTTTTTTTTACTTTATTCTAATTTTTACACTTTGTCCCACTATGGGACAATCATTTTTTGCAGGCTCATCGCTTCTATAGCATGCAGATGAAGCAGCATCTGCATGCTATAGAAGCTGTCAGCACTGCACTTAGTGCACTGAAACTGAGAAAGTCCCTGATCATGCACTGCGCATGACCAGGAAGATTCTTAGCTCTGGTAACACGGATGTCTTCATGACAACATTTAAAGTAGCAGGTGTGGTCTGTGACTGCTCCTGGCACTTAGTGCTGGGTGTAAGCTGTGTGCGGCCGATTGCTGAGATATACTATTCCATCCATGGTCAAATTGGCCCAGGGCACATGGACGGAAAAGTTCATCTGATGTCAGAAAGGGGTTAATTGCAGTGTTGTTTTCATTGCATTTTTTGAGCCAATGACAGAAATGCATACAGTAGGAAAGAGAGGTATCAATTCTTACTGTATATTTCCTATTCTTTTTCAATCTTCTTCCGGATTTAGTGCAGACGTAGCACCAACAGTGAGACCTATTTGACAGAGACCATTGTTGGTATTGCTGAGACATTCCCAGCCGCAGACATTTATAATTCTCTTGCTGCACTGCCCTGGGCTACAACTCCCAGAAGACATTGCTCTTCTTTGCATCATAGGGGAGCAGGAGCAGCAGAGGAAGGGACAGATTGGCTTGGCAGTTTGAAGAAGGATAGAGCTAGCAGCAGGGGGAGCAAAGTATGCAATTCTCCATTACAGACATGTGAGAATCTAATCTTGGAGAGCAGGGGACAGAGGCACAGAGTGAAGGCTAATTGTCCAACCACTCAGTGTGTGAGAGTAGAAGATAATTCTGCAGCCAAATCACATTGGCAGACCGGTCAGGTTACCAGGAGATGTCCTTACTAAGGGAACAAGTCCACAATTGATCCCTTTTGTCTTATGCACACGGACCCTGCAGTCCCAAACTGGATCCCTGGGTGACCCTCAAACCTGCTACATCAAGGAGTGAGCAGCTATTGTTGGGACTTGGGGTTACAATATTGAGGAGTTAATAAGGTAACTGTTGCTAATGGGTTTTGTTCCCATTGTGTTATGTGTCCCAACGGCATCTGCAAACATGCCAACAACCAGTGCAACTGGCCCCAATAATTGGACTTTGTTACAGGCATTGCTGCAGCCATTGTTGGGTGTTATTAGTTAGTAGTGTGTTTACTGTCACTTAACCCCTTTACCCCCAAGAGTGGTTCGCATATTAATGACCAGGCCAGTTTTTACATTTCTGACCACTGTCAATTTGAGGTAATAACTCTGAAACGCTTCAATGGATCGCTGTGATTCCGAGAATGTTTTCTCGTGACAAGCTGTACTTCATGACAGTTGTAACATTTCTTTAATATGACTTGCATTTATTTGTGAAAAAAATGGAAATTTGGTGAAAATTTAGTATTTTTTCAACTTTTAATTTTCATGCCCTTAAATCACAGAGATACTGTTTGTCACACAAAATACTTAAGTAATATTTCCCACATGTTTACTTTACATCAGTACAATTTTGGAACCAACATTTTTTTCTTAGGAAGCTATAAGGGTTAAAAGTTGACCAGCGATTCCTCATTTTTGCATCACCATTTTTTTAGGGATTACATCACATTTAAAGTCACTTTGAAGGGTCTATATGATAGAAGATACCCAAAAGTGACACCATTCTAAAAACTGCACCCCTCAAGGAGCTCAAAACCACATTAAAGAACTTTATTAACCCTTCAGGTGTTTCACAGGAATTTTTGGAATGTTTGAAAAAATGAACATTTAACTTTTTTACACAAAAAATTAATTTAGATCCAATTTGTTTATTTTCCCAAGGATAACAGGAGACATTGGACTGCAAAAGTTGTTATACAATTTGTCCTGAGTACATTGATACCCCATACTTGGGGGTAAACCACTGTTTGGGTGCATGGCAGAGCTTGGACGGGAAGCAGCGCTGTTTGACTTTTTCAATGCAAAATTAGCTGGAATTGAGATAGGACGTAACGCCTCGTTTGGAGAGCCCCTGATGTATCTGTGGAAACCCCCCATAAGTGACCCCATTTTGGAAAGTAGACCCCCCCAAGGAACTTATCTAGATGTGTGGTGAACACTTTGAGCCCCCAAGTGCTTCACAGAAGTTTATAATATAGAAACGTGAAAATAAAAAATCATTTTTTTTCCACAAAAATGATATATTCAGCCCAAATGTTTTATTTTCCCAAGTGTAACAGGGAAAATTGAACCCCAAAAGTTGTTGTGCAATTTGTCCTAAGTATGCTGATACCACATATGTGGGGGTAAACCCCTGTTTGTGCCCATGACAGCTTGTAAGGGAAGGAGCTCCATTTGACTTTTTTAAACAAAATTTGCTGGAATTGAGATAGGACGCCATGTCATGTTTGAAGAGCTCTTGATGTGTCTAAACAGCGGAAACCCCCATAAGTGACCCATTTTGTAAACTAGACCCCCCAAGGAACTTATTTAGATTTGTGGTGAGCACCTTGAATCTTCAGGTGCTTCACAAAAGTTTATAACATGCAAAACAAGCAAACAGCAGAAAAGTGTTTGGCACCACTGCGCCGTCTTTACCTCAAAATAATAAAATGAGGTTACCCACACTAAATCATAAATGCCATTCAGCCTCCAAACACACCACTGTAGGTGCTCAATCTGTATGAAAAAAACAGGACCCGTTGAAGCGCTGATGCGCAAAACTGCTGTAGTCCGCACCTTTGCACATGTCTCCCATGCCTGAGACACACAGTATTCAATAAAGCAAGTTAAAACCGCATTGGTGAGCGCCATCCATCATTTTCTTCAGAAGTTAATAACGTTGAGCCGTGAAAATAATAAAATCACATTTTCCTCACAAAAATGTTTTTTTTAGCCCAAATTTTGTATTTTCATAAGGGTAAAAGAAATTGCACCATATAATTTGTTGTGCAATATCTCTTGAGTACCCTAACACTGCATATGTAGGGGAATACTACTTTTGAGGTACAGTGCAAAGCTCAGAAGGGAAGAGGCGCCATATTGAAGTTCAGATTTTGCTGGAATAGTATGAGGGTGCCATGTCACATTGGCAGAGCTCCTGAGGTGCCAGAACAACAGAAACCCCCTATATGTGAACTCATTTTACAAATGACACGCCCCAATGAATTCATCTAGGGGTGCAGTGATCATATTGACACCACATGTGCTTCACAGAATTTTATACCGCTGAGTGGTGAAGAAAGAATAAATTACATTTTTAAGAATGTTGTTTTAGCCCCAAGTTTTTAATTTTTCTAAGGGCTAATAGGACATTTTTTACAACAAACTCAAGTCCATTTTTTTTCCTGAGTCAGCCAATACCCTATTTGTAATCGGGAAATATTTTTCAGGCACAGCGCAAAGCTCAGGAGGCAAGGAGAGACAGATTTTACTGTTATGGTTTGCATGTACCATTACCCACTAAGAGAGCCCATGAGGTGTCAGAACAGCAGACCCCCCATAGTTGACCCCATTTTACAAACTACACCTCTCATTAAATTCATCTAGGGGTGAGGTGATCATATTGATACCACGGGTGTGTCACAGAATTTTATACCATTGGGCAATGAACAAAAATAACTACATTTTTACCACCAAAATTTTGTTTTAGCCCCAGATTTTACATTTTCACATAAGAAGTAGGTAAAAATGGCACCATAATTTGTCCCACAATTTTTAATGATTGTGGCAATATACTATATGTGACTGTACAGTACTACTTTTCTATAAGAGAGTCTCGGGAGGAATGGATTGAATGCTGAATTTCTTTTGGTGGGTGAGGAGCCATTTCGCTTTTCCATAGCCTTTGTGCTACTAGTAACATGGAAGCCCCCTATATTTCCGTTATCAGATGACAGACCTGAGTGGAGACTTGCTTTTTTTGTGAATTGAGTTGAAGCTTTTATTGGGAACATTTTACATAAAGTTTGGGATCACATTTATTCAGTGCTCTATGCTGAGCACTTACTTTGGGGTTTCATCTAAATCTCCGAGTGACGTGATTCAGATGAAACCCCTGAGGAATCCATTCACTATAGTGAGGCAGCAGAGTTACTCTGGATTCTGTCTGGCCTCTGTTCAGCGGTGTCCTTTTCACAAGTGCACAAAAAAGTGGCCGAGGGCACTTTTATGCAATTCTAAAAATATAGACACCGCCGGATCACAGTTCAGATGACATCCACAGTGCGTTCACCTGCCTCATTATAGGGAATCTTCCACCAGAGGTTCCCTCTGAACCACGTATTTCAGAGATTTATACGGAAACCTTGGTGCAAGCGCTCAGCGCAGGATAAATGTGCTCAGAGCCTTATTGTGATCTTCGGGAGGCAGAATGAAAGAATAAACAACATATGAAGAATTGGTTTTATTTTTACTATCTTATAGATGCTTCTCCATTACTAAGCCGTGGGCTTGATGACACCTGACATTACAAAGGTGACTTCAACCCCAAAAATGTGAACCCCACTTGCCACAACTACAGGGCAAGTGGGAAGAACCAGGCAAAGTGCCAGAATTGGAGCATCTAATAGATGTCTTTTCTGGGTGGCTGCAGGCTACTATTTTTAGGCTGGGGGGTCAATAACCATGGCCTCTTACCAGCCTGAGAATACCAGACTCAAGCTGTCAGCTTTAGCAAGACTAATTGGCAAAAATGGAGGGACCGCATGCCGTTTTTTAAATTATTTTTTCAAATAGTTTTAAAAAAGAGTGTAAGGACCCCTCTATTCTTGATAACCAACCTTGCTGAAGCTGACAGATGAGTGTTGAAGCCCCCAGCTGTGGGTTTTGCCTGACTGGTTATAGAAAATACAAGAGAACCCATACCATTTTTTTTTCATTTATTTATTTATATCACAGGCGGCTGATAAATACCCCTATCAGCCACTTCTGCTGTCACTGTTATTAGCGGCAGCAGGAGTAGGTTGATGGGAGTAATAGTCCCATCAGCCTCCACCTGCTGTCTCTTTTATCACTTTAATATAACTCTCATCATATCATTCACCCCTGTTCACGCTGATCGCCAACAGAGCAAGGGAGAATGATGAGAGCCGTGTTCAGCACCTTGTGATGGGGAACAGCGCTTACTGTAACGCTTCTTCCATGGCGCCCAACCATGTGGTACTGATGCGATACACGGATGCCACACGTGCCACAAGTAATACACACACGGACACTGACATCTTCGGTACTTTTTCTTTCCTGTACTGGAAATATCAGGATGTGTGAAAGAGGCCTCTTAGCAAGTTTTCATGTATGACTGCTGTCACACACTAAAAGATGCTTTTTATTGCAAAAAATAGTTTTTGCATCCCCATATTTTGAGAGCTATAATTTTTCCATATTTTGGCCCACAGAGTCCTGTGAGGTCTTGTTTTTTGCGAGACAAGTTGATGTTTTTATTGGTACTATTGTCAGGCACATGACATTTTTTCTTCGCTTTCTAGTTCTATTTTTAGGTGGCAGAATGAACAAAAACCAGAAATTTAGGAATTTCTTTTGAGGGGGGTTTATGCTGTTCCGCATGTAGTAAAATTGATAAGGCAGTTTTATTCTTCAGGTCAGTACGATGACAGCGTACCTCATTTATATCTTTTTCTGTTTTGGCGCTTTTATACAATAAAACTATTTTATAGGAAAAAAAATTATTTTGACATCGCTTTATTCTGAGAGCTATAACTTTTCTATTTTTCTGCTGATGGAACTGTATGGTGACTTATATTTTGCAGGACAAGGTGATGTTTGCAGTGGTATCATGTTTATTTATATCCATCTTCTTGATTGTGTGTTATTCCACTTTTTGTTTGGCGGTATGATGATAAAGCATTGTTTTTTGTTTTTTTACTGTGTTTTCTGAAGAGCTTAACTAGTGGGACAGTTTTATAGGTCAGGTCGTTGCGGACATGGCAATACTAGATATGTGTACTTTTATTGTTTATATTTTTTTCATTCAAATATTTATTTTGAGATACAATATCTTTTGATTTTTGTATTATTATTTTGGATTTTGTAAAAATATTTTTACAATAATTTAAAACTTTTTTTAATTTTTTCTAATTTTTTTTAATTTGGCCCAATATGGGACAATCTTTTTTTTCAGGCTGATCGCTTCTATAGCATGGAGATGAAGCAACCTCCCCATGCTATAGGTATTGTCAGCTCTGCACTGACAGAAAGACATGCTGATCATGCACTGCACATGATCAGTAAGTTTCCTAGCTCCGGATGATGCCATGACAGCATCGGGTCACCATGGCAATGATTGAGACCCTGTGTTACTCCTCGGGGTCTCTGATCCAAAGGCAGAGGGGCTGTCAGCCCTCTTCCAGCTTCCAGAATGCTGCAAATGTGTTCAATCACAGCATTTCGGGGTTAAAGTGCTGGGAGCAGTCTGTGCCAAGTGTCAGCTGTCAGAACCAGCTGACACCCGGTGGTGATTGCCTGTTCACCCCTCCAGTGTGCACGTGTGATAGCTTGGACGTAATATTCTGTCCATGGTCAAATTGGCCCGAGGCACATGGATGAAATATTACGGCCGATGTCAGAAAGTGGTTAAAGGGGAAATGCAATCATTAACATTCAGACCTATTGCAAAGTAAATTTTGAAGCTGTATCATAGATTGTGTGATATTATATGTTTTGCTGTTCCTTGTTATGCCCTCTGAATTTTACCTGTTAATTGTTTCAACCTCAGCTTTTGTGAGTGTGTATGGAACATGGACAGGGGTTTCCCAAGTTCCCTCCTACATCCCACTACTGCTCCCATATTCAAGTGGAGACACTGTTTTGAGGTGAGAACTACCAGACACCCTGCCACGGAGGTGGCTTAAACGGGCGTTACATAGAGAAGCAATTTTTATTGTTATATGAGAAAGTTTAAACAAGTAATAACTGCCAAAGAATAGATTATTTTCTGGCACTTCCAACTATAAAATGTAACTTTTTAGTAGAAATTAATTTAAAAACAGGAGGATCAATCATGAGAATAAAACCTTACATGTTTCAGGAGTACACTTAGCCCTTAGTCATCCCTTTTCTATTAGCGTGGTGTGAGCTTCTTTATTTCTGTTTTCAAACAGACACATATACAATAGTTACAACCCCCTTTTCATACTGTCTTAGCGGGTTGCAGTTAACCTATTCTGCAGCCAGCAATCAAATGTGGAAACAGGCTGTGGAAGGCAATTGGTGCCAAATTTTTAATGAAATGCAATTGCAAAATTTAGTTTTAGACCCAACTGTGTACATTTAAGTAAAAAAGTAAAAGTCTCCAAAGATGATCAACCCCTTTGAGATATTCATTTTAAAAGTAATATTAGGCATATTTTAGCAAATGAAGCAATACTGCAATAAACAAAGTTTGTTATTAATATTTATTTTTAATTGAATTATTTAAGTGTAGCCATATTAGTTGTCACTGAACTATCTTCTCAAAAATTGTTGCTAGAACTGTGGTCAGAGATGATAACTAAAACAAATGAATGATGTGAATATCATTGCTTGTTAATAAAACTTACTGGGATTAGCAAACTGCATATACCTTCCAGTTTACCTTTTTGGATTAAAATCTTATCAATCAATCATCAGTCGTGATCTATGTTTTATCGTGCAAAACACTTTGACAAGTGTTACCTACAGTACAATTTACCTTTGTAATGGAGAAAACAATATTCGTGAGATTTACTTAAACTGACCAACTTTTAGAAAGTGAATACTTAGGCTAGACAGTTTTAAAATGGACCAAATTTATCAAAGTTGCTCAACTATTGCTGTTGAATAAATTTGGTGCATTTTTGGACTATGTAGTCTAAGTTCACATCACTTATTTTTTGGCTCCTTTGGCATTTCATATGATACCAAGCACATTCCAGTGAAGCCATGTCCATTTCAGATACATCACATTTTCTTGTCAAGTGAGTCAAAAAAAGGGACTTAAAGGGGTTGAGTTAATTTTAATCAGTAAATCTTGGAATAATAAGAATTTTCACAATTGGATGTGTTTTAAAAAATGTCCCTGTGCTGAGATAATCTTATAAATGTGTCAGTACTAGTACTGTGTAATGGTTGTGTCTTGCACGGTGAAACACAGCCATTGCACAGTACACAGCACGGACACATTTATAAGATTATCTCAGCACAAAAACATTGTTTTTAAAAACATTCAATTTTAGAAATTAATAATATTCCAAGATGTATTGATTAAAATCAACTTTAAAATTATTTTTTTTCATGGCAAAAACCCCTTTAACCCCTTTCTGACATCAGATGTACTATCCCGTCCATGGGACCCGGGCCCCTATGCCCATGGACGGGATAGTACGTCTAGTGCGATCAGCGGCGCCCACGTGGTGAGCGCCGCTGATCGCGGCCGGGTGTCAGCTGATTATCACAGCTGACACCCGGCACAATGTGTCAGGGGCGGTCACGGACCGACCCCGACACGTTAACCCCTTGCACACCGCGATCAAACATGATTGCGGTGTACCGGGGGTTAAAGGGAAGCATCGGCAGGGAGAGGGCTCCATCCATGTTTCCCTGAGCCCCCCACAGCAGCGCAATGTGCAGCGCTGCTGCGGGGGGCTCTTTCTCTGCAGGCCCCCGAATACAAGATGGCAACGGGGACCTTCAGGGGCCTGCTGGGAGCTGACTTCCTCAGTGCCTGCAAAGCGCAGGCATGAGGAAGTCTGCAGCAGTGCCTGTGACAGATCGCTGATCTGTCACAGTGATCTGTGATGTGACAGATCAGCGATTTGTCATAGGACAGTGATGTCCCACCTGGGACTATGTAATAAAGTAAAAAAAAGTGTTAAAATAATTTTTTAAAAAATCGCCAAATAAATTAGAAAAAAAAAATATTCCCACAATAAATCCATTTTTTGGAAATAAAAAAACAAAAAACAATAAAAGTACACATATTAGGTATCGACGTGTCCGTAACGACCCACCCTATAAAACTGTCCCATTAGTTAACTCCTTTAGCGAACCCCTTAAAAAATAAAAAAATAAAAATAAAAAACGAAGCAAAAAATAATGATTTATTATCATACCGCCAAACAAAAAGTGCAATAACACACGATAAAAAAGACACATATAAATATCCATGTTACCGCTGAATACGTCATCTTGTCCCGCAAAAAACAAGCTGCCATACAGCATCATCAGCGAAAAAATAAAAAAGTTATAGCTCGCAGAATAAAGCGATGCAAAAATAATTATTTTTTATATAAAATAGTTTTCATTGCATAAAACCGACAAAACATAAAAAAATGACCTAAATTAGGTATCACTGTATCCATACTGACCCAAAGAATAAAGCCGCTTTATCAATTTTACCGCAAGCAGAACGGTGTAAACGCACCCCCCCAAAAGAAATTCATGAAACGCTGGTTTTTGTTCATTCTGCGTCCCAAAAATTAGAATAAAAAGCGAACAAAAAATGTCACGTGCCCGAAAATGGTACCAATAAAAACGTCAACTCGTCCCGCAAAAAATAAGACTTCACATGACTCGGTGGGTCAAAATACGGAAAAATTATAGCTCTCAATATGTGGTGATACAAAAACTATTTTTACAATAAAAAGCGTCTTTTAGCGTATGACAGCTGCCAAAAATAAAAACCGCCATAAATAGTAAATCAAACCCCCCCGTTATCACCCCCTTAGTTAGGTAAAAATAATAAAATTAAAAGAAAATGTATTTATTTCCTTTTTCCCATTAGGGTTAGGGTTAGGGCTAGGGTTAGAGTCAGGGTTAGGGTTAGGGTTAGGGCTAGGGTTAGGGTTAGGGCTAGGATTAGGGCTGAGATTAGGGTTAGGGGTGTGTTGGGGTTCGGGTTGGAGTTAGAATTGGGGGTTTCCATTGTTAGGGCACATCAGGTGCTCTCCAAATGCAACATGGCGTCTGATCTCAATTCCAGCCAATTCTGAGTTGAAAAAGTCAAATGGTGCTCCTTCCCTTCCAAGCTCTGCCATGCGCCCAAACAGTGTTTTACCCTACATTGGGGGTATCAGCCTACTAAGGACAAATTGCAAAACAACTTTTGGGGTCTAGTTTCTCCTGTTACCCTTAGAAAAATAAAAAATTGGGGGCAAAAATATCATTTTTGTGGAAAAAATGATTTTTTTATTTTCACGCCCGAGCGTTATAAACTTCTGTGAAGCACTTGGGGGTTCAAAGTGCTCACCACACATCTAGATAAGTTCCATGGGGGGTCTAGTGTCCAAAATGGGGTCACTTGTGGGGAGTTTCAATAGTTTAGGTACATCAGGGGCTCTCCAAACGTGCATGACACCCGCAGACCATTCCATCAAAGTCTGCATTCCAAAATGTCACTACTTCCCTTCCGAGCACCGACGTGTGTCCATACAGTAGTTTTCTCCCACATATGGGGTGTCAGCGTACTCAGGACAAATTGGACAACAACTTTTGGGGTTCAATTTCTCCTGTTACCCTTGGGAAAATAAAAAAATTGGGGACTAATTGATCATGTTTGTGGAAAAAATACGATTTTTTTTTTTCATGCCCGGGCATTATAAGCTTCTGTGAAGCCCTTGGGGGTTCAAAGTGCTCACCACACATCTAGATAAGTTCCTTAGGGGGTCTAGTTTCCAAAATGGGGTCATTTGTGGGGGGTTTCCACTGTTTAGGTACATTAGGGGCTCTCCAAAGGCAACATGACACGTGCAGACCATTCCATCAAAGTCTGCATTCCAAAACGTCACTACTTCCCTTCCGAGCCCCTACATGTGCCCATACAGTAGGGATGGGTGAGGATACAGTAGGTGAGGGTAGAGCTGGTCGTGCAGTGGCTTGGTCAATCGGTGGTTACTGCAGGTTGTAGGCTTGTCGGAAGAGGTAGGTCTTCAGGGTCTTTTTGAAAGCTTCCATGGTAGGTGAGAGTCTGATATGTTGTGGTAGAGAGTTCCAGAGAAGGGGTGATGTGCGGGAGAAATATTGGCCCATCTCTAAATAAAATGCTTCTAAAAATCTTTTGTAAAGCCACATCTTCAATATAGAATATGGTTTTTGGCCCCACATTGTAGACAGTTTTCCAGCAGGCCCGGCCTAATTAGGCTGCATGGAAATCCCATGCACAAAACTGACATCCCAGCTCATCTCATCCCACAAACTATAGGACGACCGAGCTATCACACACATTGCTGACAGCCCGGCATGCCCGTGCAATCCAAAGAACGGCTGAGCTGTCACTCACTGAATCTCTAGGACACAGTGAGTGGTGGGATCATGGCAGAAACTAAATTATAAAACTTGATCGAAGGTCTCTTATTAATGAGGAGTTAGAAAAATTGAACATGTTCAGCATAGAAAAATAGACATCTCAGGGGAGACCTCATTACATATATTGACCACACACATATATAAATATGTGTGTGGTCAATAAAAAGGACTGGCACATGATTTATTCCTCCAATGATCCTACTTAGGACTAGAGGACATTCATCACATGTGGAGGAAAGATGATTCCAGCTTCTAAATAGGAAAGGTTCCTTAGAGGAGACAGACTGGGTTATTTTGGATCTCATGATAGATAATTAATTGCTGGGAAAGGTTAATCTTGATGGACCTATGTCTTTTTTCAACCCATGTAACACAATCCATTTAATCAATTAATAAAAACCCACAAAGAATACTTGATAAGGAACGATGTTCTAAGTTAGTGTATCTAGCATGAATCTCCTTTTACCAATCTGTCAATGTGAGAAAAATCTGGCTTTCTCAACGAATGTAGAACAACCAGCCTAGTGTTAATCTCATTCAGCCATCACTGCAGTCAGTTCTCATAATTACATTCTGGACATGTGAAAGTGGTTTGAGTCTGAAAGTCATCAATATCTCATTTTAATCCAAGCTTCAGACACCAGGAGCTTGCATCATTACACATGACTAATAGTAACACCATTATTGTTAACGTTCTGGCCTTCAGTCTGCTGTATAGCTAGGTATATAAGACTGGATATTCAATAAGCAGCTATTTACAAGGAAATTGGAATCTTAGTTAACAGTCTAAAATAGGTCATTGACATACGGAAGGAATTAATGTGTAATGTTATTCTACTAGTCTTTGAGTTAAGAATAGATTGACTGGACAAATTAGCACAACTTCTCAATTGGACTTCTCTTTTGTGTTACTCATTAAATAACAAAATTACATTATTCACCTGGTGTAGCTACCTAACGAATTATATATATTTTTTACATTGATGCAAGAGGAAAGTGCATGATTATTACAATAGCGGGTCCTATAAGTAGTGTGTATTCACTTGAATGGAAGTTTACGTGCAGTATACATGGATATTAACCTGGATCTAGCAATAAATAGCTTAATACAAAAATATTAAAAAATAAAAAAAGCAGCAAAGATTAACTTGAATTTTGATTGTGACAGAAACATTATTAAACCATTTCTCTTGCATGAATAGGAGGAATAAATAAAAGCTCACAAAAGGAAAATCGCCAGGTTGAGAAAGGGTTAGCAAGCTTTGCAAAAATAATTCATTTTTTGGATCAGCAACAGGTTTGTTAGCTGTAAAGTGAAGAAGCAATGCCTTTTCAAAAAGCCATAAAAATATCCGTTTTAAGTAGCATTTTCAAGTTATTTACATTTACTCTGGGCATGCTAGGGTTCCCAGCAGCAGTAAAGAATGGACAGGCTGGAGATGTATGGCTGTGCACTATTTATGGCAGTGTTAGCGGCAGCAACAGCACAGTACAGAACTTGATCGACAGGTAGGGGATGTCCACCTGTGTGAGGCCAGCACAGGTAGCACTAGCAGCACAAAATAGATAGAATATGCTGGACAGGTAGGAGTTTGCTAGCTGTGAACGGTCATCAATACTGGTGGCAACAGAACAGTATACAACAAAATGGATAGTCAGTTAGATGCAAAGGCTAATCTAATCATTAGCATCAGCTAAAAGTGAATAAATTCCTCACTGATTCATGTGTAATTAAGTTTGCTAAATGTAAGGTTTTAAGGGGGTTTTACACATAGCGATATCACTAGCAATATCGCTAAAGCATCACCGATTTGGTGACGCAGCAGCAATATCGCTAGCTATATCGCTATGTGTGATACTTACCTCCGACCGGCTCCCCCCCTGTCTGTCACTGATCGCGTGAGATCGCGCAGCTCCATTTCTCGTCGGGCGCTTCCTGCTGGGCTTCCTGCTGGCGCCGACGAGCGACGAGTGGACGCACACGGGAGGATGTCAGGATCGTCGCGCCTGAAAGGTAAGTAACGACTGCTGTATCGCAGCTGCATCGCTGTGAGATCTGCCTGTGTGGCAGCTCACTAGTGACCATTTAGCGATGCACCAGCGATCCTGACCTGGTCGTATCGTGGTCGGGATCGCTGGTGCATCGCTAAATGTAAAGGGGCCTATACTCAGAACTAAACGACTGAACTGTCTATTACCATACTGACAGTTTATCAAGCCCCTGCCCCAGATGGGACGGCGGAGCTGACACTCACCAGACTGAGTGGCATAATGCTGTTATTGAGACAGCAGAAAATCAATTTACAGTCATAATGACTATGCAGGTACAGGAGCTCCCTATATCACTTGATTATTTGGATTTTTATTCACAGATTAAGACTATTATTCCCATTTTCAATGTGCTTCAGCACAGCAGTAGTATACCACAATCAGTTTAGGTCCCTTTCAATCCCAATGTGGAATGACTTGGGCAGTCTGAACTCTAATTGCTATACTGTAAATTCCTAAAGGGGCTCTCCTTGCCTGGCCCTTATCGTTTATAGTTCCTGTTGTAGTCCCCCCTCATTCCCTCATTGGTTTCACTAGATCTACAGTAGTGATGTGATAGCTGCAAGGTGTTAGTGGGAAGCCCATGCAACCACGCCTGATAACATTAGCCTTATCATGACACAGCTGTTGGGTGACCTGGGTCCAGGGGTTCCTTCCCTGTCCCTAACATTGGGGGATGCCCTAGCTCGCTCTACTCCCTGGGATATTTCTGAAGGTGAAAATGCCAGGGCCTCCACCCTTGCCTTATCTGCTGAGTTAGCCCTCCGTCTGTTCTCTTCCCCCACCCAGGAAAGAGGGGCACTACTGTGCACCATAGTATACCAACCAAACAAACAAGGCAACACAAGCAAGGGTTAACAGAAAACTCCAGGAATACAAAATATTCACTCAAATATAACAGATGATTGCACCAGGGCATGGAGGTAGGGGAATAAATCAAAACAGAGAAAGATAGGGAATTACCACGCATAAAACCAAACAACAGCCACAGAAAACTCCTCCAACTCTCTTCTCATATGAACACCTCTCTCTCCGTTAGACATGCAGCAAATGCTTGCTCTGACAAGGATTTGTAACAGACCCCAGATTATAAAGGGGAAAGGAGAGGCTAATCAAGCTCAGCTGTGAGCACAGGGATTTCAAATCTGAACAATTATCCCCTGTTCTGCCAGAAGAAATAAATACATTTAAAATGAAGGAGAAGTGCTTCTTGTCAGCGCCGAAGTAGGAGCAATCAGATGCTGTAGTCTTCTGGCTCCAGGGTCGGTCTGGTTTGGCTGGGTACTGGGGATTCCCCTGGTGGGCCCTTAGCTGTGGGAAGAAGAGGAGGAGAAGGAAAGAAAAAAGTCTGTGGTTTTTAGGGGCATGGGCCCTTTAACCCCTTTCTGACATCAGACATACTATCCCGTCCATGGGACCTGGGCCCCTATGCCCATGGACGGGATAGTACGTCTAGCGCGATCAGCGGCGCCCATGTGGTGAGCGCCGCTGATCGCGGCCGGGTGTCAGCTGATTATCACAGCTGACACCCGGCACAATGTGTCAGGGGTGGTCACGGACCGCCGCCGACACGTTAACCCCTTGCACACCGCGATCAAACATGATCATAGTATACCGGGGGTTAAAGGGAAGCTTTGGCAGGGAGGGGGCTCCCTCCGTGCTTCCCTGAGCCCCCCACAGCAGCGCAATGTGCAGCGCTGCTGCGGGGGGCTCCTTCCCAGCAGGCCCCCGAATCCAAGATGGCGACGGGGGCCTTTGGGGGCCTGCAGGGAGCTGACTTCCTCAGTGCCTGCAAAGCGCAGGCATGAGGAAGTCTGCAGCAGTGCCTGTGACAGATCGCTGATCTGTCACAGTGATCTGTGATGTGACAAATCAGCGATCTGTCACAGGACAGTGATGTCCCACCTGGGACTATGTAATAAAGTTAAAAAAAGGTGTTAAAATAATTTTAAAAAAATCGCCAAATAAATTAGAAAAAAAAAATATTCCCCCAATAAATCCATTTTTTGGAAATAAAAAAACCAAAAAACAATAAAAGTACACATATTAGGTATCACCGCATCCGTAACAACCTGCCCTATAAAACTGTCCCATTAGTTAACCCCTTTAGCGAACCCCTTAAAAAATAAAAATAAAAATAAGAAACGAAGCAAAAAATAATGATTTATTATCATACCGCCAAACAAAGTGCAATAACGCGTGATCAAAAAGACACATATAAATATCCATGGTACCGCTGAAAACGTCATCTTGTCCCGCAAAAAATGAGCCACCACTCAGCATCATTAGCGAAAAAATATAAAAGTTATAGCTCGCAGAATAAAGCGATGCAAAAATAATTATTTTTTATATAAAATAGTTTTCATTGCATAAAACCGACAAAACATAAAAAAAACCTAAATGAGGTATCGCTGTAACCGTACTGCCCCGAAGAATAAAACTGCTTTATCAATTTTACCGCACGCGGAACGGTGTAAACGCACCCCCCCAAAAGAAATTCATGAAACGCTGGTTTTTGTTCATTCTGCATCCCAAAAATCGGAATAAAAAGCGATCAAAAAATGTCACGTGCCCGAAAATGGTACCAATAAAAACGTCAACTCGTCCCGCAAAAAATAAGACCTGACATGACTCGGTGGGTCAAAATACGGAAAAATGATAGCTCTCAATATGTGGTGATGCAAAAACTATTTTTACAATAATAAGCATCTTTTAGCGCATGACAGCTGCCAAGCATAAAAACCCACTATAAATAGTAAATCAAACCCCCTGTTATCACCCCCTTAGTTAGGGAAAAATAACAAAATTAAAAGAAAATGTATTTATTTCCATTTTCCCATTAGGGTTAGGGCTAGGGTTAGGGCCGGGGCTAGTGTTAGGGTTAGGGCTAGGGCTAGTGTTATGATTGAGTCACCATAGGAGGCAGACACAAAAATAGAAGCTACGTCCAGAAAACCAGAGAAGTTGGCAACTATCAGATTGCAGACCCCTGAACCTATCAACACAACTAGCAGTAGCCGTGGGGGGTTCCTACGATGCCCTAGACCCCTCGATCACAGCCGGAGCGCTAAATAGCCTAAATACAGAAAAGGAAATCTAAACTGCCCCAGAGCAGACCCCAAAGTAAAAGGCAGCCCCCAACATATAATGATGGTGAAGCAAGATGAAAAAACACTCACACAGATAGAAAGATAGGCTGAGCAAACGATGGGGCCCAAGCTAGCTAAACAGAACAGGAAAGGAAGGTTGCTGTCTGCAATCTGCCAAAACCCTATCAAAGACATAAGCCAACAAGCTGATATGAAAAAGACCCTGAAGCAGCTAGGCTTCAAAAACTAAATCAGCACTCAGGTATTTTCAGAAGACAGAGCTAAAGGAATTCAGCACACCACAGCAGGGAATGGCAGAAATCCAGAAAAAAAAAGCAAAACAAAGTCTAAGCACAAATGCAAAAGGCCGAGCAGAAAACTTAGCTTTAGAGGAGCAGGAATTCAGACTGGTCTCCAAGGATCCCACAGAGAAATCACCCGCAGGGCAGAAGGGCGTCGGCAGCCTTATATCCAGTCAGTAACTCCACTCAGCCAGTCATCATCATCAGACTCAGCTGTTTGATAATCAGGCTCACTACCTTTCTTTACCAGAAGAGGGAGTTCCTCGGGCCTCAGTAGTGAAGGGGAAAATGAACTCACAACAGTACCTCCCCCTTGAGGAGGGGTCACCGAACCCTCAACCACGCCACCAGGGCGATCAGGGTGAGCCCGATGAAAGGCACGCACCAATCTTTTGGCATGAATATCAGAGGCAGAGACCCAGGAATTATCCTCCTGACCATAACCCTTCCACTTAACCAAATACTGGAGTCTCCGTCTAGCTAGACGGGAATCCAGTACTTTCTCTACCTCATATTCCATGTTACCTTCAACCAATGCAGGGTCTGGAGGTGCCACCACCGGAACAACAGGTTCAACAAACCTCTTCAACAAATATTTATGGAACACATTATGGATTTTAAATGTGACAGGAAGAGCCAAATGAAAAGAGACCGGATTAATAATCTCCAAAATCTTGTAAGGTCCAATAAATCTAGGCTTAAACTTAGGAGAAGCCACCTTCATAACAATATTTTTTGATGATAACCACACCATATCACCAACCTTAAACTGGGGACCAATGGTCCTATGTCGGTTGGAAAACCGCTGGGCCTTCTCCTGGGAGAGAGATAACTTATCCACCACTTGGTCCCAGATCTGGTGCATTCTCTCCACCACAGTGTCAACACCTGGGCAGGCAGAGGGCTCCACCTGCCCTGAAGAAAATCGAGGATGAAACCCAAAGTTACAAAAAAAAGGTGACATCAAAGTGGCAGAACTAGCTCTATTATTTAAAGCAAATTCGGCCAAGGGCAAAAATGAAACCCAATCATCCTGATCAGCAGAAATAAAACATCTCAAATATGACTCCAAGGTCTGGTTTGTTCTCTCTGTCTGCCCATTGGTCTGAGGGTGAAAAGCAGAGGAGAAGGACAACTGAATTCCCAGCTTGGAACAGAAAGTTCTCCGAAATCTAGACACAAACTGGACTCCTCTGTCAGATACAATGTTCTCAGGAATCCCGTGCAAGCGAACCACCTGTTGCAAAAACAGGGGCACCAACTCAGAGGAAGACGGCAACTTAGGGAGTGGTACAAGATGAACCATCTTAGAGAACCTATCACAAATCACCCAAATAACAGTCATCCTTTGAGAGACAGGCATATCAGAGATGAAATCCATTGAAATATGGGTCCATGGCCTCTTGGGGACAGGCAAAGGCATCAACAACCCACTACAGAGAGAACACGATTTAGACCGGGAGCACGTCCCACAGGACTGCACAAAATTCCTGACATCACGAGACAAGGAGGGCCACCAAAAAGACCGACTCACCAGATCTCTAGTACCAAAAATACCTGGATGACCAGCCAAAGCAGAGCAATGAACTTCAGACATCACTCTCTTCTTCCACTGGTCAGGAACATACAACTTTCCACTGGGACAACGCTCAGGTTTGTCCTCCTGGAACTCTTCCAGAGCACGTCTCAAATCGGGCGAGATGGCAGAAAGAACTACCCCTTCGCCTAAGATGGTAGCAGGCTTGGTCACCACAGGAGAATCAGCAAAGAAGCTCCTAGAGAGGGCGTCTGCCTTTACATTCTTAGTTCCCGGAAGAAAAGAAACCACAAAATCAAAACGTCTAAAAAACAAGGCCCACCTAGCCTGTCTAGGGTTCAAGCGCTTAGCCGACTCTAGGTAAATCAAATTCTTGTGGTCAGTGAGGACCATGACTTGATGCTTAGCTCCCTCCAACCAATGTCTCCACTCCTCAAATGCCCATTTCATGGCCAACAGTTCCCGATTCCCCACATCATAGTTACGTTCAGATGGAGAGAACTTTCGGGAAAAGAAAGCACAGGGATTCATTTTAGATGTTACAGGATCCTTTTGGGACAAAACAGCTCCTGCACCAATCTCAGAAGCATCCACCTCTACCTGCAACGGAAGTGAGACATCAGGTTGCCGCAAAACCGGGGCGGAGGTGAATCTTCGCTTCAGCTCCTGAAAGGAAGAAACAGCCTCCGAAGACCAATTTAACACATCAGCACCCTTCTTAGTCAAATCAGTCAATGGCTTGGCAATACTAGAAAATTTTGCTATAAATTTCCGATAAAAATTAGCAAAACCCAAAAACTTCTGGAGGGCCTTCAAAGAAGTGGGCTGAACCCAATCGTAAATGGCCTGTACCTTGGCCGGGTCCATTTCAATAGTTGACGGGGACAAAATAAATCCCAAAAAAGAAATCCTCTGTACTCCAAAAAGGCATTTAGATCCTTTGACATACAGGGAATTCTCCCTCAAGATCCGGAACACAGTCCGAATATGTTCCACATGAGAATCCCAATCCTTGGAGAAGATCAAAATATCATCCAGATAGATAATCAAAAATTTATCGACAAAATCTCGGAAAATATCGTTCATGAAGCACTGGAAGACAGAAGGGGCATTAGTGAGCCCAAAAGGCATCACCAGGTACTCAAAATGTCCCTCCGGAGTATTAAACGCCGTCTTCCATTCATCCCCATGCTTAATGCAAATAAGATTATACGCCCCACTGAGGTCAAGCTTGGTAAACCAGCAAGCACCTTTAACTCTGGAGAATAGATCAGAAATCAGGGGTAACGGATACTGATATTTAACAGTAATTTTGTTGAGGGCACGATAATCAATACAAGGTCTTAATGATCCATCCTTTTTGGCTACAAAAAAAAAACCGGCACCTAAGGGTGACGAGGATGGTCTAATATGACCCTTCTCCAACGCCTCCTTAATATAGGATCGCATAGCCTTGTGCTCGGGTACAGATAAATTGAAGAGCCGACCCTTGGGAAATTTACACCCCGGGCTCAGTTCAATTGCACAGTCATAACTCCTATGAGGAGGCAGAGACGCAGACTCATTCTCACTAAATACATCATAAAAGTCCTCCAAATAATCAGGAACATCATGCGACTGAGGAGAGGTGGAAAACACCAGAGCCTCACTAAAGGCACACCGACAACCCCAACTCACCACAGACACAGATTTCCAATCCAAAACTGGATTATGAATTTGTAACCAGGGAAACCCCAAAACAATAGTATCATGCAGATTATGCAACACCAAAAATCTGCAATTTTCTTGATGGTCTGGGGCGACCCGCATTACCACCTGGGTCCAAAACTGAGGTTTATTTTTAGCCAAAGGAGTAGCATCAATCCCCCTCAAAGGGATAGGCATCTGCAAAGGTGTCATCGGAAATCCACAACGTTTAGCAAAATCCAAGTCCATTAGGTTTAGGGCTGCTCCCGAATCCACAAAAGCCTTGGCGGAAAATGTGGACAGGGAGCAGATCAGAGTAATATCCAGAAGAAACTTAGGTTGAACACTACCAACAGAAAACGTGTGTGCAAAGCGTTTCTCTCATTTAGGACAGACAGAAATAATATGCGAGGCATCTCCACAGAAAAAACACAACTTATTACACCTTCTGAACTCCTGACGCTGCTCTCTGGAAAAAACTCTATCACATTGCATAGGTTCAGACATTTGTTCAACAGGTGGCAACGCCTCTCGTGCAGCTTTGCGTTCGCGCAAACGCCGATCAACCTGAATGGCTAATGACATAGAATCGTCAAGACCAGAGGGAACAGGAAATCCCACCATAGTATCTTTTACGGCTTCTGACAACCCCTTCCGAAAGAGAGCAGCCAAGGCATTTTCATTCCAGGTAGTAAGTACTGCCCACTTTCGGAATTTTTGACAGTACAATTCTGCAGAATCACGACCCTGGTTCAATGCCAGCAGGGTCTTTTCAGCCTGATCAATGGCATTAGGTTCGTCATACAACAACCCCAAGGCCTGAAAAAATGAGTTCACATAGTCAGAATAGGATCATCTGGTTTCAAAGAAAACGCCCAATCCTGGGGATCGCCACGCAGCAAAGAGATGACAATTTTAACCTGCTGCGCGGAGCTCCCTGACGAGTTAGGCTTCAAGGCAAAAAATAATTTACAATTATTTTTGAAATTCAAAAATTTAGACCGATCCCCAAAAAATACATCAGGTGTAGGAATCTTTGGTTCAGCAGCATGTGAATGAGCAAGGTAGGCGGAAATTCCCCGCACTTCCGCAGCGAGCTGCTCCACACGATCAGACAATTGCTTTATCTCCATTGAGAGAAAAAAAAAATTCCCCCTACGGCCTCAGAGATATAGAGGAAAAAGTATACACACTTTTTTTTTTTACAATTCTTTCCTGCTATTGAGTACCCTAGGATCTGCAGTATGGCGGGTGATTCTGTTATGATTGAGTCACCGTAGGAGGCAGACACAAACATAGAAGCTACGTCCAGAAAACCAGAGAAGTTGGCAACTATCAGATTGCAGACCCCTGAGCCTATCAACACAACTAGCAGTAGCCGTGGGAGGTTCCTACGATGCCCTAGACCCCTCGATCACAGCCGGAGAGCTAAATAGCCTAAATACAGAAAAGGAAATCTAAACTGGCCCAGAGCAGACCCCAAAGTAAAAGGCAGCCCCCAACATATAATGACGGTGAAGCAAGATGAAAAAACACTCACACAGATAGAAAGATAGGCTGAGCAAACGATGGGGCCCAAAACTACCTAGATAGGAAAGGACAGGAAGGCTGCTGTCTGCAATCTGCCAAAACCCTATCAAAGACATAAGCCAACAAGCTGATATGAAAAAGACCCTGAAGCAGCTAGGCTTCAAAAACTAAATCAGCACTCAGGTATTTTCAGAAGACAGAGCTAAAGGAATTCAGCACACCCCAGCAGGGAATGGCAGAAATCCAGAAAAACAAAGCAAAACAAAGTCTAAGCACAAATGCAAAAGGCCGAGCAGAAAACAGCTTTAGAGGAGCAGGAATTCAGACTGGTCTCCAAGGATCCCACAGAGAAATCACCCACAGGGCAGAAGGGCGTCGGCAGCCTTTTATCCAGTCAGTAACTCCACTCAGCCAGTCATCATCATCAGACTCAGGTGTTTGATAATCAGGCTCACTACCTTTCTTTACCAGAAGAGGGAGTTCCTCGGGCCTCAGTAGTGAAGGGGAAAATGAACTCACAACAGGCTAGGGTTAGGGCTAGGGTTAGGGCTAGGGTTAGAGTTAGGGTTAGGGCTAGGGTTAGGGCTGAGATTAGGGTTAGGGGTGTGTTGGGGTTAGGGTTGGAGTTAGAATTGGGGGTTTCCACTGTTTGGGCACATCAGGTGCTCTCCAAATGCAACATGGCGTTTGATCTCAATTCCATCCAATTCTGAGTTGAAAAAGTCAAATGGTGCTCCTTCGCTTCCAAGCTCTGCCATGCGCCCAAACAGTGTTTTACCCCCACATGTAGGGTATCAGCCTACTAAGGACAAATTGCAAAACAACTTTTGGGGTCCAATTTCTCCTGTTACCCTTACGAAAATAAAAAATTGGGGGCAAAAATATCATTTTTGTGGAAAAAAATTATTTTTTTATTTTCACGCCTGGGCGTTATAAACTTCTGTGAAGCACTTGGGGGTTCAAAGTGCTCACCACACATCTAGATAAGTTCCGTGGGGGGTCTAGTGTCCAAAATGGGGACACTTGTGGGGAGTTTCAATAGTTTAGGTACATCAGGGGCTCTCCAAATGCACATGACACCCGCAGACCATTCCATCAAAGTCTGCTTTCCAAAACGTCACTACTTCCCTTCCGAGCCCCGACATGTGCCCATACAGTAGTTTTCTCCCACACATGGGGTTTCAGCGTACTCAGGACAAATTGGACAACAACTTTTCGGGTCCAATTTCTCCTGGTACCCTTGGGAAAATAAAAAAAATTGGTGACTAATAGATCATGTTTGTGGAAAAAATATGAATTTTTTATTTTATCGCCCAGGCGTTATAAACTTCTGTGAAGCAGTGGGGGAGTTCAAAGTGCTCACCACACATCTAGATAAGTTCCTTGGGGGGTTTAGTTTCCAAAATGATGTCATTTGTCTGGGTTTCCACTGTTTTGGTACATCAAGGGTTTTCCAATCGCGACATGGTGTCCAATCTCAATTCCAGCCAAAAACGTCAAATGGCGCTGCTTCCCTTCCGAGCTCTGCCATGCGCCCAAATAGTGGTTTACCCCCACAGGTGGGGTATCAGCGTACTGAGGACAAATTGCACAATAACTTTTAGGGTCCTGTTACCCTTGGGAAAATAAAAATTGGGGGTGAAAAGATCATTTTTGTGGAAAAAATATGATTTTTTAATTGTACCGCTGTACGTTATAAACTTCTGTGAAGCCCTTGTGGGTTCAAAGTTCTCACCACATATCTAGATAAGTTCCTTGGAGGGTCTAGTTTCCAAATGGGGTCACTTGCGGGGGGTTTCCTCTGTTTAGGTACATCAGGGGCTCTCCAAACGTGACATGGCGTCCGATCTGAATTCCAGCCAATTTTGCATTGGAAAAGTCAAACGGCGCTCCTTCCATTCTGAGCTCTGCCATGCGCCGAAACAGTGGTTCCCCCACACATATCAGGTATCAGCGTACTCAGGACAAATTGCACAATAACTTTTGCAGTCCAATTTCTCCTGTTACCCTTGGTAAAATAAAAAAAATTGAACCTGAAGTATTTTTTTAGTGAAAAAAGTTAAATGTTCATTTTTTTTTAAAATTCAAAAAATTCCTGTGACGTACCTAAAGGGTTAATAAACTTCTTGAATGTGGTTTTGAGCACCTTAAGGGGTGCAGTTTTTAGAATGGTGTCACTTTTGGGTATTTTCTATCATATAGACCCCTCAAAGTGGCTTCAAATAGATGTGGTCCGTAAAAATAAAATGGTGTTGCAAAGATGGTCATTTTTTGATGTAAAGTAAACATGTGGGAAATGTTGTAGAGCATAAAAATTCAAAGTTGGAAAATTGCGAAATTTTCAAAATTTTTGCCAAATTTCGTTTTTTTTCACAAATAAACGCAAGTTATTTGAATGAAATTTTACCACTATCATGAAGTACAATATGTCACGAGAAAACAATGTCAGAATCACCGGGATCCATGGAAGCGTTCCAGAGTTATGACCTCATAAAGGGACTGTGGTCAGAATTGTAAAAATTGGCCCGGTCATAAACGTGCAAACCACCCTTGGGGGTGAAGGGGTTAAAAGCGCAGGCCGCGTATGTGCAGGGGCGCGCACACCCAGTGTTCATTACCTGAACCGCTGCGGCGCACGTCCCGATCGATACTGGCAAGTGGATGCCCGCCGTCACTGGCGTATGACGTCAGTGTCATGCGCCGCATGTGACAGGCGCACACATTAACTGGCCTCTGCTATGTCGGTGGCCATTTTAGTATGAGCTTGCCGGACCTGCAGAGGAGGAGCAGGATGCCGTCGCCGGGAGCACAGGCAGAGCAAGTTTTTTTTCTTCTCTCTCATATGGGGTAAGGGGGCAGGATGGAGACATACGGGAGGAAGGGGGCCAGGATGGATACACATACGGGGGAAGGAGGCCAGGATGGATACACATACTGGGGAAGGGGGACAGGATGAATTCACATATGGGGGTGGGGGCCCAGGATGGATACACATATGGGGGGAAGGGGGCCAGGATGGATACACATACTGGGGAAGGGGGCCAGGATGGATTTACATTTGGGGAAGGGGGCCAGGATGGATGCACATACGGGGGGAAGGGGGCCAGGATAGATGCACATACAGGGGGAAGGGGGCCAGGATGGATACACGTATGGGGAAGGGGACTAGGATAAATATACATACAGGGAAGAGGGCCAGGATAGATATACATACGGGGGAAGGGGGCCAGGATGGATACACATACGGGGAAGGGGGCCAGGATGGATACACATACCGGAGAAGGGGGCCAGGATAGATATACATACGAGGGAAGGGGGCCAGGATGGATACACATATGGGGGAAGGGGGCCAGGATGGATGCACATACGGGGAAGAGGGAAAGGATGGATGCACATATGGGGGGAAGTGGGCCAGGATTGATATACATACAGGGGAAGGGGACTAGGATAAATATACATACAGGGAAGAGGGCCAGGATAGATATACATACGGGGGAAGGGGGCCAGGATGGATACACATACGGGGAAGGGGGCCAGGATGGATACACATACCGGGGAAGGGGGCCAGGATGGATACACATACCGGAGAAGGGGGCCAGGATAGATATACATACGAGGGAAGGGGGCAAGGATGGATACACATATGGGGGAAGGGGGCCAGGATGGATGCACATATGGGGGGAAGAGGGCCAGGATGGATACACATATGGGGAATGGGGTCAGGATGGATACACATACGGGGGGAAGGGGGACAGGATGGATACACATAAGGGAGGAAGGGGGTCAGGATGGATACACATACTGGGGTGGCCAGGATGGATACACATATGGGGGTGGCTAGGATGGATACACATATGGGGGTGACCAGGATGGACACACGTATTGGGGGTCAGGATGGTTACACATGGGGGTCAAGGGCCAGGATGGATTTATATTTGGGGCCAGGATGGATATATGGTGTAGGATGGATATATGGAGGGGGTCAGGATGGATATATATGAGGGAGCCAGAATGCATATATGGGGGGCCAGGATGGATATATGGGGGATGGACAGGACAAGGGACCAGGATGGATATATGGGGAGCCAGGATGCATATATATGGGGGGCAAAGACAGATTTATGGGGGAGGGAGGCAGGACAAGGGACCAGGATGCATATATATGGGGGGCAGGATGGATATATGGGGAGGGGCCTGGATGGATCTATATGGGGGCCAGGTTGCATATATGTGGGGCCAGGATGGATATATGTGCTTTTTAGACCAGGAAGCGTATATATTAGAGGCAGGATGGATATATGGGAAGGGGCAAGGATGGATATATATGTGGGGCTAGAATGGATATATGGGGGCAGTACAAGAGGCCAGGAAGCATATATATGGGGGGAGCATGATGCATATATACGGGGGACCTCACAAGGGACCAGGAATGATATATGGTGGTCCAGGAGAGATATATGGTGGGGCAGGACAAGGGACATATAAGGGCCAATATGTATAGCTGGGGAAGCGGGATGGATATCTGGGGGCCAGGCAGGACAAGAGACATAGGGGGCCAGGCTGGGGCACAATATAAAATAAAGGGTGCCAGGCTGAAGCATTTTATAAAATAAAGGGGGCCAGACTAGGCATATTATAAAATAAAGGGGGCCAGGCTGGGGCACATTATAAAATATAAGGGGCCAGTCTGGGTGGGATTATTAAATAAAGGGACCAGGATGAGGGACTTAATTACTGTTCGAGGGTCAGAATGAGGAACATGCTATATTAGTTTATGGTGACTTTTACTTTAGGGTCCAATTAGGGACATTATTACTACTGTAATATAATTTACTTTTTAGGAGATGGCTTTCCATAGAGGGAACAAAAGGGTGGTCTTGTTACTGTGCAGGGCGGTACTTTGTCGCTTTTCTTCTTCATCTGACATAGTGTAGAAGTCAGGGAAAAAGTGGGGAAAGTGCTCTGGAAGCAATCAGCTATTTATGACTGTTATGTTTTGCAGAGACGAGTCCTGGCTGGAATAAGTGATGGTGGTCTGTGCTGGTTGAAGAAGAAAAGCGAAGATGAAGGATTTCAACTACAGATATCACTGATGAGTCAGTTTATTAAATGTACACGTAAATTAAATACTTTTTGTATATAGATATAAACTGGCGCTGTCAGAGTGTGTTGCTTAAAGCTGCTGGCAGCCTGGCAGGTACTGTGTGCACCCTGACCTTTTTTTGGAAACAAATTAATACCTGTGGAAAACCCCACTGTGGCTGCTGCAGTACTAACAGATAGATGAGATGGGGTACTGTTCTAAATAGAAAGGTCTATCCACAAGTGCGTGACTGTTTGAGCACTTACTTTGAATAATGAGAAGTGCTGGTGAAAGATCTGTCTGTATGCAGTACGGTCCTAAGAGTGAATCCAGGTGTCCAGATGCGAGTACTAATAGAGAGTGTCTTCCCGTGTTGATTGAGTCCTCTGCACGCTCGCAAAATAGCTGTAAGGTGGTGAAGTTCAGCCGATGGCGCCGCCGTGCAGTAGCGTAGTGAGCGGAGGGCGTGGTTTAGCGGTGATGTCACCTGTCTGTGGAAACGGACACATGCAGGGGCCAATTACCAATGCGTTTCGAGGGTACCGTCCCTCTTTCTCAAGATATGGCTGCCCCGTTACTGCAGTCCTTTAAATAATCACGCCTCGATGCAACACTGTACACCATTAGATTACCCATGTGACACAGTCCTTTCCACATCGGAGCAGGTGTATGGCCAGACAAGTTCACCAACTTTCATTTGGGATCTTCACTCTATTTGAATTGACTGTTGCTTATCCGTCGGTGCCATCGGCTGAACTTCAATGCCTTACAGCTATCCTGCGAGCGTGCAGAGGACTCCATCAACACGGGAGGATTCTCCCTATTAGTACTCGCATCTGGACACCTGGATTCACTATTAGGACCGTACCGCATACAGATCTATAATTTTAAAAAAATCCAGCGTGGAATGAAAAAGTAAAAAGATCTTGAAAAAGACTAGCGTCAAAACATGTAGATCTGTCTCACTTGTCCTACATGGAGCTGTAACTGCCTGCATGCTTGTTTGGAAAATGTTTTTCCTTTTTAGTAACTAGTAATAAAGCACATTTTTTGCCTTTTTATTCCACGCTGGATTTTTTTCTATTATTATTATTATTATTATTATGCGTTTATATAGTGCCATTTATTCCATGGCGCTTTACATGTGAAAAGGGGAAATATAGACAAGTATAATAAACATGTGTAAGACAAGGGACACACAAGTACATAAGAAGAGGGGACCCTGCCCACGATGGCTCACAGTCTACAGGGATGGGTGAGGATACAGTAGGAGAGGGTAGCGCAGGTCGTGCGGTGGTTCAGTAGACCAAGGATCATTACAGGCTGTAGTCTTGTCGGAACAGGTGGGTCTTCAGGTTCTTCTTGAAGGTTTCTGTTGATGGTCAGAGTCTGATGTGTTGCAGTAGAGAGTTCCAGAGTATGGGGGAAGCACGGGAGAAGTCTTGTATGCGGTTGTGGGAAGAAGAGATAAGGGGGGAGTAGAGAAGGAGATCTTGGGATGATCGAAGGTTGCGTGCGGGTAGGTACTGTACCTAGAGACCATGTCACAGATGTATGGAGGAGACAGGTTGTGGATGGCTTTGTATGTCATGGTTTGTGTTTTGAATCGGAGCCTCTGTGCAATAGGAAGCCAGTGAAGGGCCTGGCCTAGGAGGGAGGCTGGGGAATAATGGGGAGACAGGTGGATTAGTCAGGCAGCAGAGTGTAAGATGGACTGGAGCTGTGCCTGAGTGCTAGAGGGGAGGCAAGAGAGGAGGAGGTTGCAGTAGTCGAGGCGGGAGATGCTAAGAGCATGCACTAGTGTTTTTGTGGTTTCGTGGTTGAAGAATGAGCAGATCCAGAAAATATTTTTGAGTTTGAGGCGGCAGGAGGAGGCGAGGGCTTAGATATATGGTTTGAAAGAGAGCGCAGAGTCGAGGATCACCCCAAGGCAACGAGCATGCGGGACTGGGAAAGAGAGCAGCCATTGACATTGATGGATAGGTACTTTCTGGTACTTTCTGATTGCTCTGCCTGATCCGTGCGAGGAATTGGATTGGAACTTGTCTACAGACATTGGGGTAAGCTGACATTTTTTGTCATATTTGCATGCAGATCTTTCACCAGCACTTCTCATTATTTAAAGTAAGTGCTCAAACGGTCACGCACTTGTGGATAGATCTTTCTATTTAGGACAGTTCCACATCTCATCTAGAGCAGCAGCCACAGTAGGGTTTTCCACAGGTATTAGTTAAATTATATACTATGTACATATTATATATATGTACAGAGCTCCTGTGTATAAAGTCACCTGTGATCACTGTATTACCTGTACACTGACACTATATACAGAGCTCCTGTGTATAATGTCACCAGTGATCACTGTATTACCTGTACACTGACATTATAGACAGAGCTCCAGTGTATAATGTCACTGGTGGTAATAACAGTGTTGTTAGTAATGTGGTTTGTATTCATAATCAGTATTGTAGTACTCGGTCACTATGTGGTGGTAATTTGTGGTCTGGTCACAGTGTGGCAGTATTTCTCCTTGTATGTGGTATTATTTTGTCCCTATATGCTGGTAATATGTCATATTATGCAGTCACTATGTGGTGGTAATACGCGGTATGTTCATGGTATGGCTGTATTTGTCCCTTGATTGTGGTATTAGTAGGTCACTATGTGGTCTGTTCATGGTCTGGCATGATTTGTTCCTTGTATGCAGTGTTATATGATCACTGTGGTCTGGTCATGGAGTGGTTGTATTTGTTCCCTGTATGTGGTATTATTGGTCTTGGTATAGGGGTTTGTGTTGTGTATGGCAGTCATTTGTTCTCTATGAAATTACTAAGCGAAGATTCTTTATTTCCATTAGAGATTAAATACTTGGATCACAGCATCAGAGATATACCGTATTTTCCGGCATATAAGACGACTTTTTAACCCCCTAAAATCCGTCAAAAAGTCGGGGGTCGTCTTATACGCCGGTAACCCCCTTTACAGCAGTTGTGGAGCAGCTGCGGTCGGCGGTCGCCTTATACGGCGGTTGTGGGGGGTTGGCAGTCGCTTTATATGGTGGTTGTGGAGGGATCGGTGCATATGGTGGGGGGAGTGGTGAGGGGGCACCTTACCGGGGAAATGAGCTGCTGGCATCCCGGATATGGAGAGAGCGGCGCTGTGCCCCGAAGACACGCCTCTTTCATCTGTCTGTCCCGCCCTTGTATCTTCTCTCACTTGGATCGGGCACATGCGCTTCAGTCCTCAGGAGCATGAGGCAGAGAAACAAGGGCGGGCCAGACGGATGAAAGAGGCGTGGTTTTCTGGGCACAGCGCTGGAAGTACAAGGGATGCACTCTGTCTTGGGGACGGGGAGGGGGCTTGGCAGGATGGAGCACAGACGAGTGGTTTTCTGGACACAGAGCTCTCTGGAGGTACCAGTAATAGGTACAGGGGATGCGCTGTCTTGGGCACTGAGGGGCTAGGCAGGCAGGGAGAGCTGACCAATCCAAGCAGGATTTATACAACAACCTGTCAATCACTTGTAAGGTACATTGGCTGGTTGTTGTATTCTGGATACCAGTACATCACCAGTATCTGTACCTGTTCACCAGTATCTGTACCTGTTCACCAGTACATACAGTACAATACAAATGTCCAGCAGTCTAAACCCCATCATGGCTCCACCAGCAAGAAGAAAGAAATATGAAGCCAGTTTTAAACTTAAAGTTGTAAACTTTGCCATGGAACATAATAACTACGCTGCTGCAAGACAATATGGAGTAACAGAAAAGATGGTTCGGGACTGGAAAGCAAATGAAAAAGCATTAAAGAGTAAGCTGAGGGGTAAGTGTGCATTAAGAAGAGGCACCCCACATTGGCCAGAACTTGAAAAACATATAGCAGACAAGGTGAATGAGCATCGCCAAAACGGTTATGTAGTGACACAAAATCAAATCCGTTTGATTGCACTTCAGTGGGCCAAATCTAACCCAGATCACTAGGTTCATGGCAAGGCATAATATGGTACTGAGGCAAAAGACGAAAATTGCCCAAAAATTACCTGCAGATCTTGATAGCAAGCTAAATATTTTCCATCGATACGTAATAAAACAGCGCACTAAACATGGCTATCCGTTAAGTAATATTGGAAATATGGATGAGACTCCAAATGAATTTTGATATGATTGGAAAGAGAACTGTCCATCAAAAAGGTGAAAAAACAATTTTAATTAAAACAACGGGGCATGAGAAGTCCAGTTTTACAGTGGTGTTAGGATGCACAGCTGATGGCGCCAAACTGAGACCAATGATTATTTTTAAAAGAAAAACAATGCCGAAACTCAAGTTCCCTGTTGGTTATTTTGTACATGTGAATGAAAAAGGCTGGATGGATGAAGAAGGGGTAAAGCTATGGCTTGATAATGTATGGAGCAGGCGACCAGATGGACTTATTCAAAACTGTAGTCTACTGGTGTGGGATATGTTCAGGGCTCATTTAACTCCCAGCAACAAACAAAGGCTTGCAAAACTAAATACACATGCAGCAGTGATTCCTACAGGATTGACATAATTGGTACAGCCACTGGATGTGTGCCTAAACAAGCCATTTAAAGATTGCATTCGAGAACAGTGGAATGAATGGATGGTTAGCGGCGAAAAGTCATTCTCAAAATGAGGAAACATGCGTGCTCCACAGTTGGATGTTTTGTGCAAGTTTGTCATAAAAGCCTGGAATGATATTGATGCAGAAACAGTAATCAAGTCTTTCAAGAAGTGTGGCATATCAAATTCATTAGATGGTATGGAGGACGACTACTTGTGGCAAGATGAAGAGGAAGCCGAGGCTGAGCTCACACCATCTGATACGGAATTCAATCCATACGATGACTGCCTTACAGATGTATCACAAGATGTCATTGATGTACTTATGATATTAGATGACGAGCAGGAGGATTTTGAAGGCTTTTAAAGGGAAACTGTCATGCCAGCAAAACCTGTAAAAGTACGGTACCGTAGCTTGTACTTAGGATGGCCGTTGCTAACTCGACTTGCCCGGTCTCTATTGTTTGTTATCTTCCTCCTATCAATATCAGTTCCAGTTTGGTTGACAGCTTAAAAAACAAACAGCATGGCAGCTCCCATGGGTTTATTGTCTTATCCTTCCTTTCAGCTTTAGAGTGAGTAAGGAAAAGTTTAATCCACTTGCACTGTTATATTATACATGTTTATAAGTGACAGCCTTATGTTTATAAGTGACATTTTTCCTGCTAAGTACCATACCTGAGTACCTGCATGTCATAAGCATTTGAATTAAAATTACCATATTGAAATCAAATATGATTTTTTAAAAAATTTTTCCATTGGAAGAGGGGTAGTCTTATACGGTGAGTATATCCCAAACGCTATATTTTAACTGGAAAAGTTGGAGGTCATCTTATACGCCGGAAAATACGGTAGTTACAGGGGTTCGCCTGTGAAAAAAAAGTATTCACCTCTCTACAGGATAAGTGATAATGTATTGATTAGGGGGGGTCTGACTACTTGGACCCATTCAGCAAAATGTGGAACTTTTCATCCCCATTAGACTGGAGTGGCATGTCCGACTTGACCACTGATCCATTAATTCCCTTAGTGGCTGCACTTGTTTTTTTCTAGAAGCCCCAAAGAGAATGAATGGAGCTGCGGTCAGACATCCCACCTGCTGCTCCATTTTAAAATGGGGATAAGTGTCCTATCAATGATAAAATTTCCCCATTCATCCCATCGGTGCAGTTTCTAATGCGACCACCTATCCTGTGGAGCCTATGGATCAGTGATAACTTGTTTCAACCTAAGAAACCTATTAATGTAAACTACCATAATTATACATTCCAGTTATGGGGGTGCACAGTAGATGTGCAGGAGCCACCTATGTTTTGCAGCCGATGCTCCTCTATAATGGGGATAACGACTGACAGGTATTTGCATATAGCTGTAGAGTGGGTCCCTAGAGTCCATTCCCCTGGTGGGCCCGAGACACTCGAGTCTGACCCTGTCTGGCTCCACACTGTGGTCTTAACCTCGTGACAAGCCTGCTCTCTTCAATAGTGTATGAAATGGAGCCAAGCTTTTTTTTTCCAATCCTCTCAAATTGAGCTGGAAAGCATTGAAATCCACATGTACCTACAAATTTAACCTCAATAAGATCACCCCTGGCACCGTGAGAAAATTATCACAGTGTTAATAGTGATTTCTTTGAGGTCATTGCAGTTCATCAGGCAGCTGGATCCTATAAAAACATGTGTTCTCTTCCCCCATGAAAAAAAGACTACAGATAGAATATAATAATCTAATAGAAAAGATAATTTTCTAAGTAATACTTATAAATAGTAGTGATAGAGTACGCAGTTAAGAAATATCACTATATTATTATTCCTGAATAAGTCCACTATATTAATAACATAAAGAGAATTAATACTAACTCACAATGACCACACACTGTTATATCAACACATAAGTCCCTGTTTTTTTTAGTTTTGTGCCTTTTTTTGCTTGCACACAATTCATTATTCTAGTTACACCTTTTTTCAAGTCTATTTTATAGGTGCTCATCTGGTTTCTTTTTTCTTTTCCACTTTGTGGGTGGAGTCTAGTGATTATGGTTGTTCTAGACTGATTCATTAATTGCAACTTTTTAAAAAGTGTGTATTTTTAAGTATGCTAGAATCTAGATGCATTTTTATGTGACTTTTGGCACCATCATGCAACCTTTGGCACCAAAAGTTGCAAAAAAAAGTTCAAGACAGGAAAAAAAACCTCTTTTTGCTGTTCGCTAAGTGATGGTTTTGGCACCAAAAAGTGCAACTAACATCATCCTGCTTATTCCCTCATCGCCTTGAGAAAGTGCCCGGTGTGAGCGCGAAACACATGTGAGGGGTTGCCTCCTGGTCCTGGGTACATGCGCACCGCCTGGTAAGCTGCCTTAATTTATGATTTACTCACCCACTGGGGCTTGGCTACTGTTTAGAATGGGTACAGCTTATCGCCATTGCTGTTGTCATTATATTTTTACCATGCCTCCACCTGTGGGTATGTACCCTTTAGTCTGTCTTGTCTGTTTTTTGCAATTTTGCTATCTATTTGAACTAACTGTGTATATGATTAATATATAGATGTCAGTGACAAATACAATTAGTACAGTGTGTGTGCAAATTACTGGACATGTATTTAATTAATAAAAGATTCTTTTTCTGAAAAAAATGGCGTGGGAGCCGCACAATTTTCTTAATCAGCAGAGGGTAAGCCAATGGCTTGAGGCCAACGTTTGTTTATAGCCTGGGAAGGGGATAATACCAATGGAGCTTCCCAGGCTATTAATATCAGCTCACAGCTGCATACTTAGCCTTTACTGGCTATTAAATTGGGGGACCCTAAAAAAAATGACGTGGAGTCCCCCTATAATTAATAGCCAGCATAGGCTATGCAGACAGTTGCAGGCTGATATTAATAGCCTAGGAAGGGGCCATGGATACTGCCCCCTTGGCTAAAAACATCAGCTCTCAGCCACCCCAGAAAAGGCACATCTCTAAGATACACCAATTCTGGCACTTAGCCTTGCTCTTCCCACTTGCCCTGTAGCGGTGGCAAGTGGGGTAATAGTTGGAAGGGTTGATGTCACCTTTGTGACATCAAGCCCAGAGAATAGTAATGGAGAGGCATCAATAAGACACCACTATTACTAACCCCATAGTCAAATTGTAAAGAAAACACAGTCACCCAGAAAAAATCCTTTAATTGAAATAAAGACACAGACTCCTTTAACCCCTTAAGCCCCAAGGCTGGTTTGCACGTTAATGACCAGGCCAATTTTTACAATTCTGACCACTGTCCCTTTATGAGGTCATAACTCTGAAACGCTTCCATGGATCCCGGTGATTCTGACATTGTTTTCTCATGACATATTGTACTTCATGTTAGTGGTAAAATTTCATTCAAATAACTTGCGTTTATTTGTGAAAAAAACAGAAATTTGGCAAAAATTTTGAAAATTTTGCAATTTTCCAACTTTGAATTTTTATGCCCTTAAATCACAGAGATACGGCAAACAAAAAACTTAATAAATAACATTTCCCACATGTTTACTTTACATCAGCACAATTTTGGAACCAAAATTTTTTTTTGTTAGGAAGTTATAAGGGTTAAAAGTTGACCAGCGATTTCTCATTTTTACAACACCATTTTATTTTTAGGGACCACATCACATTTGAAGCCACTTTGAGGGGTCTATATGATAGAAAATACCCAAAAGTGACACCATTCTAAAAACTTCACCCCTTAAGGTGCTCAAAACCACATTCAAGAAGTTTATTAACCCTGTAGGTGCATCACAGGAATTTTTTGAATATTTAAAAAAATGAACATTTAACTTTTTTCACAAAAAAATACTTCAGGTTCAATTTTTTTTATTTTACCAAGGGTAACAGGAGAAATTGGACTGCAAAAGCTAATGTTCAATTTGTCCTGAGTATGCTGATACCTGATATGTGTGGGGGAACCACTGTTTCGGCGCATGGCAGACCACAGTAGGGAAGGAGCGCCGTTTGACTTATTCAATGCAAAATTGGCTGGAATTCAGATCGGACGCCATGTCGCGTTTGGAGAGCCCCTGATGTACCTAAACAGTGCAAACCCCCCAAATGACCCCATTTTGGAAACTAGACCCCCCAAGGAACTTATCTAGATATGTGTTGAGAACTTTGAACCCACAAGGGCTTCACAGAAGTTTATAACGTACAGCGGTACAATTAAAAAATCATATTTTTTCCACAAAAATGATCTTTTCACCCCCAATTTTTTTTTTTCCAAGGGTAACAGGACCCTAAAAGTTATTGTGCAATTTGTCCTGAGTACGCTGATACCCCACCTGTGGGGGTAAACCACTATTTGGGCGCATGGCAGAGCTCAGAAAGGAAGCAGCGCCATTTGACGTTTTTGGCTGGAATTGAGATCGGACACCATGTCGCGATTGGAAAACCCCTGATGTACCAAAACAGTGGAAACCCCCCACAAATGACACCATTTTGGAATCTAGACCCCCCCCCAAGGAACTTATCTAGATGTGTGGTGAGAACTTTGAACCCCCAAGGGCTTCACAGAAGTTTATAACATACAGCCGTACAATTAAAAAATCATATTTTTTCCACAAAAATGATCTTTTCACCCTCAATTCTTATTTTTCCAAGAGTAACAGGACCCTAAAAGATATTGTGCAATGTGTAATAAGTGCGTTGATACCCCACATGTGGGGGTAAACCACTATTTGTGCGCATGGCAGAGCTCGGAAGGGAAGCAGCACCATTTGACGTTTTGGGCTGGAATTGAGATCGGACACCATGTCGCGTTTGGAAAGCCCCTGATGTACCAAAACAGTAGAAATACAAAAAAACTCTAGATTTTCAAAGCCAGCTTACCCGTACACCCCAGTGTGTGAGATCCAATATCAATCCAGGAGAAAGTCTGCATGGAGACCAGAGCAGGAGCCAGCCACGAAAAATTCAAATGAAAAAATAAACCTTTAAACTCCAGCGGACAAAATCCAGGATGCAAAATTTAAAAAGTTTTTTCTTGCATTAGCAAAGATTTTTATTATTAAAAACACTAGAACTACTGATGGAGTCATTTTGACTCCTTTCATTTTTTATTTCTCTTCTGTGACTACATTTTTCAGAATTCCGGCTTGAAACTCGGTGACTTTTCCTCAAATATGATGTGAAAAAAGATTTTGTGAGAATAAATAATTTTGGTGAAAAATTTGCGCGTTTTTTTCAAAATTTACCAAGAACTACTGAAGGGAGTCATTTTGACTCCCTACTATATTTTGAGGTCCTTTTGTCACTAAATGTTGCTATAAAGTTTTGTGCATAATTTTTTCACTCTGTCTTATTTACCCTGATGTTCATATAGATGTAGTTCAATTTACATGTCAACTTTTCACATTTTCCTTGTGTTTTACCTGCTTGTATTACTGTGTAATACTGAACAAAATAGCTTGTTTACTCTAGGCTCTTATCTTATGCTAATGAAGGGTGGTGTTTTTCTAAGGTCCTAGCAGGAGACAGTATTCTGGATAGTAACTTTACTTTCAGTTCAGCTGAAGAGACAAAGAGAACAGACGCAGACATAGGAGCTCTGAAGACTCATACAGGTATGAATTGTTATGAAATAGTTTAGCTGTCTGTCAACTGATTCAGCCCACCTACTTTTGAAAGTGGCAGAACAGTTATTATTTCTTTTAGTTTTCATTTCATTTCTATTTTTCAGCAGGGAACTATATAGAATTATGGAATTTGTGAGGAATATGGAGAGAAGACGTTTGATAAAGCCTCAGGATATTCTGGCTACTTTGCAATCCATACCGGAGGATGAATCCGAATCCGAATTGCAGGAACATGTATTTGATTCTGACAGTGATGAAGATTTCATTCCTCAGAACATATCAAGTGAATCTGAAGACTCAGAGGGAACAAATCCAGAAGGTAAGTAGTTATGTGTATTTATTTGTTCTTCCACACACTGAGTTAGGGCCTGTGCACACTAGCAGAATTCTGGCTGAATAGCCATCTGGATATTCTTGCCGCAATACAGGCCGTACCTGCCCGCTCATGCCTGAAGCTCCGCTCCGAACCCCGGGCTGGAGCCGCTGTCAGGGACAGAGCAGCGCTTGCTTACGCGCGAGCACGGCTCCGTCCCAGACAGCGGCTCCAGCCCGGGGTTCGGAGCGGAGCTTCAGGTATGAAACTCCGCTCTGTACCTGAGCGGGCAGGTACGGGCCGGATTGTGGTGAGAATATCCGGTCGGATATTCCGCCGCTAATCCAGCCAGTGTGCACGGACCCTTACAAAACAAAAATTCTAAATATTCATCAACTTTTTTCCAGATATTCCAAGCACATCAACTGGGGATCGGGCTCATGCAGTTATGTTGCCTCGTGACCATCCTCCTGGTCGTGGACAGAAAAAATCAGCAAAACGTCCCAGAAATGAAAGAACAACAGATAACGATGGCGGCGAAGGTAATGCAACAACAAACACCAGAGAAGGCGAAGCTGAAGGAATACTAGTTTCAGCGGATGGTATTCAATGGAAACCTGTTGAAATTGGAGAACACTTGCCTGGTAGGCGTGCCAGCCAAAATATTCTTCGAGAAGCACCTGGCCCTACAGGATACGCCAGAAGAAATATCATTATCGATAGTCCTTTGAGCGCATGGCGTTTATTTTTTGATTCATATATATTGACACATATAAAGAACTGTACGCTTGCAGAAGCATGCAGGAACAATAATTTACAGTTTACTCTATCCGATGAGGAGCTAGATGCATTCATTGCGATATTCTATGCTCGTGGAATATCTGGCACGAACCGTCACTCGATTAGCAGTATTTGGTGTAATGACTGGGGAATACCGTTTTGCAAAGCGACAATGTCTAGGGACCGCTTTGTTTAAATTATGAGGTTTCTCAGATTTGATGAGAAATCTACTCGATCGGAGAGACTGCAAACGGACAAGTTTGCTCTATTTTCTACTGTGTGGGACAGGTTTATTGAAAATTGTATTGCGTGTTACAAACCTGGCCCATACATAACGGTGGATGAGCAACTTTTCCCATGCAAAACTAGGTGTCCATTCACGCAGTACATGCCTTCCAAACCAGATAAATATGGCCACAAATATTGGCTAGCTGTTGATAAGGAGAGCAAATATCTGGCAAATGGCTTCCCTTATCTAGGCAAAGATGACACACGCCGTGCTGAGGACCGTTTAGCTGACCATGTGGTAATGAAGTTATTGGACCCGTTTTTGAAAAAAGGTCGCAATGTTACAACCGATAATTATTTTACTTCAGTAAAATTAGCTAAACAGCTAAAAAGCAAAGGAACAACCATCATGGGAACACTGAACAAGATAAGGCGAGAAGTGCCTAAAGAAATAAAATCCATGAAAGAGGAATTGTACAACACTAAAGTGTTTAGAAATGAAGACAATTTTACACTTACAGTATATCAAGGAAAGCCCAACAAAAATGTTGTCATTTTGAGTTCCGTCCATCCAGATGTTGTAGTTGCATCTGATTCCGCTAAAAAAACTCCAGAAACGGTAAAGTTTTACAATGAAACAAAATATGGAGTAAATGTAGTGGATCAGATGGCACGAAAATATACCACACGAACATGCACAAGGAGATGGCCTGTTCATGCATTTGAAAATGCCTTAGACTTTGCGGGTATAAATGCATGGATAATATTCAAGGAGATTACCCACCAAAAAATGTCACGCAAGGCATTTTTGCAAACGCTTGTGAGAGAGTTGAGTGGTCCTTATGTCACAGATAGGGAAAAGGGTTCCATGTCCCAAGTTTCTACATGCTCAGAAGTGATGGTTCAAACAAAATTTTGCCAGATCAAAGAAAAGTGCAAGAAAAATAGATCTGTCGGCAATTGTAAGACTTGTGGTAAGTCTTTGTGTGGGCAATGTACTGCCATAAATCAAAGGCAATGCCTAAAATGCGAAACACCAAATGTTTAGAAGGTGAATTCTGCGCCATATTTTCATTTTTATGCTCCTCCACCTACATTTTCTCTGCTTTTTGTTCTTCAGTTGTTGTTTATATGTGTGCACTTGAATAAAAAAAAGTTTGAAAAACGTCTATTATAATTATTGTTATTTTCTGTAGAAAAATAAGAAAAGCAGAAAAAAAACAATCAAAAGCATTACTGTTGGATCTCACAATAATAATACATTACAAAAAATATAATTATTAATAAATAACCACAAATGAAACTCTAGAAATAAACGAAAACAAGCAAGGAGTCAAAATGACTCCTTTCAGTAGTTCTAGGCGGGGTCACGAGTCCAGTATTCCTAGTGTTAAAGTCCATCATAAAATAAATCCACACTTCTGGACAATAGATGAATAGATTAGGGGAAGGGGGGGTTAGCCTCCCAGACTACGCGTTTTGGCGAATTAACGCCTTCTACATGGTCTGTTGTGCAATTTGTCCTGAGTGCGCTGATACCCCACATGTGGGGGTAAACCACTATTTGGGCGCATGGCAGAACTCGGAAGGGAAGCAGCACCATTTGACGTTTTTGGCTGGAATTGAGATCGGACACCATGTCGCTTTTTGAAAGCCCCTGATGTACCAAAACAGTAGAAAGCCCCAACAAATGACACCATTTTGGAAACTACACCCCCCACGGAACTTATCTAGATGTGTGGTGAGCACTTTGAACCCCCCAGTGCTTCACAGAAGTTTATAACGCCCGGGCGTGAAAATAAAAAAATCGTATTTTTTTCCACAAACATGATCTTTTAGTCACCAATTTTTTCATTTTCCCAAGGGTACAAGGAGAAATTGGACCCCAAAAGTTGTTGTCCAATTTGTCCTGAGTACGCTGATACCTCATATGTGGGAGAAAACTACTGTATGGGCACACGTCGGGGCTCGGAAGGGAAGTAGTGACGTTTTGGAATGCAGACTTTGATGGCATGGTCTACGGGTGTCATGTTGCTTTTGGAGAGCCCTGATGTACCTAAACAGTGGAAACCCCCCACAAGTGACCCCATTTTGGAAACTAGACCCCCTAATGAACTTATCTAGATGTGTGGTGAGCACTTTGAACCCCCCCAGTGCTTCACAGAAGTTTATAACGACCAGGTGTGAAAATAAAAATATCATATTTTTTCAACAAACATCATCTTTTAGTCCCCATTTTTTTAATTTCCCAAGGGTAACAGGAGAAATTGGACCCCAAAAGTTGTTGTCCAATTTGTCCTGAGTACGCTGACACCCCATATGTGGGAGAAAACTACTGTATGGGGACACGTCGGGGCTCGGAAGGGAAGTGGTGACGTTTTGGAATGCAGACTTTGATGGAATGGTCTGCGGGTGTCATGTTGCCTTTGGAGAGCCCCTAATGTACCTAAACAGTGGAAACCCCCAACAAATGACCCCATTTTGGAAACTAGACCGCCTAAGGAACTTATCTAGATGTGTGGTGAGCACTTTGAACCCCCAAGTGCTTCACAGAAGTTTATAACGCCTGGGCGTGAAAATAAAAAAATCATTTTTTTCCGCAAAAATGATATTTTTGCCCTTATTTTTTTATTTTCCTAAGGGTAACAGGAGAAATTGGACCCCAAAAGTTGTTTTGTAATTTGTCCTGAGTAGGCTGATACCCCATATGTGGGGGTAAAACACTGTTTGGGCGCATGGCAGAGCTTGGAAGGGAAGGAGCACCATTTGACTTTTTCAATGCAGAATTGGCTGGAATTGAGATCAGACGCCATGTTGCATTTGGAGAGCACCTGATGTGCCCAAACAGTGGAAACCCCCCAATTATAACTCCAACCCTAACCCCAACACACCCCTAACCCTAACCCTAGCCCTAACCCTAGCCCTAACCCTAGCCCTAATCCTAACCCTAGCCCTAACCCTAGCCCTAACCCTAATGGGGAAAATGGAAATAAATACTTTTTTTAATTTTATTATTTTTCCCTAACTAAGGGGGTGATAACGGGGGGGGTTTGATTTACTATTGATGGCGGTTTTTATGTTTGGCGGCTGTCGCACGATAAAAGATGCTATTTATTGTAAAAATAGTTTTTGCATCACCATCTATTGAGAGCAATAATTTTTCCCTATTTTGACCCACCAAGTCATGTGAGGTCTTATTTTTTGCGGGACGAGTTGATGCTTTTATTGGTACCATTTTCGGGCATGTGACATTTTTTGTTCGCTTTTTATTCTGATTTTTGGGACGTAGAATGACCAAAAACCAGCGTTTCATGAATTTCTTTTGGGGGGGTGCGTTTACACCGTTCCGCGTGCGGTTAAATTGATAAAGCATTTTTATTCTACGGGTCAGTATGGATACAGTGATACCTCATTTAGGTCTTTTTTTATGTTTTGTCGGTTTTTTGCAATGAAAACAATTTTATATAAAAAATAATTATTTTTGCATCGCTTTATTCTGAGAGCTATAACTTTTTTATTTTTTTGCTGATGATGTTGTATGGCAGCTCATTTTTTGCAGGACAAGATGACGTTTTCAGCGGTACCATGGATATTTATATGCATCTTTTTGATCGCGCGTTATTGCACTTTTTGTTCGGTGGTATGATAATAAATCATTATTTTTTGCTTCGTTTTTTATTTTTATTTTTTAAGGGGTTCGCTAAAGCGGTTAACTAATGGGACAGTTTTATAGGGCGGGTCGCTACGGTTGCGGCGATACCAAATATGTGTAGTTTTATTGTTTTTTTTTTATTTTGAAAAAATGGATTTATTCTGGAATATTTTTTTTTTTTTACTAATTTATTTAGCGATTTTTTTTAAAATTATTTTTAACACTTTTTTTTTTTTTTTACTTTATTACCTTGTCCCAGGTGGGACATCACTGTCCTGTGACAGATCGCTGATCTGTCACATCACAGATCACTGTGACAGATCAGCAATCTGTCACAGGCAGTTCTGCTGACTTCCTCATGCCTGCGCTTTGCAGGCAGTGAGGAAGTCAGCTCCCTACAGGACCCCGAAGGCCCCCGTCGCCATCTTGTAGGGAAGGAGACCCCCGCAGCAGCGCTGCACATTGTGCTGCTGTGGGGGGCTCAGGGAAACACGGAGGGAGCCCCCTCCCTGCCGATGCTTCCCTTTAACCCCCGGTACACCGCGATCACATTGTGCTGGGTGTCAGCTGTGATAATCAGCTGACACCCGGCCGCGATCAGCGGCGCTCACCACGTGGGCGCCGCTGATCGCATTAGACGTACTATTCCGTCCTTGGGAATTAAGTCCCAGGGCACATGGATGGGATAGTACGTCTAATGGCAGAAAGGGGTTAATATTCTTAATTAAACAATACTTATGACCTCACCTACTGTAATTCCACCAAAGCCCTCGATCTCCTGTAATAAAAGTAAAATAATAAACCAACAATATACCATACCTGTCTGTCGTTGTGTTCCATGCCGTAATCCATATCTGGGGGAGAAATAGTTTTCAACCTGGAAGGTGCCAAGATGTGACTGTTCTGGCTGAAAACCACTGATGAATGAGCTGCTGGGAGCAGAGCTTCAGTGACTAGCGGTGACGTTGCTGAGTCTGCGCTCCCTCACAGCCTGAACTGCGGTGACCTCTGGACCGTGGGAAAATGCCAGTGATGAGGGCACCACATTTCATGCTCAGTGTATTCACAGCAGATCACCGTAAGAATTTTCCATTGCTGCTAATGTATCAGTAAAGCCAAGTTTTTTCACTTTAATTTTTGGAGTGCTGCCTGTTTTTTTCTGATTTTCTATTTTGGAGTTTTGGACATCAACAGGTTTTATTGTACCCAACTTCATTTGGTAGTGTTGCCAAATTTTCTTTAATTATCTATCTATTATATATATATATATATATATATATATATATATATGTGTGTGTGTTTACGAATATTCCCTTTGAAAATGATGTGTAAACGACAGAGAACTGCATTACGTAAAAGCTCATGTTAAAATCGCATTGCAATCAGATAGTAATCGCAATGCACTCGGATGTAAATCGGATGCTAGGTGTGAAAATCGTATTGTACTCGCATGTCATTCAGCTGATTTTTTGATCCTGATATTGGAACTTTTTTTTCTCACATTTGGGTATGTACCCTCGGGTTCATTCAGACGAGCATATTGTATAGCCAACAGGTACATAAAAAAGAATTAGATAACATATGTATCATTTATATAACATCCTGTATGATTTTTTTATGAATACTGTACATTGCCATTTTTAACCTAAGAATCTGTATTTTATTTTGCACTTTACAATTTTAACCTTTTGATGTATAAGTAAAGATGCCACATGGATGGCATATAGATGTAACAAATGCACACATGAATGGTACTCGATGATGCATGAATGGACTTTAGATGACAATATTTCATAACCATGATTTTTATACACTTTGTCTGCACCCGGCATAAAGCTAATTTTTGTAATTGCAATTACTCTTGATTGATTAACGAGTGAGTTGGATTGTTTGTTTACATGTTGCTTTATTTTGATCCAGATAGCAAGATTTTTATAATAGAGCTTGGTAAATGCTGTGATTAAAAATGGCATTAGGGATTTAAAAACATATATATTTTATTTGAATGGCTACCATTCTTAGCTAATTATTTTCATGTGGTTGCCAGAAGGGTGCCTGGCCTTCTGTCTTCTAGCTGTTGAAATCTCTGCCAGGAAAAGGATCAAGTAAATTAAAATTGATTTTAATGGAATTTTTTTTTGTATTTTTCATGTTTTTAGTAATGGTTGAGTGTGCATGCTGCCAATATTCTCCGGTTTTGCCGGTAAAACCGGTGGTCATATATTCGCAAATATGCAATTTGCATATACTTTTAGTCCTTAAGTTGGTTTTCCCACCAACAAAAGTTTATTTTAATCAATAGATCTTGGAATAATAATAACTTATACAATTGGATGTGCTTAAAAATGTTCCTGAGCTGAGATAATCTTATAAATGTGCCCCTGCTGTGTACTGTGTAATGGCTGTGTCTGACTGTGCAGGAACAGGATGTGATCACATCTCAGCTCCTGGGCAGGTTAAGGAGCAAGAGAGTATACAGAAAGGGCAGCATGGGGTTGCAGCTGATTATTTTTGTGAGGTAAAACATTTCTCTGCTTGTTTTTAAACAATGTTTTACTACAAAGAAAGAATCAGCTGTGATCCTGTGCTGTAATATCTCTGTACTCTCTCGTGCTCCTTCCCCTGCCCAGGAGCTGTGGTATGATCAGATCATGTTCCTGTACGGTCAGACACAGTCATTATACAGTACACAGCAGGGGCACATTTATAAAATTATCTCAGCACAGGAGCATTTTATGTACATACCTGCAATTGTGGAACTTATTACCATTTCAAGAGCTATTGATTATAATCAAATTTTGCTCATGAGGCAACCCATTTAATCCCTTCACCCCAAAGCCTGTTTTCACATTCCTGACCAGGCCAATTTTTTTAATTCTGACCACTGTCAATTTATGAATTCATAACTCTGGAACGCTTCAATGGATCCCACTGCTAATGAGAATGTTTTTTTCGGGACTTATTGTACTTCATGATAGTGGTAAAATTTCTTTGATATGACTTAAGTTTAGTTGTGAAAAAATCTGAAATTTGGCAAAAATGTTTGAAAATTTAACAGTTTTCAAAGTTGTAATTTTTATACCATTAAATCAGAGTAATGGTCACACAAAGTTGTTAATAAATAATATTTCCCACATGTTTACTTTACATCAGCACAATTTTTGACACATATTTTTTTTTTGTTAGGAAGTCATAAGGGTTAAAAGTTGACCAGCAATTTCTAATTTTTACAAGAAAATTTGCAAAACCATTTTTTTTACAGACCACTAGGGATGGGCGAATCTACTCGTTAGGACTCGTTACTCTGCGAGTAGTAGGGGACTCGCAGGAGTCGGTACTCTGCGAGTTTCCAAGCGATTACTCGCACAGTAACGAGTCCAATGCAAATGCTAGCGTTTTCCAAGCGATCTGTAGCATCGCTTGGAGAACTGATTGACAGGTTGGTCACACTCGTCAAACATAGTGTTTGACAAGTGTGACCAACTTTTTACTACTGAGGCTGCCTATGCAGCGTCAGTAGTAAAAGATAAAATGTAAAAAAAATAAAAAATATTGTTATTCTTACCCTCCGACGTCCCGCGCAGCCTTCCCGTCTCTCCACGCATCCGTTCCCAGTAGTCCTTTGCGAAAATGACCGCGAGACTTCGCGATCCCGTGAGAACGGACGCCATTGCGGGCATTTTCGCAAAGGACTACTGGGAACGGATGCGTGAAGAGGCGGGAAGGCTGCGCGGGACGTCGGAGGGTAAGAATAACAATATTTTTTATTTTTAAATTCTATTTTTTACAGGGATATGGTGCCCAAAGCCCGGAGGACAGTCTCCTCTCCTCCGGACCGTGGGTACCATCCGCAATTGTTCTGCTTACTTTCCGCATGGTGTGCACAGCCACATGCGGGAAGTAAGCGGAACAAAAAAAATGGCAGCACAGGAATCGCTGCAATACTCGCATTCCCATTCATTAACATTGGACTCGCTAGACTCGCAACGAGTAGCGAGTTTCCGAGTCGGACTCGTTAGAGTCTAGCGATTCCGAGTATTTCAGGATTCGCCCATCCCTACAGACCACCTCACATTTAAAGTGACTTTGAAGGACTTATATGGCAAAAAATCCCCAATGTGACACCATTCTAAAAACTTCACCCCTCAATTTGCTCAAAATTACACTCAAAAAGTTTATTAACCATTCAGGTGCTTTACAGGAATTAAAGGAATGTGGAAGGAAAAAATAAACATTTAACTTTCTTTCACAATAATTAATATCCAGACCTATTTTTTTTTTTTACTTTCGCAAGGGTAACAGAAGAAAATGGACCATATATTTTGTTGTGCAATTTCTCCTGAGCATGTCGATACCCCATATGTGGGGGAAAAATACTGATTGGGCACACGGCATAGCTCGGACGGGAAGGAGCGCCATTTCACATTTTTAATGTAAAATTTGATGGCATAATTAGTGGACGCCATGTCGTGTTTGGAGAGCCCATGTGCCTAACAGTAGAAACCCCCAACAAGTGACAATATTTTGGAAACTAGACCACTTAGGTAACTTATTTTGATGTGTGGTGAGCACCTTGAACCCCCAAGTGCTTCACAGAAGTTTATAACGTTGAGCAGTGAAAATAGAAAAAAAAAATTTTTCCCACAAAAATTATTTTTTGCTCCAAATTTTGCATTTTTATTAAGGTATCAGGGGAAATTGCTCCATACAATTTGTTGTGCAATTTCTCCTGGGTATGCTGATACCCCATATGTGGTCGAAAACTACATTTGAGGCAAAGTGCAAAGCTCAGAAGGCAAGGAGCACCATATTACAGTGCTGCTTTTGGGAATTTAGTTGAAAGTTTTATTGTGGACATTTTACATAACATTTAGGATCACATTTATATGGCACTCTACGGTGAGCATTTACTTTGGAGTTCCCATCTAAATCTCCGAGTCACATGACAAATGAAACCCTGAGGGATCAATTCACTATAATGAGGCAGCAGAGTTACTGTGGACTCTATCTGACCTCTGTTCAGCAGTGCCCTTCTTTTCAGAAGTGCACAAAACTGTGCTCAACTGTGGTTTTATACTCACCTAAAAAGACAGACACCGATGGATCACAGGCCAGATGGGTACACAGTGCCTCCATTTGTCTCACTATAGGGAATCTTCTGCCTGGGGTTCTGTCTGAATCACGTATTTCAGAGATTTACACAGAAACCTCAGTGTTGCTTCTGCACTGCAGAGCAACAAGCATTGTCTGACAGGCAGGGAAGGAGGCATGTCAGCTTCTGCTTTTAGCAGGCGCTCAAGTCTGCCTTCCTTGAAGGACTCTGTGGCCATCTTGTGGCCGGGGGTCTCCATGGAAACCATCAGGACAATGTGATTGCATCACGTTGTACTGATGGAAGCACACAGGAAGCCCTCTCCTTGTGTGATCTGCTTGATGTTGCTATCACTATTGACAGCGGCATCTGAGATGTTAAACACCCGCGATCGGTGCTAGCACTGAACAGGACACCCACAGTGTTGTACATGTACTGCGCATGTCAGGGAGGGGTTAAGACCATAGGCAAAATAAACTACTGCTACACATTATAGCGTTGTCAAGCAAAAGTTGCTAATACAATGGCCCCCCTCTACTGTCACCCAGGATTTTATAATTACTGGTTAGGTGAATTGCCACTCTATAAACTTCCTGCTCAGTTCACTTTCTGTGTTTATTCTGCACACAATATTGGATAACTAAGTTATTTGCTTGATTTAAATTGATTTCTCCAAAATTTAAACCAAAAAGCGGGGAAAGGTTTCTAAAATGGAACTATCATATAGTACGTTTCACCTTGCAACATTGCATCAAGGGGCTCAGAGTAAAAGATTTACCAACCCAAATATTTTATAAAATTAACTTTTGTCAAATAATTGTTCCATGAACACCAAGTATGATTGATCAGAAACTTTAATATTAGACATTTATATCCCTGTATTAAATCACAGTGTGGTATCTTTTTTTCTTTTAATTGTTTGGTTATATTATCTTTCAAATTCGTTTTGGTAATATTTTGCAGCATACTGTTTTGACACCTCATACATTGGTCATAATGAGAAAAATAATAACAATAGCAGTAATATTATTTATTGTCCTAATTCACCTATTTATTTTCAGTATGATTTTCTCTTTACTTTTTCATTTTCATCCTGATCACAAATTTCACAGTGAAGGCTCCAGTAGTTTTTTTGTTGGCTGAGATAATAATATGAAATTGGATTGCCATTGTCACTTTCATAAAAATAGTTTTATTCTAGTAGACAGTTCTGTAGCTTTGGAACAATCTCTCTTCTACAGATTCTATGGTAAGACTGCCAACAAAAGCAACCTTTGGAGTCATTAAAAACCACCAAACAAAAATCAAAAGTACCTTTTATTGAGCTACCATTAAAATATTTTATGGTATATCATACAAAAAATCCATCAAAGAGGTATTTAAGTAGAGGAGGAAAATCAAAGTCCCAGCAAATACATAACACAATAAAGTTCAAATATATTGGTATTAGAAGCAACATATTGTAGTTCTGCTCTTACTGAGCGCATTGGGGGACACTCACTTTGCTGGTCGCTGAGACATATGCTGGGACACTCAGGGTTAGAAAAGGTCCATTTGGTTTTTTAGTAAACAGCATAAACCCCTCCTCAGGAGCCAAGTAATGTGCAGCCGCAAGTACAATGTCTGTTAAACATTCAGCTCTATAGGACAACACAGTCTCTTACTGACTCTGGTCAGATTCCTGTTGATGTCGACCACACAGGTTCCTGGATGCCTCTTATCCTCAGAGGTATCCCATAAACATGGCATAAACACAGTCTCTCACTGACCCCGGTCAGTGTCACTCACAGTTGTCAGACTGTCCTCTCCAGAGGTATCTCTCAGACCTCCTTCCTCTGGCTCAGGCTAGCCGGCACTCCTTCCCCAGGCTGTGTGATGTCCAGCAAGCAGGTTTGGTCTGGAGCCACACACGAAGGAATACTTCTTCAATGCACACAGACCACTCTGTAGTGTCCAGCCTGGACACCTGGAAATCTGTCCACACTGACAGACTCCCAAACACTCTCTTCCCATTTGCCAAACACACCTCCATTACATAGTTGTAACCACACCCAGGTACCTATCACATGACTAGTCAGGTGATCGTGACATCACCACAGATCCTTAAACACACAACCACACACAGGCTTCATCTAGGGTGTCCAGACACACCCCCTTGGGTGGGTATGTAGGTGACTAGACCCACCCAACTCTCCAAGTCACCTTGAAGCCTCCCAATGTAAAGCAAATCCCTCAGCATTAGATCTGCTGAGCAAAACACGCTCAGGCTTCCATCACAGGGCCACCTACCTCTGTGATACATACCGACCATTCATCACGACACCGGTCAGTGTATCACCATCACAGTTATGCCTCCAAGCGTATCTTGAGCCCATACAGTGCCCCCTAGCTGTAACAGGGGTCACTGCCCCACAATATGCGCCTGCCTGTACTTAGAAATATCATTATCAGCCAATTCACATTCCATGACATTATACTATGTTATGCCTTATGCACATGTCAGTATTTCTGCATCAGTGTTTGCATGCCAAAGCCAGGAGAGGAACTTCTAGAGTAAAACTCCAATTGAAAGATTGACACCTGAGCACATCAGAAATATTAAGAAAAAATTCACCCACCTCCCCTTATCTAGACACTTTGTAGAAAACCATGGGGGGCCAGTACAAAATATGGTGATTAGGGGCCTTGAAATTGTATATCCACATTGGAAAAAGGCAATTATATTAAATCCATGTCTCGTGCAGAAAGTAAATGGATTTTTATGTTGGACACTTTAATTTCTAGTGGACTTAACAGCGAGGTTGAACTCTTTGGCTTTTATTGAACTAATATCACCTGACCTTCTTGTGAGAAATTTAAGGACTCGTAATCAGTAGGAGGACCATCCCTGAGGAAGGAAACCGTGTTTACAAAACGCGTTGGCTAAATGGTCCTTGCTACGACCCGTACCTGATCCTGGTCACACGGGCATCACGTGGTCTACTGCTTCAAGCAGGCCCTGCACCAGCCGCATCAATTGCAGCACCTGAGTGCAGCACCGTGGAACTGTGCCTGGACTTCCGCTGACTATAGGAGGTACCGTACGGAGTAAGCTGCCACCGACTGGGGCAGCTCTTCGACATTTCATCTCTACAACCATGTGATTGCTTATACTGGCAGAACATTAAGCCAGTCACCAGGTCCTCGAGTGCCGGCTCAGTGCATTGCTTCATACGGTAATAAACAAGTCATGTCTCCTTGCTGTTAATATTTTCAGGACTGAATACTTTTAGGTACTTTATTGTATATATAAGATTGCTGCAGAGGAAGAAAAAAGTTGTCGGATCACACAGCTGAAAAATCAATAGCAATTCTTCTTTATTTCACACCATCATAAAAACGTGTAGATATATCCACAAATAGATAAAAACAGAGTCACATTCTTACGCGTTTCTGGCTATCAGCCCTTAGTCATAGAATGTATCAAAATAACAACTAGAGAAGTAATTTATACAGGTATGAGTTTCTATGATATCACAGTTAATTAGCATCTACACCTAACAGAATACACGCAGCAGAGCTCACATTGCAGAAACTAATTCAACATGAATAAATTTCACATCAAAAAACAAACATATAGCTTATATATTCATGCAACATCATATACCATAGCACACAGTATATTTATTATTATCCTTCATATATATAAATGTATACATGAAGTAAACCACTATTAAAATTATTGCATTCATCTAATGAAGTATGTTCCAAATAATTACAAAGAGAAAAAAAAAATTCAAAAATGTTTCATACATATTTTATGCTTACTAAAGATGCATGGTGTCTCTGCAATAATTTAATCCCTTTGGTTGTTTTGTATCTAATTGAATAATCCAAAAAGGATACAAAAGGAGCAATTTTTTTTTGTATATTTCCTCCTCTTTTAGGATGAAAAACATTTTCAATGCCAAAAAAATGAAAACTATCAAGATTTCCATCATGCATTTCAACAAAATGTTTGGTAGCTCCTGAATAGGATGCATTTTTGTTATAATTAATATTCTGAATATGTTCCGATATTCTCTTTTTCAGTTTTCTTTTTGTGCAACCAATGTAATTCAAATTACAAAATTCACAATGAATGCAATAAATAACTTGTTGCGTGTTGCAATTAATGAAAGACTGAATGAAAAACCTTTCATTAATCATATGCGTTTTGAAAGCTTATTTACACATGTTACATTTAGTGTTTGCGCATTTGAAAAAACCCTTAGTGGATAACCATGTTGTATTACTGCAATAAGAGTCTTGTTGGAAGTCACTTTGTGTCAGAACATCTCCCAAGGATTTTCCTCTTTTAGAAACATATCTGAAACCTCTGATTTACTATGTTGTCCTGATGTAAAATAGGAATATGATTTTTGATAATGTTTTTTATCTTGTTAAACTGGAGGCTAAAGGAAGTACTAAATGTTACTGTGTAATTTGTGCATTTAGCACGTGGCTTTTTTTGTCTCAAAGTTTTTTCTCTTGTGACACTCACGGCTTTTTCAAGCGAACTGTCGATGTTATTTTTCCTATAACTCCTAATATGAAGTCTATTTCTGATAGTAGTGCACTCCTGTGAAAAAAACTTTTCATCAGAGCAAGATCTCCTTGCTCTTACAAATTCCCCATATGGGATCGCTTTGGAGGTGTGAACAGGGTGGCAACGATCAGCTCTTAATAAAGTGTTACCACTAAATGGTTTACGGAAAATATTGCTATGTATGCACTTCCTATCAGAATCACCTAAAAGGGTGGGATCCAAAAAATCCATTTTATTGTTTGAAAACGAAAAGGTGAACCGAAATTTGATTGAATTTTTATTAAGATATTGCACAAAGAGTGGTATGGTCGCCTCATCACCCCTCCCTATGAGTAGGAGATCATCCACATAGTGGCCGTACAACTCAATGCAGCCTGCAAAAACATTTGATTCAGAAAAAATAAAAAACTCCTCCCACCAAGCAACAAACAAAATTGCAAGGGATAGTGAGACTTGTGATCCCATTGAGGCTCCAGTTACTTGAAAATAGGATTCAGAATTAAACATAATGAAATTATACTTTAAAAAATATGCTGTGCATCTAATAATAAATTCCTTCAGTGAATCACTGTAGGAACTATATTTATTTAGATGGTATGTAATTGCTGTTATAGCCTGCTCATGAGGAATACATGAGTATAAATTCATTATGTCACACGACACAAAACAATTAGACTCTGACCATTCAAAAGTTTTTAGTTGACTTAACACTGAAGTACTATTCTTTAAATAGCCAGGTGTGCGGGAAACTAGGAGTTGTAGATGTCTGTCAATCTAAATACTTAAATTTTCATTAAGTGATCCTATACTCGATATAATTGGATATAATGGAGGGGGAAAAACTTGTTTGTGCGTTTTCGGAAGACAGTAAAACACTGGGGTGACAGGAAAATCTTTATTCAAAAAAGTTTTAGTTTTTTTATTAACCCTAGACCGCATACCCATAGAAAGCTACACATTCACACACCTGGGGTCTTTTAGGCCTGTTTACAACTATCATGGAATAACTCAAATAAAAATACTTTTCAAAGTTTATTGCAAAGTAAGGATGCCTTCCCACTAGCGCTGGGGTCCGCCAGGACGGGATTCCGTAATGGATCTGACCTCCTGGTGACCCCAGCTAAGGCTGGAGGACGCATACCTGGGGCTTCGCAGGCCTGCCAGGTTACTTGTTTTCTATTTTCTGTAAAATTACTTTAGTTAGAATTTTGAAACTCTAGGTATTCCTCAGGTATATAGTTGTTAGTAATTTCCAGTTGTTCATATATTTTTATGTTATAGGCATTTCGGTATAACAACCTTTTTTTGGGACTACTCCATATTCACGCACCTGGGGCCTTTTAGGCCTGTGTGCAAATAACACGGAATAACTCAAATAAAAATACTTTTCAAAATGTATTTTACAATTGCAAAGTAAGGATGCATTCCCACTAGCGCTGGGGTCCGCCAGGAGGTGATCCGTAATGGATCCGTAATCCATAGAGCAAGTGTTTTTACTATGTCGGAACATAGGTCTTTCTGGACTGGAGCATCAGCTTCTTTGCCACAGTAAATCAGACCATTCATCCCATAATAGCTTGCTGAATCGCACATCCAGAAAATTTTTATGCCTTACTTAGCTGGCTTACTGGGCATATACTGAATGAATTTGCAACGTCCCCTAAAGGCAAGAAGTTGCTCGTCCAATGTCACATTATCACTGGAATGGTAAAGCTTTGTACAGTTCTTGATAAAAAGATTCCAGATATAGCTAATAGGGGCTAATTTATCGGTTGCCAACCTCACAGGGCGAGTTCTCTTTTCATCAAAACGAAGGCATCTCCGAATACCCTCAAATCTATTGATGGACATAGTAGCTTTGTAGTGTGGATCTGCAAATGGGTTCTGAAATAACTCTCTGATTGGAACATCGTATGATTTTGTCGACCCTGCCAGAAGAGTAAGGCCAATATAAGCATATAGTTCCACTTTAGTTATATTTTTCCATGTTTTTTTCTTCCTGACACGATACGTTTTCCTTCTACGTTAGTACACAAAACTACCTCATCTGCAATATCATCCGAAACAAATTTACAGAAAACATCTCTTTTGGACATGAATTGGGGAATTCCGACAGCTCCTTGAGTAACTCTAATAATGTTATGTGATGGGGTGCGTGCAGGAGCCGCAGCAGTACTGTTCCAAAAAATATTCGTTTTAGATGTTCTATTTGAACGTTCTGCTGGATCCACTACTTCTTCATCATCTGAAGAATCGCTGGACGATGAAGTTGATACATTAGCTGGTGGCATGTACTCTTCATCAGACAAAGAAATTTCACTTTCTTCATCACTATTGAAAACAATCACCTCGATTTCATGGTCAGTCAATCCCCTGGAAGTAGACTGTGCCATTGTAATTTTAGATGTCAGTAAACTAAAAAGAAAAAAAAAAAAAAATTACAATCAGGCTTGTGCACTGTAAACAGTATGTGATAAGACTCTTTGTTAGGGTCCCAGCACACCAAGCCATATAAAGCAGGTAAAGTGCAGCCCCCCTCCTCTTACCTCCAACAGATCACTTTCTTGTAGTGCAGTAGAAGCCTCTGGTTTTGGAGCTCAGAAAGATTCTATTTCCAGACAAAAGAAAGCTGGCTTCTTCCTCCAAAGTCTCTCCAGCAATTAGGACAAAAAGACCTGCGATGAGGTCAGAGACACATGACTTTGTGAGGGAGCCTCCCTTCCAAAATCACATGACCATGTTGTCATGCAGAACCCACACTCTTCCCAGCAATAGCAGAGTCATAAAAGTTCTTCCCCAGCAACAATACAGACAAAAAGACTGAGTATCACATGTAAACCTAGTACAGGCCTAAAAGGCCCCAGGTGCGTGAATATGGGGTAGTCCCAAAAAAAGGTTGTTATACCGAAATGTCTGTAACATAAAAATATATGAATAACTGGAAATTACTAACAACTATATACCTGAGGATTACCTAGATTTTCAAAATTCTAACTAAAGTACTTTTACAGAAAATAGAAAATAAGTAAACTTGCAGGCCTGCGAGGCCCCAGGTATGCGTTCTAGGGTTAATTACCCCTAAATTTTCTCCCTCCATTAATAAAGATTCCTATACATTTTTACAAACCCTAGTATGATCATTTGCTACTTTCTTATAAGTATCAACATCATTAAGAATGTCCATAACCAGATTGCTTTACAGAGAAGCATCCATTACCACAACCGTTCCCGCTTTATCTGATTTTTTTTACCACAATATTTTTATTACTTTTTAATTTAGATAAAGCTTCATGCTCTGATTTAGATAAATTATGTGCTGACAGAAGAGAAGCAATAGTACTGATGGAAGTTGGATTTGGAATTCCTTGGTCTTCTTGTGACTCACTAATCAAGTCCTCTTTTTCATTTTCATTAAAGAGTGTTTCCAAAGACAATAGGGCATTTTGTTCAGCAAAGGTAAAAAATTTTTCTCAGCACTGCCATCTTCTGTCTCAGCTATAATTTGTATAAAGGATCATCATAATCTACCTTTTCCTCTTCTTCAAAAAAATGTCTCTTGAATGGTAAAGCTCTAACAAATTTATTAACATCCAGTAATGTTTGGAATAAATTAAATCTTTGGTTAGGGACAAAATTGAGTCCTTTAGTAAGTAGGCTGTATTCTTCTTTTGACAAAATGAAAGGACATAGCACAATCACACTGTTCATGTGAGTATTCACATTCAAAACCGGTTTTTCTTCTGACCGGTAGAAAATCTTTTGCGGCATAGCGGTTTCTCTGCTTTCTCTTTGCCCTCCTCCTCCTTTGGCATTTTTTGATCCAATAGAGGTTTCAGCTACATTAATGTCTTGATCCGATGAGTCTGTTATATCAAATTCTGAGGAAGAAAAACTTACATTTTTTGAGGTTGACAAATTTTTTTCATATTTTTCTCTTTTTAAAGTAGACTTAGGACGACGATATTTAGTGGACCTCTTTCATGTGTAAATTTGATAATACGTATAGTCCATACTGTCTTTCAAAAACTTCTTTTTATTTATTGCCATGATGCTCTGCTCCAGTTTAGCATTGTAAGATTGCTGCAATATCTACATTTCTAACCCCCTATCCATTATCACCACCATGCTATACAACCATTTGTTGCTATATTTATTGGGCATTTCTCTATAAAAATAAAGATTTATCAGTGCGAATATACTTTTTAATATTTATTTTCCTGTCAGCAGTGTGGTTACTGTCATATTCTCGGCAGAATATCCTTGACACTTGCACCACTATTTCTAAACTCAAAGATTGACACCTGTTCTGTGTTTTGGAGACACTCCTTGTTTTGGCATACAAGTAATGATGAAACACTGGTGCAAAATACTGACATGTGAATGAGGTTTCATTGAGTGTGAGCTGCTCCACACAGGGCAAATGTCAGCTATATTAGAGTTGTGTGAAAAACTGTTTGCCTCTCTCCTGATTTCCCATTTGTTTGCATTATTGTCACACTTAAATTTTTCAGATCACCAAACAAATTTAAATATTAGACAAAGATAACACAAGTAAACAGAAAATTGAATTTTTAAATGAAGTTTATTAGTAAGAGAAAAAGAAATCCAAAGCTACAGGGCTCTGTGTGAAAAAAGTGGTATATCCCTTTTTTGGGAAGCTGAGTTCAAATTCCCTAGCCACACACAGGCCTGATTACTGCCACCTCTATTCTTAATCAAGAAACCACTAAAATAGGAAATGCCTGACAAAGTGAAGTAGACCAAAGGCTCCTCAAAAGCTTGACATCATGCCGTAATCCAAAGAAATTCTGTAGCAAATGAGAAACAAAGTAATTGAGATGTATCAGTCGGTATAAGGTTATAACTCCATTTCTCAAGCTTTCAGACTCCAGTGAACCACTGTGAGAGCCATTATCCATGAATGGTGAAAACATGTAAAAGGAGTGGCCGGCCGACCAAAATTACCCCAAGAGCGCAGAGACGACTCATGCAAGAAGTCACAAATGACCCCCACAACAACATCCAAAGAACTGCAGGCATCACTTGGTCAGTTAGGGTCAGTGTTCATGACTCCACCATAAGAAAGAGACTGGGCAAAAATGGTATGCATGGCAGAGTTCCAAGACAAAAACCACTGATGAGCAATAAGAACATAAAGGCTCATCTCAGTTTTACCAGAAAACATCTTGAAGATCCCAAAGACATTTGGGAGAATACTCAGTGGACTGAAAGGCAAAAGTACAACTTCTTGGGAGGTGTTTGTCCCATTACATCTGGTGTAGAAATAACACAGCATTTCAGAAAATGGACATCATACCAACAGTAAAATATGGAGGTGGTGGTAGTGTGATGGTCTGGGGTTGTTTTGATGCTTCAGGCCCTAGAAGACTTGCTATGGTAAATGGAACACTAAAATAGCACAAAAAGAGGACTTAGAAATCCTCCAATAATACAAAAACACAGCAAAAAAGCAGAGATGCTTACCCATCCAGGCCTCTAGACAAATGTACTATCAGGATGCAGTGTACTCATATAGTTATAGTGGCGGCAACACAGGTGAAAGAATACCGATGAGACAACTGTTCACAGCCTACCAATACATGGAGGGGGCGGTTGCTTGGTATATTAATGCACAATAAAAACTTGTATGCGGCGGGCTGCCCAGTGCTATCAAAATGCATGCCATGTGATCAGACACCACAGTTTACAAGACCAAATTGTGCATTAATATACCAAGCAACCGCTCCCTCCATGTATTGGTAGGCTGTGAGCAGTTGTCTCATCGGTATTCTTGCACCTGTGTTGCCGCCATCTTAACTACAGTGGGGCAAAAAAGTATTTAGTCAGTCAGCAATAGTGCAAGTTCCACCACTTAAAAAGATGAGAGGCGTCTGTAATTTACATCATAGGTAGACCTCAACTATGGGAGACAAACTGAGAAAAAAAAATCCAGAAAATCACATTGTCTGTTTTTTTTTCATTTTATTTGCATATTATGGTGGAAAATAAGTATTTGGTCAGAAACAAGCAATCAAGATTTCTGGCTCTCACAGACCTGTAACTTCTTCTTTAAGAGTCTCCTCTTTCCTCCACTCATTACCTGTAGTAATGGCACCTGTTTAAACTTGTTATCAGTATAAAAAGACACCTGTCCACACCCTCAAACAGTCTGACTCCAAACTCCACTATGGTGAAGACCAAAGAGCTGTCAAAGGACACCAGAAACAAAATTGTAGCCCTGCACCAGGCTGGGAAGACTGCATCTGCAATAGCCAACCAGCTTGGAGTGAAGAAATCAACTGTGGGAGCAATACTTAGAAAATGGAAGACATACAAGACCACTGATAATCTCCCTCGATCTGGTGCTCCACGCAAAATCCCACCCCGTGGGGTCAGAATGATCACAAGAACGGTGAGCAAAAATCCCAGAACCACGCGGGGGGACCTAGTGAATGAACTGCAGAGAGCTGGGACCAATGTAACAAGGCCTACCATAAGTAACACACTACGCCACCATGGACTCAGATCCTGCAGTGCCAGACGTGTCCCACTGCTTAAGCCTGTACATGTCCGGGCCCGTCTGAAGTTTGCTAGAGAGCATTTGGATGATCCAGAGGAGTTTTGGGAGAATGTCCTATGGTCTGATGAAACCAAACTGGAACTGTTTGGTAGAAACACAACTTGTCGTGTTTGGAGGAAAAAGAATACTGAGTTGCATCCATCAAACACCATACCTACTGTAAAGCATGGTGGTGGAAACATCATGCTTTGGGGCTGTTTCTCTGCAAAGGGGCCAGGATGACTGATCTGGGTACATGAAAGAATGAATGGGGCCATGTATCGTGAGATTTTGAGTGCAAACCTCCTTCCATCAGCAAGGGCATTGAAGATGAAACGTGGCTGGGTCTTTCAACATGACAATGATCCAAAGCACACCGCCAGGGCAACGAAGGAGTGGCTTCGTAAGAAGCATTTCAAGGTCCTGGAGTGGCCTAGCCAGTCTCCAGATCTCAACCCTATAGAAAACCTTTGGAGGGAGTTGAAAGTCCGTGTTGCCAAGCGAAAAGCCAAAAACATCACTGCTCTAGAGAAGATCTGCATGGAGGAATGGGCCAACATACCAACAACAGTGTGTGGCAACCTTGTGAAGACTTACAGAAAACGTTTGACCTCTGTCATTGCCAACAAAAGATATATCACAAAGTATTGAGATGAAATTTTGTTTCTGACCAAATACTTATTTTCCACCATAATATGCAAATAAAATGAAAAAAAAACAGACAATGTGATTTTCTGGATTTTTTTTTTCTCAGTTTGTCTCCCATAGTTGAGGTCTACCTATGATGTAAATTACAGACGCCTCTCATCTTTTTAAGTGGTGGAACTTGCACTATTGCTGACTGACTAAATACTTTTTTGCCCCACTCTATATGGGTCCACTGCATCCTGATAGTGCATTTGTCTAGAGGCCTGTATGGTAAATGGAACCATGAATTGTGCTATTTACCAAAAATTTCTGAGAAGAATGTCTCGCCATCGGTTCATTATCTCAAGCTGAAGCGCACTTGGGTTATGCAGCAAGACAATGATCCAAAACACACTAGCAAGTCCACATCTGAATGGCTTATGAAAAACAAAATTAAGACTTTGAAGTGGCCTAGTCAAAGTCCTGATTTTAATCCTATTGAGATGCTGTGGCATGACCTTAAAAGGGCGGTTCAAGCTTGGAAACCCTCCAATAAGGCTGAATTACAGCAATTCTGCAAAGATGAGTGGGTCAAATGTCCTCCAAAGTGTTGTAAAAGACTCATTGTTAGTTATTGCAAACACTTGATTGCAGTTGTTGCTGCTAAGGGTGGTAAAATATAACTTTTAATATATAACTCTAAAAATAATCAAACCTAAAGTGTCACCAAAAGTGATTAAAACGAGATGCCCATACATTGGGTAATCCCCAAAGGATAATTGAATGCACCCAAAAGCATCAGATAGGAGTATAGAATGCAGTTAATGTAATAACCAAGCAGCAATCTATATATATTGGATACAGCATAAAAAATAGCAAAATGCCATAGCCAATTGCACTCATATGTTTATATACTGGCTAAACCAAGGAAAGGGGGAAGAGGTTCATAGCCACAAATAGATGAGAATAATAATAAAAGGAACAATCTCACCAATATTTTGCAGACGGTCAGGAGTCTCCAGGGATACTCATCATACATATGGATAGGCAGCAGTGGGAGTACAATACCCTGTCACAACCCTCATAAGCTGACCTTTATCTGATCCCCAGACTCCTGCCCTGACAAGGGCAGTCCACAGCTAGCCCTAAATTGCACAAGCCCTACACTTTCCCTTCAAGGAGCGTCCCAACGCGTTTCATCCAAGTAATTCTTCAGGGGACTAACTTGTTCAAAAGTGCCACAGTGCTAAAGCTAAGAGATACATCCTCCTGCTCTCAATACTAGGCAGACAGCAGGGCAGGAGTCTGGGGATCAGATAATGGTCAGCTTATGAGGGTTGTGACAGGGTATTGTACTCCCACTGCTGCCTATCCATATGTATGATGAGTATCCCTGGAGACTCCTGACCGTCTGCAAAATATTGGTGAGATTGTTCCTTTTATTATTATTCTCATCTATTTGTGGCTATGAACCTCTTCCCCCTTTCCTTGGTTTAGCCAGTATATAAACATATGAGTGCAATTGGCTATGGCATTTTGCTATTTTTTATGCTGTATCCAATATATATAGATTGCTGCTTGGTTATTACATTAACTGCATTCTATACTCCTATCTGATGCTTTTGGGTGCATTCAATTATCCTTTGGGGATTACCCAATGTATGGGCATCTCGTTTTAATCACTTTTGGTGACACTTTAGGTTTGATTATTTTTAGAGTTATATATTAAAAGTTATATTTTATCTTACTTGCTGTTATATATTATACATTGTTGGGTGAGAATTCATTGTCAATCCCTGATTACTATTGGCATTTTTGCTGTATACTGCTAAGGGTGGCCCAACTATAATAAAGACCTTTATTTAAAAACTGCATTTTGTGTTTGCTCGTGTTATCTTTTTCTAATATTTAAATTTGTTTGGTGATCTGAAAGATTTAAGTGTGGCAAACATGCAAAATAATTGGAAATCAAAAAGGGGGCAAACACTTTTTCACACAACTGTATATAACTGGCATCTGCCTCTAACAGGAGCGATTGGTGCGCCTGGCTTAACCTCTTAAATGTAGCTGCCAATCACTGACCATGTCATTTAAGCACCACAATCTGACCTCGATAATATTTCAGGCACCCATCACTCCCTCTCCACATCTTCCTCCCAGCAACTTGATTGCAGGGAAACGATGAATTTGTGTGTGAGCTTAAAGTCGCTTTGCCTGTCTTGTACTCTGTGCTATTCTGTCCAGCCTGTGGCTGAACATCATAGATGACTCTCAATTTTACTGTATAAAACAGTACTACTGTATAGACGTTAATAGTAGCATTGATCAAGCAATCACAGTTTCAAGTTGCATAAGGCACGAGTGCACAACCGACTCAAGAAGTCTACATTGCTTCTATGTATGACCCACACAGACCAGAAACAGCTGATCACAAACCTGCATGATCAACTGTGTCTGTGCCTCTGCAGCTACTGTTTAGATTAGTAACCTGTCAGCACTTTACTTCACTGCAGAGGACAGAGTTCATTGGCTATTACTGGCTCGCATCAGTGGCAGAGACTGTGACAGGAGCCTGCATTAACCAATGAGTGCACACCCTGGTAGTAACACAAAGCATTCATTGGTTACTGACCAGATCCTATCACAGTCGTATACCTGCACTTTGTGACAAGAGCTTCTGCAGTGGAGGAACTTGTAATAGTTTAATTCCCATCCACTGCAGGACATCAGTTGCTGCTACATAGGAGGAGGAGTGTTCTTTCTCTACTTGTATATTGTCCTGTTCTTCACTTTGGGCACAAAGAAAGTGTTTTGGGTGTTTTTTGTCCAGCCCCCACAGGTTCCAAAGTGTGCGGAGATGAACAAATAATGAGGGTGGGACTTAGAGATCCTGTGTACACGACTGCTGCTGCACAGGGTAACATGTATGTCCATAACCTGCGAAAGAAAGCAGGTAGGTAGAGTTGAGCGAAACGGGTCGACCAAATTCAGAATTCGCCGACTTTGGCTAAAGTCGGGTTTCGCTGATTGAAACCCAACCATAGTGTGAGGTCGACTTGAGCGCCAAAGTCGCGTTTCCCACAATGCTTACTGTGCCTTTTCTCAGCGAATCATCAAGGACACACACTGTGGGAAGCGCAATTTCATAGGCAGTGGCCCCCACCATCTTAGAGAAGGGCATCCAAGTGATTGGCTGGCTTTGTGTGGCGTCACAGTGGCTATAAAAGGCTGTGCCCACCAACTGCCATCTTACTTTTGTCGATCTTAGCATAGGGAGAGGTTGCTGCTGCTTGTTCTCAATAGGGAGAGTGTTTAGGCAGGAAAAAAAAGAATTGCGTCTGCTGATAGCGATTTTCACTGTACAACACAACTGTATAGTGTGCAGTGACAGGGGATGCTATATTTGTGTGCAGATGCTCTGTTGGTGATTTTGCTGCCTTATAAGGCTCCCTGATAGCTGCATTGCTGTTTGCACACTGCTGTACAGAGTGCTTTTTTAAAAGCAAAAAACTTTTATTCCTTTTCTCTGCACAGTTACCAAGCGTTCATTTTTTTCACACTTTTGTGTGCAGCAGCTCTGTTGGTGATTAGGCTGCCTTATAAGGCTACCTGATAGCTGCATTGCTGTTTGCACAGTGCTGTGCAGACTGCTTTTTTCAAAGCAAAAAAACTTTTATTCCTTTTTTTCTGCACAGTAGTTACAGAGCGTAAATTTTTGCACACACCGTATAGAGGTGTATGCTCCTCACACACTACCGTGTACCGGCTGGTATCACGGACAAATACATGCTATATGTGTGTGACTCTGTAAAAAAAAAATACACAGAAATTAACATTTTTCCATACATACACCGTATTGAGCTGTCCGATTCTCAAACAGTATCAGATATCTGGTGCTCTTATTACGGTCACATGTACACAAAATCAGCGTGTGTCTGTGAGACTCCGTAAATACATATACGGACATTTCCATTTCTCCATACACCGTATTGAGCTGTCCGATTCTCAAACAGTATTGGATATCTGCTGTTCGCTTTACGGTCACATGTACACAGAGTCGGCATGTGTCTGTGACACTCTGTAAATACATATATGGACATTTCCATTTCTCCATACACCATATTGAGCTGTCCGATTCTCAAACCGTATCGGATATCTGCTGTTCGCTTTACGGTCACATCTACACAGAGTCAGCGTGTGTGTGAGACTCCATAAATACATATACGGACATTTCCATTTCTCCATACACTGTATTGAGCTGTCCGATTCTAAAACAGTATTGGATATCTGGTGTTGTTATTACGGTCACATGTACACAGAGTCAGCGTGTGTCTGTGAGACTCTGTAAATACATATACGGACATTTCCATTTCTCCATATACTGTATTGAGCTGTCCGATTCTCAAACAGTATCAGATATCTGCTGTTCGCTTTACGGTCACATCTACACAGAGTCAGCGTGTGTGTGACATTCCGTAAATACATATACAGATATTTCCAGTTCTCCATACACAGTATTGAGCTGTCCAATTCTCAAACAGTATCGGATATCTGCTGTTTTTATTACGGTTGCATCAACACAGAGTCAGCGTGTGTCTGTGAGATTCCGTAAATACATATACGGACATTTCCATTTCTCCATATACCGTATTGAGCTGTCCGATTCTCAAACAGTATCAGATATCTGCTGTTCTTATTATGGTCACATCTACACAGAGTCAGCGTGTGAGTGTGACACTCCGTAAATACATATACAGAGATTGACAGTTTCACAAACAAAGTATACAACTGTACACTTCTGATACAGTACCGTATATCTGCTTGTTGGATTACGGTGAAATACATACTGGGTGAGCGTCTGTGACTCACAAAATATATACGGAGATTTCACTTTTTACATACACCTTACACAGCTGTACGCTCCTCATACAGTACGATTTCTCTGCTGGTATTTTTGGTACATTTTCCCAAACATGAGGAAATATGGTGGAAGAGGCCACGGACGAGGGCGGTGGAGCGCAGCTGGTACTGATGGTAGTGGTGGGGCATCGGCTGGTTCTGGCAAAAGCACAATGGCAGCTAAGGCAGGAGGTGTTGAGCCTGCGTCATCGTCTGGCACCAGAAGGCCTGGTGTTCCCTTTTCTGGGAGTAGGTAAACCGCTTTTAAAGCCATAGCATCAGGAAAAGGTTCTGGCTTACATTGCCAAAACAGCCTCCAGCTCTATTGCCTCCTCTTCTGAAGTTACAAAAACTGCAAGCACAGAGTCATCAGTGCAGGCTTCTGGTCAGGAACAACACCTTTCCTTGTGTCCTTCACCCACACCAAAAGTGAAAGATGCCGCAGCACACAATTCAGATTACTCCATGGAGCTCTTTTCACATACCATTCCTGGGTTATCAAGTCAAATCCTGAAATCCCCAGTCCAAGATGAATCTGACATGGAGTGCACTGATGCACAGCCACTGCTAGATGATTCCGCTGGTAAATTCACCCACAGCACTACATTGCCCTCGCAGTCTACTGAGCCCGAATCAGACCCTGATGAAACTCAGGTGCCCCTTTCCGCATACTATATCGCCTTACACGGTGACACAGAGGAAGGTACAGAGGAAGGTGCAGATGACATCGAAGACGAGGTCATGGATGACCCAGTTGTTGACCTGGATTGTCATCCATTGGGGGAAGAGGGTGCCGGTGACAATAGGTCAGACTGAGAACAGGAGAAGGATCCGCAGGAGGCATCGTCATCACAGCAGCAGTTATTCGGCAGGCCCGTAGCTGTCAAAAAACTGGATAAGAAAACTAAAAGAGTGGCAGGACAGCTTCGCCAGACGGTCAAATTAGCACAGCGTGCAAGCCCTGAAAATTTGTACCAAAGTAGGAAGAGTGCAGTGTGGCACGTTTTTGAACAAAATCCTATTGATGATGCAAAGGTTATCTGTAAGAAGTGCTGAAGGACCTTTAGCCGAGGGAAAAATCTATGAAATTTGAATACCAGTTGCATGCTTAGACATCTAACCAACATGCACTTGGAAGCATGGACGGACTACAAAACCTCAGGTAGCACATATGCATCTGCTCCGACTGAAGTTAGCCGGCAACGCTCCATCGCTTCCCCCACTGTAAGACCACCGCTAAGCACATCACCATCCAGAAATGTTGAGGTGTCGTCGCTAGGCCAAAGTAGTCAGGGAATCACAATATTTTCGTGTGGAAACACTGAATTTAGGCCATCAACACCCTCACCATCACCAACCACTTCTCAGTCCGTCAGGTCCAACCCTAGTTCCAACATATGCAGCTCTCAAGTCCAGCTCACCCTACCAGACACTCTGAGTAGGACAAGAAAGTACTCATACTCTCATCCGCGTACACTGACTTTGAACACGTACCTTGCCATACTGATCTCATTAGAGATGATGCCCTACCATTTGGTTGAAAGCGAAGCTTTCCGAGAGCTCATGGCTTACGCTGTCCCACGCTATGACCTACCCAGTCGGCACTTCTTTTCTCAAAAAGTCATCCCTGCCCTCCACCGGCATGAGAAAGACCGCATTGTCCATGCGCTAAAACAATCAGTGAGTGGAAAGGTGCACCTCACAACAGATTCATGGGCCAGTAGGCATGGCCAGGGCCGTTATGTGTCCATCACTGTGCACTGGGTTAATGTGGTGGATGCAGGCTCCACAGGGGACAGCGGCGGTGGAGCAGTGCTGCCTAGCCCACGGTATAGGAAACAGTTGGCTGTAGGCATTCGACCCTCCTCCTCCTCCAGAAGTGAAAGCTGGTCGACAGAGCGCAGTCGCACGAGCACTCCATCCACATCTGTCAGTGTTGCACATGAGGTGTCCCACTATCGAACAGCTAGTGGTAAGCGGCAGCAGGCTGTTTTAAAAATGATGTCTTTGGGCAACAGCAGACACACCATGGAGGTACTGCTCGACTACTTGCATAGACAAACTGAGTCATGGCTGGGCAGTCTACATCTTGAGCCAGGTAAGGTAGTCAGTGATAATGGGTGGAATTTTGTGGCAGCCATAGCCCTTGCCAAACTCACACACATACCTTGCCTGGCTCACACCTTGAACCTGGTGGTGCATTGCTTCCTAAATAATTATCCGGAGTTAACAGCCCTGCTCCATAAGGTGCGAAGACTGTGCTCGCACATCCGTCACTCGACCATCCACTCCAGTCGTATTCAGAAGCTGCAGCGATCACTCCACCTCCCCAAGCAACGCCTAATCATAGACGTTGCTACAAGATGGAACTCCACCATGCACATGGTTGAGAGGCTGTGCGAACAGAGGCAGGCTGTAATGCATTTGTGGGAGGATACATGGGCAGGCATTTTTTTGGGGGCAGACATGGAGTTGTCAGATGTGCAGTGGTCAAAGCTGAAAGACCTCTGTAAAGTCCTTCAGTGTTTTGAGGAATGCACACGGCTGGTAAACGCAGACGGCGCCATCAAAAGCATGAGCATACCACTTATGAGTCTGCTCATGAAAACTTTGACGCACATTAAGGATCAGGTGTCTGCAGCTGAGAAGCAACAGGAGGAGGAGAAGGGAAGCCTTGATGACAGTCAGCCATTGCCTGGTCAGGGAACTGTCATAGACGAGGTGGAGGAAGAAGAGAAAGATGAGGATGGGGATGATTATTTTGGGGAGGAGGATGCTTCTCAGGGGGCAAAAGAAAATGTGGGCGTGCCAAGGTCAGGTACAGGGTTTGTGCGTGACTGGAGGTATGTGGATTTGCCAGAAAATGCTCCTCCACCCACCACTGGCAGTGCAGCATTGACACCTGGAACATTGGCCCACATGTGTGATTATGCCTTGCGGATCCTAAAAAGGTACCCCTGCATTGCCAAAATGATGAGAGATGACGACTACTGGTCGGCCAGCATCCTCGATCCACGCTATAAAGGCAAATTACACAACATCATGTCACAGGAGAACCTAAAGCTAATATTGGCTAGCAAACAAGCATCTCTGGTAAACCATTTGTTTGAGGCTTTCCCAGCACACAGCAGCGGAGCTGGTCCTCCCACGAGCCGTAGTGGGCAAAATGGAAGAGATGTTCGTGGTGCACACAACCGAACTGGCATTGGAGACAGGGGTTTCCTGACCATGTTGTGGTCTGATTTCTCAAGTACCACGCACACGATAGCTAAAACAGAATCGATTGCAAGTGACAGGAGACAGCAGTTGTCAACTATGGTTACAAACTACTTCTCCTCCCATATGGAGGTTCTCCCTCACAGGTCATTCCCCTTTGATTATTGGGCCTCAAAACTGAACACATGGCCTGAATTGGCACAATATGCCTTACAGGAGCTCGCTTGCCCTGCTGGTAGTGTGCTATCTGAAAGAGCCTTCAGTGCTGCTGGATCAATCCTGACAGAAAAAAGGACCCGTCTGTCGACCCAAAATGTTGATGATCTAACCTTCATTAAAATAAACCATGCATGGGTTTCAAAGGATTTTGTCCCACCTTCCCCTGATAACACATATGTTGCCAGAAAAAAGGCTCGCTTTTGTCCTCCTCTTCCTCGGACTTCTCCAATTTTTTCAGGTGTGTGGCCCCACCCTTGGGTGACGGCACTGGCACAGGGAATCTCATAGTACAATAAAGTGTCTCTGACGTGGGGGGGCCACTCGCCGTCAGACACTCTGGCGTACTATGAGGGGCCCTGTGCCAGTACCGGCACCCACGAGTTGGTCCCCCTGCTTGCTCAGGGACACAACACTTGCAATAGTTACCTCTCCCTGCTCCACCGCTGTGTATTCTGGCCAGTTAAATCCGACACAGGGATGGCCACTACAAATTTGGTGTATTGATCGTTGATGGTTAAGATGTAGCTATATCCTGTCATGCTGGCTTCTACCTTCAAATTACCAATGGCTACCATTTGTAATGGACGTCAACTCACAATCGGATGCAGTGGTGCTTTATGATCACCTTTCACAGTTTTCATAGTCACAGACATGTGACATTCCTGCCACCATTTTTCAATGTCTCTTCTCATGGCAATCCAATAGAATCCCCTACGGCCTGTGGCTTCTGTGTTTTGCACTCCAAAGTGACCAGACAGATCATGATAGGCAGTGAGGACCATGTCTACATCTCTCCCTGTGATCACAATTTGATGGAGACGAGTAATGGTGATGGGATCGATGCTACTGCGATATAGCAACCCTTTCTTCACTAATTTGCATTTTAGCTGTATTCACAGTAAAAGTTATTGAGGGTCAGCATTGCCTCTGCGAATTCTCCCGGGAGGTTTTCCCGTGATTAGTAATTCCATCCTTTCTGAAATCACTCGACTTTCCTTCTGTACTTTTATCCATCTAGCTTCCTCTAGTGGAGAGTCAGGACTGGCTGACTGACAATGAAATATATACGAAGATATCAAAGTACTCCAACACTGTATACTGGTGTACGTTTTGAATGCATTTCCCTTTTTCTCATTTTTATATTCTTGTGTAATCCATACTGAGCCAGTGAGAGTCTGTTTCTGACTCTGGAAATATATACTGAGATTTACAATGACCCCTACACTGTATACAGCTGTACGCTTCTGATCCATTACCCTTTTACTGCTTTTTATATTGTGTAATCCATACTGACCCTGAGAGCGTCTGTGTCTGCCTCCTGAAATAAATAAGGAGATTTATAATGTTTAAACAATACTATATCTACCTTGTATCTGGTGATACAGTAACCTTTTTATACCGGGCCTTTCAGGCTCTTTTAAGGGGGAAGTATTTCACGATGGTGATTGGGACCCGGTCCGTGGCCCTGGGTGTCCAATAAGGAAGATGACAGTTCAGATGAGGGGGAAGATGGTATGATAATTAATTTGGAAAAGGGGGATCGTGATGCCACCCATGGTACTTGGCTAGGGTAGCCAACGCTGCAATGCAGCTCCTCTGGGATGGTGTTAAAGCAGCCAAGATGTTAAAGCTCTTCACGGGCAAAGCTGTATCCCAGGGCAGTTGAGATGGTGTTTGTGAGCCATTGATGGTGATGGTGAGTGTAGCGTGTGTAGCAGGCAAGTTGTAAAATCATCAGACATACCGTCGTACTATGAGGGGCCCTGTGACAGTGCCGTCGCCCACGAGTGGACCCCCCATGCTTGCTCAGGGCCACAGCACTTGCAATACTTACCTCTCCCTGCTCCACCACGGTGATGTCTTCCGTGTTTCCTGACAGTGACATTCAGGTTAGAGAGCGCGATGACATCACGTCTGTATGCCCTCTACCGAAACAGTACAAGTGAAGAGAGCTTGAAGATGGCAATGCTGAGGAGTCCAGAGTAGAGCAGTGCCCAGCACGGAAAGGTATTTAATTTTTTTAAATGTTGGGAGCATTTTTTGGGGAGCAATATACACTGGAGAATGATATATGGGGCCCATCATACACTGGAGCATCATCCATTTGGCCCATCATATACTGGAGCATTCCAAATGGGGGACATCAGACAATGGAGCAGCATTTACGGGACCCATAATACACTGGAGCATTTGAAATGGGGCCCATTATATATGGAGCATTATTTGGGCACATAACAAACTGGAGCATCATCCATGGGGACCAACATATACTGGAGCATTCCAAATGGGGGACATCAGACTCTGGAGCAGCATTTACGGGCCCATTATACACTGGAGCATTAGAAATGGGGCCCATTATATATGGAGCATTATTTGGGCCCATAACACAGTGGAGCATCATCCATGGGGACCAACATATACTGTAGCATTATGTGGAGCTCATCATATACTGTATGGAACATTATATGGGACCAATTATTCTCTATGGAGAAATATATGGGGCTCATTATTCTGTATGGTGCACTAGGTGGTGGCCATAATACTGTTTGGAGTAATATACTGTCCATTTTTTGAGCTATTGTAGAATTTAAAATAGATATCAGTCATATCATGTAAGCAATGAAGTATTTTTCATTGTACTATACCTATATTTCTGTGCTGTATCGGAGCATTATGAATTGTGGTATGTGTTAAAAGGGCGCACTGATGCTCTTTGGCCTAGGGCACACGAAAACCTGGTGCCAGCCCTACCCCCCACAACTTTAGCCAAATAACCCCCAGTTTTCAATGCGTAACTATTAGTATAAAGTAAATTAAGGTTGACAAGCTTAAGTAATAAGAATTGATGTCTTTGACATTGAAATGGGCACTGTAGGTGTGTTTACTGTCCTCTACTCCCTGCCGACTGTTAGCACCGCCACAACGGGTCCCGCTGTCCCTGCAGTCCCCATACTCACCGCCGCTGCTTCGGCCTCCGGTCCGGGTCCCTCCTGCCTCTCGCTTCCAGCGCGCACCTCCAGTCATTCTCCGTTCCGGCGGGCGGCCTCCCGGCGCGCTCCTCCTCTGCCCTCGGCCTCGCGCACTGTGCCTCTGCGCACGCGCCGGGGGCCTGACCGCGCGTCCCTGCTGTATGGACGCCCACTGGCCTGACCTGATCCAGACCCACCGCCTGGCCAATCGGGGGATACCATCAGGTATTTCAGGCCGCCCTCCCTCAGGGGAGGCGCCTGACTATCGATTCTCCTCGCTGCGTTCAGGCTCTGCTTGCTCTTGCTGGTCCCAAGCTCTCGCTCGCTCTCCCGGCTCCTGTAGCTGCTTCAGCTTATGTCTCCCTGCTAACCCTCCTGTGTCTTCCTTTTACCGCTCCCTGTGCCCTGCTTCCATCTGGTTCCCACTGCTCTCCTTCACCCTTCCACAACAACCTCCATTCCCTGGACCCTGGTTACCCTGGATCTCTCGTCCTCCTCTCTGCTGCTCACCCTCTTGAGCCTACCCTGGTCCTGGCTGCCGTGACGTTTGAGCTTCCTGAGCCTGCTCCCAAACGGTCCCTGTATAGGGGTCGGTCCACCTGGTGCGCTCGCTCGGGGAGAGTTCGGCGTCACGGTCCAGTGGGTCCACTCTTGCCCTCGTAAAAAGCATCGTGACAGAATAGTCAGGCCATAGACCCCGCCGGGGCCGCCGCCCAAAAGGAGCTAGTGTTCCTACGGGAAAATCAGACCTGTATAATGTGTTTTATGAAGACTATGGACTCCCGCCTCTTGGCCTTGCAGGCCGCAGATCCCAGCAACGCTTCCCAATTGGCCAGTCTCCAGCAGGAGCTGGGTTAACAGCGAGATACCCAGGCCCATATTCTGTCCTATATGGCTTCGGTCGATGATCGGCTGCTCTCCCTTCAGTCTGCAGCCGCATGAGATCCGTCTCGCAGTCCAGATCCTGCCCCGTCCCCTAGGCTTGGAAAACCGCCGCGGTATAGCGGCGACCCTAAGCTGTGCAGGGGTTTTTTGAATCAGTGCAGGTTGCATTTTGAACTCCTGCCTCAGCAGTATCCCACTGACCGGGCTAAGGTGGCCTTCATTGAGTCCCATTTGAAGGGAGAGGCCCTCTCCTGGGTGAATCCCCTGTGTGAGCGGGACGACCCCATAGTCTCTAGTCTCCAGACCTTCACGGTCACTTTTCGTAAAGTTTTTGATGAGCCCGGCCGGTTGGCTTTTGCTACAGAGTCCCTTTTCTGCCTCACTCAGGGTTCTCTTACGGTCGGACAATACGTCATCCGGTTCCGCACCTTGGCCTCTGAATTGGGGTGGAATAATGAAGCTTTGGTCGGGGCCTTCTGGCGTGGTCTCTCGGGCAAGATTAAGGACGAACTGGCGGGACGAGATACCCCGACTACCTTAGAGGATCTCATTTCCTTGGCTACACGGATTGACCTCTGGTTTCAGGAATGCGCCCGCGAGGCCGCTAGGGAGAGGAGACCGCTTAGACCTTCTGCTTCTCTCCACAGGCCATCCAGTCCACGTTCCCTTGGGTCATCCTCCAGTCCAGTGCCAGAGCCGATGCAAGTAGATCGGGTCAAGTTAGCGGAACAGCGCCGGAGGGAAAGATGACGGATGGCTTATGTTTGTATTGCGGCAGCGCATCTCACTTCCTGCGTTCTTGTCCTGAGAGGCCGGGAAACTCCTCCACCTAGGCCAGGTAAGAGAGGCTGTCGTAGGTGTGCCTCACTCCTCTCATCCTCTTAATCTTTCTGTGCAGCTGGTTTTTGGTCAGAGACGTGGTTCGGAGGTGGCCTATGTGGACTCGGGCACGGCGGGGAACTTCATCCGGTTGAAGGAGGTGAAGAAGTACCAGATTCCCGTTATTACTCTGAGGACTCCACAGGTTATTGCCTCGGTTGATGGGAGACCTTTACAAGTGTCGGTGTCTCTGGTTACGGACGAGGTGCGTCTGCGCATCGGGGCATTGTACCAGGAGCGGATCTCATTCTATGTCCTACCCAACCTGTCCCACGCTCTGCTACTTGGCCTCCCCTGGCTTAGGACACATGAACCCGTATTGGATTGGCGTTCCGGTGAAGTTCTCCGCTGGGGGCATCCTTGCCAAGAGAGGTGCCTAGCTTCCGTTCTTCCTGTCACTCCTCATCCAGTTTCCTCGGGCCCTGCAGGCTTGCCTGCCGCATACTGGTCGTTTTCGGACGTCTTCGATAAGAAAGAGGCAGAGACACTTCCCCCGCATCGCCCGTATGATTGTCCTATTGATCTACGGCCCGGGACCACTCCGCCCAGGGGTCGAATTTATCCTCTGTCTCCAGCTGAGACTACTGCCATGTCCGAGTACATTCGTGATAACCTTGCCAGAGGGTTCATATGGAAGTCTTCTTCTCCTGCCGGTGCCGGTTTCTTCTTTGTGAAAAAGAAGGACGGTTTGCTCCGCCCGTGCATCGATTTCCGAGGATTAAACAATATCACGATAAAGAATAAGTACCCCTTGCCTCTCATTCCTGAACTCTTCGACCGCTTACGTGGAGCCCGCATCTTCTCGAAGTTGGATCTACGCGGAGCCTACAACCTCGTCTGCATCCGCTCCGGCGACGAATGGAAAACGGCCTTTAACACCCGGGACGGGCATTATGAATATCTTGTTATGCCCTTCTGTCTCTGCAATGCTCCCGCGGTGTTTCAGGAGTTCGTTAATGACATCTTCCGAGATCTGCTGTATTCCTGCGTGGTCATCTACCTAGATGACATCCTTATTTTTTCCCCGGATCTGGCATCCCACAGGAGGAGTGTTCGTCTGGTACTGCAGCGCCTGCGGGAGAATCACCTCTACGCGAAGCTTGAGAAGTGCCTCTTTGAGCAGTCATCGTTGCCCTTCTTAGGCTACATTGTTTCGGATTCTGGGCTGGAGGTGGATCCTGAGAAATTGTCGGCAATTCTTCAATGGCCTCGTCCGGTAGGGGTCAAGGCGATTCAACGGTTTCTCGGCTTCGCCAATTATTATCGTCAGTTTGTGCCACACTTTTCATCTCTCATCAAACCCATTTCCAGTCTTACTCGCAAGGGCACCAACTCCTCGTCCTGGCCTTCCGAGGCTGAAGAGGCCTTTTCCAGGTTAAAACAAGCCTTTGCAACAGCCCCTGTGCTCCACCGACCCGAGGCCAACAAGCTATTCGTTTTGGAGGTCGATGCCTCATCCACAGGAGCGGGTGCAGTTCTCTCTCAGAGATCTTCCTCCGGACGACTGGTTTCCTGTGGGTTTTTCTCGAAGGCCTTCTCCCCTGCCGAATGTAATTACTCCATCGGGGACCGCGAGTTGTTAGCCATAAAATTGGCCATGGAGGAGTGGCACTATCTTCTTGAGGGAGCGGTCCACCCGCTTACCATCTTTACCGATCACAAGAATTTGGCATACCTCCAGTCAGCCCACAGACTGAAACCCCGACAAGCCCGATGGTCTCTCTTTTTTGGCCGGTTCGATTTTGAGCTGCGTTTTCGTCCCGGACCTAAAAACGTCAAGGCTGATGCATTGTCCCGCTCTCTGCAGTCTCCTGATTTGGTAGAGGAACCGACTCACATCATCGATCCGGCCAAGATCATCACGGTGGCTCCTGTGAGTCTAATCACTCCTCCTCCAGGCAAGACCTACGTTTCTGAGGCAGACAGAAGAGAGGTGCTGCATTGGGGACATTCCTCTAAACTTTCCGGGCATGTCGGAGTCAAGAAGACACTAGACTTCATTGCTCCTTTTTATTGGTGGCCTTCACTTCGTCAGGATGTTTCTGACTTCACGGCGTCTTGTTCCTCGTGTGCCAAGGTCAAAGTTCCTAGACGGCCACCCTCCGGTCTTCTGCTTCCTTTGCCGATCCCCTCGGTTCTGTGGCAACATATAGCATTGGATTTCATCACCGATTTGCCTAACTCTTCCGGATGTACGACTATCCTGGTGGCAGTCGATCGCTTCTCTAAGATGGCCCATTTTGTTCCTCTTCCAGCACTGCCCTCTGCTCCAGAGTTGGCGAAGATTTTTATCCAGCATATCTTCCGCCTTCACGGCTTCCCGCAGCATATTGTCTCGGATCGTGGTGTACAATTCACTTCTCGATTTTGGAGAGCCTTATGCAAACTTCTGGAGGTCAGATTGGACTTTTCTTCCGCCTACCACCCTCAGTCCAATGGGCAAGTGGAACGTGTCAATCAGGTGCTAGCATCATATTTATGCCTGTTCTCAAATGCGCACCAGTATAACTGGGTCCATCTCCTCCCCTGGGCAGAATTCTCCTACAATAATCATTCCAGCGAGTCCTCAGCTAAGTCTCCATTTTTTGTAGTGTTTGGGATGCATCCCGGTATTCCACTGCCGATATCCACTGCTTCCGGTGTGCCTGCAGCGGATTCCCTGGCCATAGAATTCTCCAAGGTCTGGTCCAAGACTAAAGAAGCTCTCAAGAAGTCCGGGGAGCGTATGAAGAGACATGCTGACAAGAGGCGCTTGGACTCCCCGACTTACCTCCCGGGACAACAAGTTTGGCTGTCGGCCAAGTATATTAGGCTAAAGCTCCCATCTTACAAGCTTGGACCCCGCTACATTGGGCCTTTCAAGATTCTCAGAAGCATCAACAATGTGTCCTACCGGCTGGAGTTACCCGCCTCGCTCCGAGTTCCCAACACCTTCCATGTCTCTCTCCTTAAGCCAGTTGTCCTGAATCGTTTCCACCCAGCTCCAAACTCTTCTCCTCCACCAGTCAGCTCTGATGTTTTTGAGGTGAGAGATATTTTGGCCTCGAGAAGGGTAAGAGGTAAAACATTTTTTCTCATCGACTGGGAGGGTTTCGGTCCCGAGGAGAGGTCTTGGGAACCATCCGAGAACATCAATGCTCCACGTGTTCTTAAGAGGTTCCTTTCCAGACTTAGTAGAGGGGGGTGTAAGGGAGGAGGTACTGTTAGCACCGCCACAACGGGTCCCGCTGTCCCTGCCGACCCCATACTCACCGCCGCTGCTTCGTCCTCCGGTCCGGGTCCCTCCTGCCTCTCGCTTCCAGCGCGCACCTCCAGTCGTCCTCCGTTCCGGCGGGCAGTCTCCCGGCGCGCTCCTCCTCTGCCCTCGGCCGCGCGCACTGTGCCTCTGCACACGCACCGGGGGGCCTGACCGCGCGTCCCTGCTGTATGGATGCCCGCTGGCCTGACCTGATCCAGACCCACCGCCTGGCCAATCGGGGGATACCATCAGGTATTTCAGGCCGCCCTCCCTTAGGGGAGGCGCCTGACTATCGAGTTCTCCTCGCTGCGTTCAGGCCCTGCTTGCTCTTGCTGATCCCAAGCTCTCGCTCGCTCTCCCGGCTCCCGTAGCTGCTTCGGCCTATGTCTCCCTGCTAACCCTCCTGTGTCTTCCTTTTACAGCTCCCTGTGCCCTGCTTCCGTCTGGTTCCCGCTGCTCTCCTTCACCCTTCCGCAACAACCTCCATTCCCTGGACCCTGGTTACCCTGGATCTCTCATCCTCCTCTCTGCTGCTCACCCTCTTGAGCCAACCCCTGGTCCTGGCCGCCGTGACGTTTGAGCTTCCTGAGCCTGCTCCCAAACGGTCCCTGTATAGGGGTCGGTCCACCTGGTGCGCTCGCTCGGGGAGAGTTCGGCGTCACGGTCCAGTGGGTCCACTCTTGCCCTCGTAACCAGCATCGTGACACCGACTTTGCTTCCCCATTGACTTGCATTGTGTTTCGTGTTTCAGTTGGACCCTGACATTTCCCTATAGTCGGCCGATTTCATTCGACCCGACTTTTAAGAAAGTCGGGTTTCATGAAACCCGACTCAACCCGGAAAAGGCAAAGCCGCTCATCTCTAATCACCACCCAATGCACCGGGGCAATTGCTGGGGCCCTGGACAGATGGGGATCCCACTCGCCATCAGGGACACCGGCATGCTATGGTACCCGTGAGTTGGGGGGCCTGGTGTCAGTGCCGGCACAGGGCCCAGCACCACACCTTAAAATAATTCAAATACTCACCTCTCCCCATTCCCCGCTGCTCCTGTCTTCGCTTCTCTGGTCTGCTCAGTGTCTTCTGACTCTGTGACGTCGCAGTGCAGAGGAAGCGCTGACATCAATACAGTGCACCATCAGTGCAGAGAGTCCGAAGACACTGTGGAAATGGGAGCAGAGGAGACCGGTGCAGCAGGAAATGTGGAGAGATGAGTTTTTCAATATTTATTTTTTTCATAAATAGAGCACGATATGGAGCTCATTATACTTTATGGAGCACAATGTGGGGTGGTTATACTGTGAGGAGCAAAATATGAGACCCATTATACTGTTAATAACAATATATGAGCACAGTTTACTGTCTAAAGCACTATGTGGTACCTATTATACTGAATGGAGCAATATGTGGCGCCATTATACCGGAGCACTATGTGAGGCTATTATACTGTATGGAACAATGTGTGGGGCCATTATACTTTATGGATCACTATGTGGGACCATTATACTGTATTGCACACTATATGGGGCCCATTATACTGTATGTAGCACTATATGGGGCCCATTATACTGTATGGAGCATTATGTAGGGTACTTAAACTGTATGGAACAAAATATGGTTCCCCTGATACTGTATGGAATAATATATTTGGCCAATTATACTGTATGTAGCACTATGTGGGTCAATAATACTGTATGGAGTAATAAATGGGGCCCATTATACTGTATGGTGTAATATATGGGGCCCATTATACTGTATAGAGCACTATGAGAGGTCATTATACTATTTGGAACACTATGTGGTGCCCATAATACTGTATAGAGGACTATGTGGTACCGATAAAACTGTATGAAGGACTATGCGGTGAACATAGCACTGTATGGAGGACTAGGTAGTGATCATAACACTGTATAAAGGACTATGTGCTGCCCAAAATACTGTATGGAGGGCTATATGCTGCTCATATTACTGTATGGAGGACTATACTGTCCTGTTTAAAATGAAAAGTCTGCAGTCACTCTGTGCAACTGCAGACTTGTGAATAACCTCGGTACAAGCACTGTCCGCTTTGAGGATTCATTGGTTTTTGAGCTATTGTAGAATTTACAATAGTTATCACTCATGTAATGTGAGAAGTGAAATCTTTGACATTGTATTATATACCTATATTCTCTGCCGTATCTGTGCATCATGAATCGTGGTATGTGTTAAAGGGGCCCAATGAGATTTTTTCACCCAGAGCGCACGAAAACCTGGAGCCAGCCCTGACTGCAACCCTCACTGTCCCGTGAAAATTCTATGTGTCAAGCTGTTGCCTTTAGCAACCTAAATTCCCACATTCTTTACCATATTGTAACATGCAAAGGGCATTGTAGGGTGGCATGGCTGTGACATAGAAGGAAACAATCCATATAAGGGAATGTGGGGCTTTAATTTTCAACCAAATGCAGCAAACAAGAAAACAAACAAAAAACAACAAAGACTTGCCCGTCTATGCGCTAACGTATACATCATACCTCTGGGTCACGCTACCAGGAATGTGGGTGGAGCTTGGCTCTCCAGCAACTCAGTGTTAAGCACATTTAACCTCCATGCATATCCTTCTCAGAAACACATTATAACAGCCCAGAGGCTGTGTTTCTTTGAAGCTTTTCCTTTAGCTTTTTGTATGTTTGTAATGAGATGATCTGTCTCAGCTGAGCTGGCTAAGCCTCCAGTGCTACCCGTACAGGAGCGGGAGTGGAAATGATGAGTCCCACTACTAAATCCTACTCAGCACTCCAATAAAAACCAGCCTGGAACTACCATGAAAAAAACATCTCCGCACCTAAACTGCTGCTCCAACTACCCAGCTTTTAATATGTCGCCCAGCTTAACTTTCTGGGAGAGATATATACTCTGTCCACTATCCTCCCTGTACACTGCCTAAGACACATCTATCTATCTATCTACACATATGTGCACACAGTGGGTTAAATAGGTATTGAACACGTCACCAACTTTCTAAATAAACATACTTTATTTCTAAAAGTGCTATTGACTTGTAAATGTGGCCAGATGTCGGTAGAAGCAGATTCAATCCACATAGGCAAAGAAATCAAACTATAGATGCCCATAAATTAGGTTATGTGTAATTTTGAGAAATGACACAAGGAAGAAGTATTGAACACACATATAGAAATTTAATACTTCGTACAAAAGCCTTTGTTGGTGATGACAGCTTCAAGATGCCTCCTGTATGGAGAAACTAGTTGCATGCATTGCTCAGGCGTGATTTTGGCCAATGCTTCCACACAAACACTCTTCAAATCCTGACCATTTTCCAGAGGGCAACAAGTAAAGGCCTTCATAATGACAGACAACAGTGCAATATGTGGGGGGTTCCTGACTTTTCCCCAGCAGACGATGATGATGGGGGAGATATGGATCCTGCATATCCGATTTTGGACTGCTGATCTTTTTGTACTTAGCAAGATAGGCCAAAGCTAAAAGAGTCTGATAGTGACTTTGTCATAAAGAAGAAGGTAGAAGTCAGTAGAGATAGCTGCCGGATGAATGAATGATTGACTGATAGCTATCTATTGTGTGTCTGGAGCTTAAGTCACAATGGGAGGTTGAACAAAACTTTACAATATATAATTTTCATCCGGGTTATACAAATAAATTCATGTAATCATGTGATAATATGTAATACTTGGTTGGCTTCTAGTACAATTGCTGGTGTTTCCACTTACAAGATTGGTTTTGCAGAGCATGCTTGTGTTCTCATTAGGGGGTGGAGAGTTAAAGAGAGAAGAAAGAAAATTGGTCATTCAATAGACAACGTTCAAAATATTGACGCAGTTGTGTGTTTTGTTGTAAATTACCGGAGTTGTTTACTACTTTAATAATGAAATTAACATTATCAGTTAGGTGGTCTGACACCCCCAAGATTAGATGTTATCAGCTTTTGCAGAGAACTGCAGCTCAGCTCTTGTTCTTCTGAATAAAAAGTATATGGAGATGTACAATGTTTACATAAGGAGATGAAAACGGGTAATCGTAGGAAAGCCAGAGGCCAGATAGGTCATCAATATCTGAGTAGTAGTCAACCTGATTCATGTTTTTCATTAAAACAAAAAAATAATGTAATGAAAATAAATACTGATAATGTTGATAATTTAATGCAGCGAATGCTGATCATTTTTTCTGGTTGTTTTTTGCTGTTTTTCCTATAGAATAAACAGTTTTCCTTTACAAAGTCCCATAATGTTTTAATGGTTCTAATTTTAAATATGAAAAGTTTACAGCATACAAAATTTCTAAAACAATTTTTTATAAATATTTCATTATGTGATGTTTTGTTAATTCATTAGGTCCAAAAAGTCCATTAATGTCTGAAATAGTATGGAAAAGCCTCCTGTTGTTTAAAATTCTATTAGGAAACCCATTTACCTTTATTTTGTTAATCTTATCTCACTCTACTTAAACAAGGTAATTGTGAGCTAATCACCACAGCAGAGGACATTAAGCCTCTAACACAATAATTTTCTAATAATATGCATTTTTTAGTTTAAGACATGAAAAACAGGTCCTAAACGTGGTTAAAAAGCTATACATGAAACAAAATTCCCTGAAATTGCAGAGATGTTTTCTCCATTTCATCAGGTGAAAGAAAGAGGTAGAGAGACAGATTTACTTCCTCTATATAAGCCCCCAAGCCCCTCACATAGAAAGACCAGCCTCCACCCTCCTCTCAGAGAGACAGTATTACCTCCCCTATATAAGCCCCACCCTCCTTACATACTATGCACCTACCTCTTAAAGCAACATCACTCTTGCTTAAAATCTACACTGCTATGCAAAACAAAACTGAAGGAGTTAAAAGGTCCGCCCTCCCAAAGTCATGTCCTTCTCTGCTTAGTGCTAAAGTGGTTTCCTTGTGGATGAGATTTATTGTGCATGGGCTTCAGGACAGACTTTCTTTGTATATGACACCCTTATATCTCATTCTACTGCAGGGCAAGCTGCATTGTGTCATATTTTCCTTTCTACTTCTTTAGTTAACTTCGGTGAAATTGCATGTCAATTTTCTTCAACCCTTCATAAGAAAAGACGTTCCTGTTTAGCTATTAACGTCGAAGGTCGCTTATGAAGTCATTTTGTTAGACCGACCGTGAGGACCCAAACGGATTTCCACATACGGGGATCATTCCCATGCAGGGAATGTAACGTGTGTGGTTTCATGGTGCACACTCATTGTTTTACCAACCCAGTGGATTTATGTGAATATCAGTTAAGGGATTATATCAATTGCAAAATGCATAATATTGTGTATGCACTGGTCTGTCCATGTCCCATGGTGTATGTCAGTCAGACGTCTCAAGAATTACACAAACGTGTGCAACAGCACACATCCAACATTAACTTGGTTAGGTCAGATCTGGCCAAGGGCAAAACTTTGACTTCAGTGGTCTCCCCATTTTTGGAGTGTCTCAATGGACAAACCAGTGGACTCATGGTGGGGGGCCTTCAGAGGGTCAAGCCAAACATTCGTTAATCTGATCGACAGGGTGAGCTATTGCGATTGGAGTCTAGGTGGATATTTCAATTGAATTTGGTTAGGCCCGGTGGCAGAAATGAGGATTTATCCTTTACCAGTTTTTTTACGGCATAATCATTTTTTTGCATTGTGAGGTCATACTAGCGGTAAATTATGTGTGGTTGCTTATGTGGCGCCCCTGAGGCTCAGTCGCCACAGAGGTACTGCACCTCCTCCTGAAGAGTGATATCCCACCATCCAGGTAAGGTGGAGACTCCTGACCGCACTCCAACACCCGCAACCCACACCACAAAGTAGTGTAGCAAAGCACCTTCGGCGGCTCTCTGCTTGGAGTGTAGCATAGCACCCCTTGGTGGCTCCCTGCTTGGAACACGAAACGTGCTGGGAGGTGGGTGGAGTTTAGTTTGCACTAAAAGAGAGGGAAGAGTTGAGCAGAGAAGTCAGTTGTGGAGGAAGTGAGTTGTTGAGGGAAGAGGGAGAAGAAGATCCCCGGAGAGAGGGATAGATGGATGGAAGTGCTGCAGCAGATCCCAGTGACCTGGGTCTGCTGGCACGGGAAAGGAAGAGAGAGAGAGCAACATAGACTGAAAGCCTGATTTTCCATAGAAAGAAAGATTAGTACGGAACGTGAGGAGTAAAAGGGAACAGAGGACGTGGGTTAGAGGAGAACCCTTCCTAGAAGTTCCAAGCGCAAGGCCGGGGCCCAGTCCCCGAGGTTGTATGGATACTAATGGTCCTGCAGCAGACACCAGAGGAATTGAAGTAGTGACCACTTTATTCCCACACAAGACTTGGGGGCACAACAGCAACTGGATAGTGATCCGGAACTTAGTAGCAAGGAGTCCCCGAAGCAGGCTACAGCTGTCGGCCGTACAAGTAGAGTTCATAAGAACATCGGACAAGAGGAACTCTAGAGTAACTCAGTACTAGGAGTACTTCATTTAAAGGGTCTATAAGAGGAGACGTTCAGAAAGGCACATGTTGGCGGAGTGTTGGGAAGGAGTATTCCATCTGGCCTGGAGGTTGACTGAGTCCCTGAGCCGGAGGACGCGGCACGGAGGCAGGCACCTGTTTGTACAACAGACTGTGAGTAAAGCTTTGGAGCTATATGCCCTCGTGTCCTCCACTTATTCCCTGCGCCAACCTGCCCAGCACTGCTACCCCCTCTGCGCCTGACACTGCACCATCTATGTGTCACTTCACCTATACTGCCCTGGGACTACAGCCCTGCCTATGGAGGGCTATAACATCATTGCTGCACCACACCATCTGTCCCAGAGGATTTGTCTGCAGCGTCGGCTTACATCTCCATTGCTGAACACCACAGGTGGCGTCACGAATCACATAAACTTTCACCACCACAAGCACACTGAAACAACTCCCCTTTACAATGGGCGCCCAGGGCCACGGGCCGGGTCCCAGCTGCCGTGACATCTCCCATTGAAGCTCATCGGGCCCGGTACCTAGTACCCCACAGCCCTGGGAGGGCGACCCATTTATGATCCACAAATATTTCATTGGTGATAATTATACAAATTACCATTCTTGTCAGTAGTTTGTAATTGAATAGTGCAATTTTTTAATTTAAGTGGTTTATTATGTGATCGGATTAATAATGTTTACATTTATTTTGTTTAATATTATGTGGCTATGTATAGATTATACATTTTGATAAATGATTTAATTGGTGTACTCTGTGAAGAATTTATGTAGCCCAGGGTGATTGCTTATTATGTGGATTATTTTAAATTAGGATTTGATTATTATTTGGTCTCTGTGGTGCTATTGTGGGCGGACAATGGAGATTTGTCTGCATCCACATGTGGTTGCGCGTTTTTGCCTGTGTGGGCTGTGCTTGCTTCTGTAATGTGGAGCGCAGACATGTAATTTCCTGCCACCTGGAATGCAGGATTTACGGTGCTTGGACCGCAGGCGCGTCATTCATTGCCGTCTGGAACGGCGGCTATTGGCGCATACGCACTGACTCATTCTAACTACACACCACTTCTATCACCTGGTGGACGCCGCATGCAGGTGACGGCGCCCGTTGTAGTGATTGCAATTGCACTATATATGGGGCTCTGTTTTACATTGAACTACCTCACCTGACAAAGCTGCAGCAGGCAGCGACACGCTTTGGACACAGTGGGCAGAGTGATTTCCCCTGGGTAATTATGATGTGATTGTGTCAAAAATTCTTTTTACATGACTTGCATGAGAAAAACTTTTTCTTTCTAGTGACCATGGGACCGTGTCCATCCGGCTCTTTTTTCTATATATATATAACTGGCTTATGTGATCTATTTGCAAATAATACAGATGCCTGGAGACACATTTTGTGGATAATTGGGCATATATTTTGGTCCGCCCAAATTTATATTCTGGTAGGCTAGGCTTACCTTCTCAAATAAAAGAGAATTAATATCTTTTGTTCACTAGTATTGTTTCTCCTGCAAGTCTTTTTGACATTCTTATAAATAACTTAAGCTGTACAAATGTATGTATTACCCTTGGTGTATTGGGAAAGATATATTGTTATTTGAAATATATACAATTTGTGTACATGTAGTTGATTGATGGAATATAATTGTATACTTCTCTAACCTCAAATATTCACTTGCCCACATTTCTGTTCCATTGTTTTTAATTGTTTTTTATCTTGCACTTTGGTCTGTCTGGAATTTGTATGTTCAATAAAGCCTTTTTTATATGATATACGCTCTGAGTGTGCACTTTTTCTGTACTTCTTTTTCTCATTAGCAATTCCATCTTTGTTAAATTTTTGTATCTTTTGCCTCAGTATTCTGACTGATAAATAAAGCTTTGCTGAACTTCTTGCAACATCACTTTTCTGCTGTAAAAATATTATTTTCTCTCAGGTCTTGTGATATTTCTCTTCCATGTGTTGCCATTGATGACGCCATGAAATGGGAAGGAATTTTTTTCTTAAGTAACACCCTTTTATAGTTAAATGTCTGATGGAAATTGGAATCAGCAAAAGAAAATGCCTTCCGATCTTCACCTCAAGTATACGCGTATTATTACCCTCACAGGTCTATTGATGTGTGATTAGAACTCATTATTAAGAGGGTAGTCTGTATGAGGCTCTAAGAACTGTGTATAGTTCATCAAGCACTGACGTGTTGTTTTTTGATTGGTGTAGTGGGGAGAGTGTTTTAGACTTTACATAGATTCTCAATGTACAGACCTGCGTTTTGTGTGGGCTAACTCTTTCTGAATAAAGATTCATTGAGACAGGAATCAATTGATTTGTATGTAGTTGATTGGTGATTTTTTGTGAGCAGAACGTGCTCCTTGAATAACAGCTACAAAGGTTATATAATTCTATAATGTGGATGAATGTAGACGTGGGTCTGCTCTCACCTTGAAATGCAGTATTTGCTTCTCAGAGTATCAGTGCTATCGGGCAGTTTGTGATAGCCAAATATTTATTGGGCAGTGATAACAGCTATATTATTCGGACGGGCAGCTTCAGACCTCATTCAGACATATGTGTTTCATATGTATTTGATCTGTGCTTTTCATTGCTTGAAAACATACATAAAAAAGTATAAAAAAAAGGTCAGAATACTCAACCATTCAAATTAATGGGTATGTGCAAAAGAGCCCACCTATGTCATACAAGTGATAGCCATCTTTTACAGCTTAAGGTGTAGGAGAAACTTATGAAACTTGCTCATAAGAAAAAAACAGATCCTGCAAGGATGGTAATATAGATGAAAATCCAATCTGGCACACTGATAAAAAAACATTTTTCTCCTATATAAAACAACTGAGTGAGGCTTTAAACTGACTTATCATTAGGGGGCATGAGAATGATAATTGCCTAGGGCAGCATGAACTATCAATACAGCCCTAACTGTTGTGATGCTCCCTTGTGAAGGCTTCTTTATGATTTTGCAAATGTGGTTGAAAAATGGTGTATAGTGAGCGAGCAAGCTGGTATCTAGGCTAAATAGCGGGTATCCCAGAGCCGCGCAGACCAGGACCAGCTGACGGTACTGGAACCCGGTTACTAAGCAGGAGGTACCTGTGCTAGAAAGCACTACCAAGGACCAGCAGACGTTGCTGGAACTCGGATACCGAGATGGAGGCACCTAAGCCAAAGGCACTGCCGAGAACCAGCTGATGGTGCTGGAACCCGGAGGGGCAGCAGAAGGTACAAGAGGCAATGGAACTACCGAGGACCAGCTGACGGTGCTGGAACCCGGATGGGTAGCAGAAGCTACAAGAGCCAATGGCACTACCGAGGACCAGCTGACGGTACTGGAACCCGGTTACTAAGCAGGAGGTACCTGTGCTAGAAAGCACTACCAAGGACCAGCAGACGTTGCTGGAACTCGGATACCGAGATGGAGGCACCTAAGCCAAAGGCACTGCCGAGAACCAACTGATGGTGCTGGAACCCAGATGGGTAGCAGAAGGTACCCATGAAAAACAAAGTTGCAAGGCCGCGAGCCGGCCGCAGTTACTGAAACCCACAGTCCTACAGGGGGTGCTTGTCCTATTGGCACTACGGAACAAGCCTTTATTGCCAGAACCCGCAGCCCACGTAGGAAGCACCTAAACTGCAGGCACCATAGAGTCGGCTAACCCAACCGCATCACAACAGGACAACGTATTGGTGACAAAGTGACGTTGACACCTCCCAGAAACAGCTGGCGTGCTGGAACCAGGCTAGCCAGGAAGGACTACCTGTGCCAAAGACACTTCTGAGCAGCAACTGGCGGTGTTGGAGCCCAGGGATTACAGTTCAAGCAGAGTGGAGGAAGAGTCCTAATTGCAGCAAGTTTAAAATCTTTAGTTGTGTGAGTGTGGACTGAGCAGCCGTACACACAGCTGGGGATCAGTTGACATTACTGAACCCCAATAACACTGGAGCATATGTTGACTGTGCAGATGGCACTTCTGAGAAGCAACTGGCGGGGTTAGAGCCCAGGATCAATCATGGTGTAGGCTGAGGCCTAATTGGAGCAAGTTTAATATCTGATGCGGGGTGAATGTGGAGGGAGCAGGAGATATTGCCGTACACACAGCAGGGGAGCAACTGGCATTACTGAACCCCACTAACACAGGAGCTAGTGTTTTTCTCTGTGCAGATGGCACTTCTGAGCAACAACTGGTGGTGTTGGAGCCCAGGATCAATCATGGTGTAGGCTGAGGCCTACTTGGAGCAAGTTTAGTATCTGATGTAGTTTGAATGTGGAGGGAGCAGGAGACATTGCCGTACACACAGCAGGGGAGCAGCTGACGTTAATGAACCCCACTTACACAGGAGCTAGTGTTTTTCTCTGTGCAGATGGCACTTCCGAGCAACAACTGGTGGTGTTGGAGGCCTGGATCAATCATGGAGTAGGCTGAAGCCTACTTGGAGAAAGTTTAATATTTGATGTAGTTTGAATGTGGAGGGAGCAGGAGACATTGATGGACACACAGCAGGGGAGCATCTGGCGTTACTGAACCCCACTTACACAGGAGCTAGTGTTTTACTCTGTGCAGACAACACTTCTGAGCAACAACTGGCGGTGTTGGAGCCCAGGGTCAATCATGGAGTAGGCTGAGGCCTAATTGGAGCAAGTTTAATATCTGATGTAGTTTGAATGTGGAGGGAGAAGGAGACATTGTCGTGCACACAGCAGGGAAGCAGCTGGCGTTACTGAACCCCACTAAAACAGGAGCTAGTGTTTTTTTCTGTGCAGACGGCACTTCTGAGCAGCAACTGGTTGTGTTGGAGCCCAGGGATTACAGTTCAGGTGGTAGAAACATGAACACAACAGGAGACCTGGATACTGTTGCCAACCAATTATTTAATCTGGAAGAGGACTGGTAAATTCAGGCGAGATCCAGGCCTTGTTCATTTTCAGAAAAGTAAGCCGGTCAATGTTATCGAAGGATAGTCGCATGCGACGGTCTGTTAGTACACCACCTGCGGCACTAAAGATGCGTTCTGATAATACACTAGCAGCAGGGCAAGCCAGCACCTCCAATACATACTGGCTAAGCTCTGACCAGGTATCCAGCTTAGAGACCCAAAACTTGAAGGGGGAAGAGCCGTCTGGGAGTACATTGAGAGGGCAAGACATGTAGTCTGTCACCATCTGACGGAAACGTTGCCTCCTGCTGACTGGAGCCGTCTGTGATGGTGTAAACATTTGTGGCGGGCACACAAAACTTTGCCACATTTTGGCCATACTGCACAAAGCCAGGGGTACACAAGTCGGTGCCTGTTACACACCAGGACATGAAGGGTATGTTCACCCAGCTTATTTAAGCTTACCTTTTTATCCTTCAGGATTTTGTGTTATATGCTTTATCATACGTTGTTAGGATGATGTACTATTGAGCTCTATTTAGAACCAGTTTTCATGCCATATTACAGCCAGTGCGGTGAATGGAGGCTGCTGTTCCTGTTTTACTATACAATGCAGATGGATAATTGTGCCAACTATTAATATATCCTTTAATATACGGGGGCCGCCTAATCCGTTTCAGCACTGGCTTTGTGCATCCTACTTATTATTAATTGGCATTGTTACACATTTTTACCCGGGTTATGTGCAATATATCAAAGTACGCAGAGGCAGCTCTTTTGAGCAACTATACAGTGTAACATGGTTCACTATACGCCTTTCGGATGGTACTATGTTTACTTGTATGCCACGTCATAACCAGCACTGTAAATGGAGGCGATTTTTTTTTCCCGTTTCACTATACTACATATAAAGGACAATTGTCTTAGCAGCTTATTTTTCTGTTATAGGGGGGCTGCATAATCCATTACAGCACTGGTTATTTTCATCTAGCTGATTACTAATTGGCATTTTCACACATTGTTTACCCGGGTTTAGAGCAATATATAATACTTTGCAGCATAAGCCCTTTGAGCAATACTATATAGCCTTCTGCAACTTTTCCCTGGAGGATTTGTTTGGGCATTCATGCCTATCACAGGCTGTCAATTTGTCTTATCTAGTTCCGGGCCGTTTAAGTGATTTCCCATTTTATTTTTCACTATCCTGTATCTCTGATATGTGTCTTTCTGTTGATAAATAAATATGAATATGCTTGAAATGGATTTGGATTCTATCGTCTCCTTTTTTTACTTACTCTACATGAGAATCGTCTCCATGTAATGAGACTTTATGAGGCATTACCTACAGTATGTATTTTACAAATAATGGAATAAGGATGTTCTTTTGGAGTATTCCTTTTATGGATTATGATGTGGTATAGAACGTCAGACATATATTGCATATTGTTGTTTTTTTAATTTAGTTTTATTACTGGAAAACGAGGGCTTCGGAGGAATTAGGCAAGGTTGAAAGTATGGTTTAATTAAGATTATTAAAGGAGTCTGTGTAATTATTTCAATTAAAAGACTATTTTTGGTGTGTGTGTTTTTATACAATGTGATTATTGGATTAGTAATGGGGGCGTCTTATAGACGCCTCTCCATTACTAACCTCGGGACTTGATGTTACCTGACAATGCAAAGGTGACATCAACCCCCCCAATTATCACCGCACTTGCCACCGCTACAGGGCAAGTGGGAAGAGCAAGGCTAAGTGCCAGAATTGGTGCATCTTCGAGATGCGCTTTTTCTGGGACAGCTAAGAGCTGATGTCTTTAGCCTGGGGGGCCAGCATCCATGGCCCCTTCTTTGGCTATTAATATCAGCCTGTAGCTGCCTGCATAGCCTTTGCTGGTTGTTAATTATAGGGAGACCCTATGTCATTTTTTTAGTGTCCCCCATTTTAATAGCCAGTAAAGGCTAAGTATACAGCTGTGAGCAGATATTAATAGCCTGGGAAGCTTCATAGGTATTGCCCCCTTCCCAGGCTATGAACATCAGCCCCCACCAATTGACTTTCTCTGTGCTGGTTACAAAAATTATGTGGGAGGTGACGCCATTTTTGTCAGAAAAATAATCTTTTATTAATTATTTTATTAAGCTGCACACACTGTACTAAATGTATTTGTCACTGACATCTATTTATCTACTTATTCTATTTTTATTTATTGTATCTAATCCATCTCTTCTATCCTGTCGACTCCTGCTGTGATTATACGCTACAGCGGTTGCTGAATTGCCAGCGACAGGCCCAAAACATCAATGCTCAAGAGGGGATCTGCATGGAGGAATGAGCCAACATACCACCAACAGTGTGTGCCAACCTTGTAAAGACTTACAGAAAACGTTTGACTTCTGTCATTGCCAACAAAGGATATGTAACAAAATATTGAGATGAACTTTTGTTTATGAACAAATACTTATTTCCCACCATAATTTGCAAAATAAATCTTGCCAAATCAGACAAGGTGATTTTCTGGATTTGTTTTCTCATTCTGACTTTCCTAGTTGTGGTCTACCTATGATGTCAACTACAGGCCTCTGTCATCTTTTTAAGTGGGAGAACTTGCACAATTGGTGGCTGACTAAATACTTTTTTCCCCACTGTATGTATTCTATGTGTATATATCTATTCTTTTTACAGTATTCCATTCTAACCTGTTGAGCTGTGATTTTACTGAACGCGGCACGTTGCCGGCTTTTTTTTTTCTTTCCCTCTAGCTGCTGTTCCTAGCTCTTTTACAGACTTCTAAATACTGTTATCGCTATTGATTATGGCATATGGTGGGTTTAAACAGCCAGGTGTTGTCTATCACTTAAGCCAAGCCCCAGCAGCGATCATGAGGGCACAGCTCCTGTGCCCTGCATGAGTACAATGACTTACCTATACATCATAGCTCTGGATACCCTTTCCCGATCATGACGTATTGGTAAGTCAAATTTCATGTAGGGGGTTAAAGCTACGCTACAGAGTTTTCTTTTTATTGCAGCACTGGAGTGGTGCCACTAATCTTATTTCCCTGAACTTTGTCTCATCCTGAAAAGTCACCATCTTCTTCTGTTATCGGTGTTACGCCGGTCAGTCTCCAGCAGTTTGTGACCTCCAATGTTGCTGGGCAAGCCAGAAGTCGCAACTTAATGTAAGTCTATGAGAAACAGAATGATGCAAGATGGAGGCTCGCATAGATTTACATTGAGAGCTTGTGAACTTTACCTCTGACTTCCGATTAGTCAGTAGTTGCGGTCACAAGATGGTGGAAAGAACCGGAGTCGCGTCATGAAAAGCTGAAGACAGCGGCTGGTAAGTGTAAGACTAAGATCAGGGAACTTCATTTAGCGCCACTACTGCACTGAAATAAAAAAAATATGGAATGGCATGTTAACTAGGGCTTGAACTAATGTTAAATGTCCCTTTGTCGAAAATATTATGTGCAGTATTTCCTTTTCTAAAGTGCTGAGAATATTTTTAGAAAAGTTGCCATCAATTAACTTCTTTTTCATTCATTACAGGAGGAAGTTAAGTCTTCTAAGCAATATTACTATATGAATATCAGCTCTGGTGCAAAAAGTCAAAATACATCAAATAATTTTTTTGGGGGGATGGATGGAGAGGGTAAAGGTGATGTGTAAGTCTAACAATGTTTAGATAAAAATATAGAATTTTTTCTCGATTTGTAGTTCTGGAGACGGTGTTTATTTTTCAAAAAAGTAAAAGGGTTTTTACAGCATTTTGTCAGATCATTACTAATTCTTGCACCCCAGATTTCCATTTTAATTCATACAAATGAAAGCTGCAGCAAATTACTTATAATTGTAAATTACAGATTCTGAATAACTGAATACGAATAGACTTATATTTGCAGTTTGATACTCATGTAGACTCTAACTGTAGGTTACATCCACTTAATTTTCTTAGCTGCTAAAATTTTACTGACACAAATTGTGATGAATCCTATAGCTAGAGAATAACATGTTAGAGAGAAAAACAATTGGGCTTAAAGTATGCAAAGGATTATATTACGACACGACTGCAACCATTATATACTCCATCTGTCTTTTACATACAGTATTTTATATACAGCTATAATATTATAACCACCTACCTAATCTTTTGCATGTTCACCTCTGACTCCTAAAACAATTCTGACTCATTGAGGTATGGACTCCGCAAGACCTTTAACAACTTATGAACTTGCTCATTTTGGGCCTTTAGTACACAACAAATTTTATTTTTCTTTGTGTTTTCATTATCATAATTCAGGAGCAATATAATTCTTAATCACTTGTAATTGTAGCAATACAAGGGCTTGTTTTTGGGGGGATGAGTTAAATTAATCAGTGGCAACATTCTAGTGTACATATAACTTATTACTAGAGATGAGCAAACCTTTCAAGGTTCGGTTTGGTTCAGATTCGCCGAAAAGCTCGCCGAACAGTTCGTCGAACATATCCAAACCCCGTTAGATTTAATGGGAGGGCAAACACATTGACAACACCATAAGGGGTGAAAAAAGCTTCCCAAACAGCTTAAATTATGGGCAGACACCATGAAAAGTGGCATCAATTAACCCACAGTAGAAATTTGCAAATGGCACAGAAACAGTCTGCCATGGGCCATGATTGAGGTATCAGGGCCTGGCCCAGCATTTACAGCTTGGAATTGAAGTTTCAATGAGGACCTGATGGGTAAGGGAGCAGTGTAAGCATTCTTAGCTGGGAGACCTCACACCTCATGCAACACTTCAATTTTTTTTTATTTCAGCCAAACTCAGATGGCGCAAACTTCAGTTTCATTGACTGCTATTGATAGAAAAACTTAAGAATAGTAACACAGGTAGTTGACTGAAAGTAAGTACAGGCCTGCCTGTCTGGGACCCCTACTTAAACAGACAACCTGCTAGAGTGGAGACCCAACTTTGAGTAACATTTCAAAAAATGATTGTTACACAGCACTAAAGTGCCATCAATTTCCACAGTATAGAAACAGTATTATAGGCCTCTGACACTTCTACTACAAGCAACCCACCAGATGGCGACTCAAGTTTGAGTCTACACATTACAAAAAATAAATCTCATACAGCATTAAAGTGGCCTCAATTTCCACAGAGTAGAAACAGTATAATAGGCCTCTGACACACCTTCTACCACAGGCAACTAACCAGATTGAGACCTAACTTTGAGTCTACATATTTCAAAAAATAATTGTCACATGGCACTAAAGTGACATCAATTTCCAAAACATAGAAACAGTTTAATAGGCTTCTGACACACTTTCTACTACAGGCAACCCATCAGATAGAGACCCAACTTTGAGTCTCTACATTTAAAAAAAATTGTCACACATTACGAAATAGGCTACAATTTCCACAGAGTACAAACATTATAATAGGCCTCTGACACGCCTTCTACTACAGGCAAGCCACCAGATGGAGACCCATCTTTGAGTCTCCGCATTTCAAAAAATAATTGTCACAGCATTAAAGTGCCATCAATTTCCACAGAGTCGAAACAGTATAATAAGTCGCTGACACATATTCTATTACAGGCAACCCACCAGATGGAGACCCAACTTAGAGTCCACACATTTCAAAAATTGTTTGTAACATCAGCAGCAATAGCAACAGCAGGCACAGAAAATACCACAAAGATGGCTAGACTGCAATAACATAAAATCAATATACGAGACTAAAAACGACACCATCGCTCAGTCTACCTACTTTGCGACTAGGGTGCAAAAGTCATCGGAGATCCATGACTTGTTCATTTTGATGAAATTTAGCTGTTCTACACTTTGAGGGGACAGCCGGATGCGCTCACCCATCAGGACACCACCAGCAGTGGTGAAGACATGTTCTGAGAGAACGCTGGCCTCTGGGCATAACAAAATCTCCAAGACGTGGCAAGCGAGTTCAGGTCACTCTTCCATTTTGGAAGGCCGAAATGTAAAAGGGTCCAAACCCCCCATGATGGCATTGATATTGAGCTCCAGATACTACTGCACCATCCTCTCCAGTCATTCACAAATGTCAGACTTGGACTCTGTTCTACTTTTTCATGGGCTGATCTAATAAAAGTGTTAAACAACTCACAGAAATTACTTATGCCACTTACACTGCTGCAGCTGATAATGTTTTGGCAATGACACCTTGACGTTCCAGGGATGAACGTCAACAAATGGGATGCACACTGTGTGCCTCACTACTGTCTTGTGGAAAACCACTCTCAAGATTGACTACAAGCGTATTTCTATACTCCAGCATGTGTGCATCTCTTTCTGGAGGGGAAGCACTTGGCGAAATTTACTGTTGTACTGTACTGTGGATCTGGAATGGCAACCCAATAGTCAGCACTATTTCTAATCCTAAAAATATGAGAATGAAGTTGAAGATAGTGCAGCAAGAAGGCGCTCTTGTGTCAGGCACTTGTATGAGGTCCAAGTCCATACTGCTTTGGTGGTGGGGTAACACTCAAATTGCTTCCTCTGTCCCCTCCCACCAGCCACGAACAACAGAAAGTGTATCATTAGCCTCTTCATCTCCTGACTGTTGCACTTCCATCACCTTGTCCTCCTCAATTTGTTCCTCGGCTCCTGCATCTTCCCTAACAGTTTGTCGGGTACCATAAGCACCCCTTGATCACTGTAAGTCACCCTCCCATTGCATCCACCTGTGCGATGTCAATCCAGAAATTTGAGATATTGTTATCCCTTTCGCATCCTCCTCTGCTCCCAACTCTTCCTCTGGGACCACCACCTCCTCACGCAGACTATTCAAAGTGTGCTCAAGGATGTAGATGACCAGAATTGTGATGCTGATGATGGTATAGTCAACGCTAACCATCTTAGTAGCTATTTCAAAACCGTTCAGAAGTGTGCAGAGGTCCTTCATATGCACCCACTCTGCAAGCATGATTTTCACCACATCTGGAGGGAATTGGTCCAGGTTATGCAAATGATCATACTACACTTGGGCTCGTCACTGCCACCACAGCCGTTGCAATGTTCCATGTCGGAACATCACTAATCAAATGGTTAACTTGTAGACAGAAAGACCTCTGAAGCGATGCAAGTCGATGACCTGCGGGGTGCAATCATTGTTAGTGAGCACACATCGACCGTGCTTTCTGCAGCAGCACATCCAGGCTGGGATAGTGGAGGAGAAATTGATGTACCACCAGATTGAGCATATGAGCCATGCAAAGCATGTGTGTGAGGTTGCCACAGCATAGGGTCGCCACCAGGTTTGCACTTTTACCAAATATGGCCTTCCATAGCACTAGGCTTAGAGGAGACAGCCATTGCTCTAAATCAGCCGGGATATCTTTCCACAATTCTTGAGCTGTGTGACTATAATCTCCAAGGCATATTAATTTAAACACTGGCAGATTGCGGTGAGCCACGGCTGCACAATACCAAGGTGGAGGAGATCTGAAATGTTGACATGATGTGTAGCACAGGCACAGCTTTCTTAGAGAAGTAATGGCGACTAGGCAACTGGTACTTGGGGACTATGATGGCCGTAAACTTTTGGAAACTGTCTGTATTCATCAGGTGGAAAGGCAGCATTTCAGTTGTCAACGGACTTGAGATGGTGGAGTTCAAGCTCTTAGTGTCACGTCACCGTCAGACGTGAAGCCTGCTGTTCCGCCCTCAGCCACCAGGAGGCAACGGACTGTCACGCCGCCCTCGGGCTCGGGGCATGCTGTCCAGGCCTCGGCCACCAGGAGGCGCCGGACTGACACATCACTGTCGAACTCAGGGCCTGCTGTTCCTGCCTCGGTCACTGGGAGGTGCCGTGGTTCACGCCCGAGTGATAGCGGCAACAGTGAAAGGGCTTCTGCGCAGACGTCTAGTGGACGCAGACTCCGCTCCTCTGTCAGTCATGAAGAGGTTGGTGCATCGTCATCGGGTCTGGTTCTGGGGGCGGTCCTGATGACATCAGCAGGCCGGGAGCCTGTGAGAGATGACCTGATCCCTCAAATACTTTGGGACTGGGCTTGCAAGCCGCCGGATATATTCTTGGTTCCCCTGCGTGCTACTTTGTGATTTACTATAGTTTATTCTGTACCTCTGCCGTCCTCCTGGTTTATGATTCTGACTTTGGCCTGAATTTGACTCTGCTTTTGCCTAACGATTCTGTACCTCTGCCGACCTCTTGGTTTATGATTCTGACTTCGGCCTGAATTTGACTCCGCTATTGTCTGCCGCTTTTGTACTTTTGCTGCCCGCTTGGTTAAGACTCGGATACCTGACTTCGCTTTTGCTCCGTTTTTTTACCCCTCTCTGGCGACCGTCCTGCTCTGGCCCGCTGCTCATATTCAGACAGCACCTCCTGGGCTCTGCTGTAAATCCAGATCCCTGTATAGGGGTAAAGGGTATCGGGTTGCTCGGGGTGCTGTCTTACTGCAGCCCAGACTTGCAGACGGACGTCACATTATATCCGGCCCAAAAATAAAACTGCTTCTTGTACATATTCCCAACATATATAAAAGCAGTTTCTCTGAACTTTTTTTTTTTCCTCTTCTCCTACCTGAGCTGATCACTGGCCTAAAACACCTGTTATTAGCTTCAGTGCACAGCCTGGAAGATCATTCTCACCATCCTGCTCAAGCATGCTGCAGTCAGGAGACTCCAAGCACAAATCTGAATGTCAGAGATCCATACCATACGGGAACATCGTCCTCTGGGCAGCTCCTTCTATGGTTGCCCAGAGGCTCAGGTACTGCCCGCAGATGCGGCTAAAGTTTTATTACCCATTTCTCTGTATTTTGGTCAGAAATCTCTGTGTTTAAAAGCCTATGTGGATAGCGGGTCTGAGGGGAATTTTATGGACTCTTTGACTGCAAAAAATCTTGGTGTTCCTTTACTGAAACTTAGTGTCCCAATTAAAACCACGGCTATTAATGCCATGTCCATTATTCAGGAGGGGGTTAAATTTGTTACTGCTAAGATTACTATGTCTGTAGGAGCATTACACACCGAGCTTATGTCTTTTTTTTTGTGATGGATAATTTGTCTTCTGCAGTGGTTTTGGGAATGCCTTGGTTACGCCAGCACAATCGTGTCATTGACTGGCACCTGGCAGATGTTGTGCGCTGGAGTTCGCAATGTCAAGAGAATTGCATATCTGTAGCAGTAAATCAAGTTAAGCTTAAAACCCCCTTCATACCGTTTTCTCTCAGGGACTATGAAGATGTTTTTTCTGTTGTAGAGTCTGAGAAGTTACCTCCCCACAGAGAGTATGATTGCCCTATAGATCTGATCCCGGATGCCCGTCTTCCAAAAGGGAGAATATTTAATCTCTCTGGTCCAGAGCGTCAGGCCATGAACGACTATATAACAGACAGCCTAAAAAAAGGGTTTATTAGGCCATCTATTTCACCAGTCGGGGCTGGGTTCTTCTTTATAGAGAAGAAAGACGGTGGTCTCAGACCCTGCATTGACTACCGGGAATTAAATGCAATCACTATAAAGAACCAGTATCTGCTTCCACTCATCCCTGATCTTTTTAATCAGCTATCGGGAGCCCGCTGGTTTACTAAACTTGACCTCCGGGGGGCATACAATCTAGTCCGCATAAGAGATGGGGATGAGTGGAAAACAGCCTTTAATACCCCTCTTGGCCACTTTGAGTACCTTGTAATGCCGTTCGGACTCAGTAACACACCTGCAGTATTTCAGCACTTTGTCAATGACATTTTCAGAGACATTTGTGGGGTGTATGTCGTCGTGTATTTGGATGACATTTTGATTTATTCTGCTGACCCTGTGACACATGCTCGACACGTCCGTTCGGTACTGCAGAGACTGCGAGAAAACTCTTTGTTTGCTAAACTGGAAAAATGTGGGTTTTTTGCTGAGGAGGTACAGTTTTTGGGGTACATGGTCTCCGGCAGAGGGCTCCGCATGGATCCTGCCAAGATCCAACTCATTAAAGCTTGGGTGCAACCCAAATCGCTGAAAGCGCTGCAGCGATTTTTGGGGTTTGCTAATTACTACCGCAAGTTTATCAGGGGTTTCTCAGAGATTGCCAAGCCACTCACGGATCTGACCCGGAAGGGGGCAGACGTGGCCAATTGGAATCCTGAGGCAATTCAGGCATTTTCTACACTAAAGGAGTGCTTTGTGGCCAACCCGGTTTTGGTTCAACCTGACTTAAACCGCCCATTTATTGTAGAAGTGGATGCCTACGAAGTCGGAGTGGGAGCAGTGCTATCGCAAGGCACTGCATCCCTCACTCAGCTTCGCCTGTGTGCTTTTTTTTCCCGCAAATTCTCTGCCACGGAGAAAAACTATGATATCGGCAATCGCGAATTATTGGCAATTAAATGGGTCTTCGAGGAATGGCGCCATTTTCTCGAAGGCGCCAAACACAAGGTCACTGTCATTACAGACCATAAGAACCTGACCTACATGGAGTCAGTGAAAAGACTAAATTCCAGGCAGGCCAGGTGGGCTATGTTCTTCTCTAGGTTTGATTTTTTAATCACCTTTCGCCCTGGTACTAAAAATGTGAGGGCCAATGCCCTCTCTCTCAGTTTTTGTCCCACACAAACCGAGGACTGTGAACCAGTCCCGATTTTGGCCAATGGGATCGTCATGTCGGCAGTGTCCCTGGACCTTCTGGAGGAGATCCACAGGTCTCCAGGACAAGCTCCTGACACTATACCCCCCAAAAAAATTGTTTGTTCCGGCTACCTTTCATCTACAAGTTCTTAAAGAATCACATGACTCTGTTCTGGCAGGCCATCCTGGTCTCAATAATACCACCAGGCTGGTAACTAGGAACTTTTGGTGCCCGACGGTGGTCAAGGACTGTAAGGACTATGTTTCAGCGTGTGAGGTCTGTGCCCACGCCAAGTCCCCCCATAATCGCCCTGCCCGCTGGCTTCAGTCCTTACCCACCCCTGAAGGTCCATGGACCCACATCTCCATGGACTTCATTACAGACCTGCCACCCTCAGATGGAAAAACGTGTATCTGGGTGGTAGTGAACAGGTTCAGCAAACAGTGTCATTTTGTTCCCCTGTCTGGGTTACCTAACTCCGAAACTCTGAGTAAATTGTTCATTGTGCATATTGTACGTCTTCACGGTGTTCCAGCAAATATTGTGTCCGACAGGGGTACCCAGTTCGTCTCAAAATTCTGGAGGGCGTACTGTAAACGCATTGGTGTCGAGTTGTCCTTCTCCTCGGCCTACCACCCTGAAACCAATGGTCAAACTAAACGTACTAACCAGGCCCTGGAACAATACCTCCGCTGTTATGTGTCAGGACATCAGTCTGATTGGGTGGAACATCTGCCTTTGGCTGAGTTTGCGCTAAATAATCAATACCAGGACTCCATTAGGACTATCCCCTTTTTCTGTAACCATGGACTGCATCCATGCTTTGGGTCATTCTCAGCCAAGATGTCGGAGCTCCCTGGGGTAGAGAAAAATATACATTGTCTGAAAACAATTTGGTCTGAGGTACATTCGAATTTGAAAGGAGCTCAGGTTAGACAGGCTTCGGCTGCAAACGGACGACGATCCAAGGGGCCGCAACTGGGAGTTGGAGACAAGGTTTGGCTTTCTACTAAAAACATCAAGCTTAAGGTACCGTCTGCCAAACTGGGTCCCAGGTTTATCGGCCTGTTATGATGAGTCACCGAAGGAGGAAAAAACAAAATACCAGCTAAGTCCAGAAAAACCAGAGAGGTTGGCAGCTATCGGATTGCAGACCCCTGGACCTATCCACAACAACTAGCAGTAGCCGTGGGGGGTTCCTACGGTGCCCTAGACCCCTCGATCACAGCCGGAGAACTAGATAGCCTAAAGACAAAGGGGAAAAACTAAACTTCCCCAGAGCAGACCCCAAAGCAATAGGCAGCCCCCAACATATAATGACGGTGAAGCAAGATGAAAACACTAACACAGATAGAAAGATAGGTTGGGCAAATGATGGGGCCCAAGCTAACTACATAGGACAGGATAGGAAAGCTGCTGTCTGCCATCCGCAAAAACCCTATCAAAATGAGCCAACCGACAGGACCTGAAGTCGCTAGGCTTCAAAAGACTATATCAGCACTCAGGTATTTTCTGAAGACAGAGCAAAAGATCAACAGATCAGAGACAAAAATGGAATTCAGCTCACCCCCGGCCGGGGATGGCAGAACTCCCAAAAAACAAGGCAAAACAAAAACAAAACTGAAGAGTACAAAGCAGAGCAAAAAAACTTAGCTTTGAGATGCAGGAATCAGACTGGTCTCCAAGAATCCAGCAGGAAAATCACCAGCCAGGAAGAAGGGCGTCGGCAGCCTTATATCCAGTCCTCAATTCCAGCCACCTAGTCATCATCTAGCTGCCCAGGTGTTTGATAATCAGCCTCACTACCTTCCTTCACCAGAGGAGGGAGTTCATCAGACCTCAATAGTGAAGGGAAAAATGAACTCACAACATCGGCCCTTACGAAATCATAGAGGTGGTTAATCCAGTAGCTTTCCGTTTAAAACTTCTGCAGTCATTCAAATTACCTAACGTGTTCCACAAGTCTCTCCTCAAGCTATATCGCTCCCCAGTTCACTCTGTCCAGTCCCCTCCTCCTCCTGTTTCGGTCAGGGGTACCTGGGAGTATGAAGTCCAGGGTATCCTTGACTCCCGCCTTGTCAGGGCTCAGTACAGTATCTTGTACACTGGAAGGGCTACGGCCCGGAGGAAAGGTCCTGGGTCCCAGCGGGGAACATCCATACCAAGGCATTAATTAGGAGATTTCATCTCCTTCACCCTGACAAACCGGGTTTTGAGGGTCCGGAGGCACCTCCTGGAGAGGGGGGTACTGTCACCGTCAGACGTGAAGCCTGCTGTTCCGTCCTCAGCCACCAGGAGGCAACGGACTGTCACGTCGCCCTCGGGCTCGGGGCATGCTGTCCAGGCCTTGGCTACCAGGAGGCGCCGGACTGACACATCACTGTCAAACTCAGGGCCTGCTGTTCCTGCCTCGGTCACTGGGAGGCGCCGTGGTTCACGCCCGAGTGATGGTGGCAACAGTGAAAGGGCTTCTGCGCAGACGTCTAGTGGACGCAGACTCCGCTCCTCTGTCAGTCATGAAGGGGTTGATGCATCGTCATCGGGTCTGGTCCTGGGGGCGGTCCTGATGACATCAGCAGGCCGGGAGCCTGTGAGAGATGACCTGATGCCTCAAATACTTTGGGACTGGGCTTGCACGCCACCGGATATATTCTTGGTTCCCCTGCGTGCTACTTTGTGATTTACTATAGTTTATTCTGTACCTCTGCCGTCCTCCTGGTTTATGATTCTGACTTTGGCCTGAATTTGACTCCGCTATTGTCTGCTGCTTTTGTACTTTTGCTGCCCACCTGGTTAAGACTCGGATACCTGACTTTGCTTTTGCTCCGTTTTTTACCCCTCTCTGGCGACCGTCCTGCTCTGGCCCGCTGCTCATATTCAGACAGCGCCTCCTGGGCTCTGCTGTAAATCCAGATCCCTGTATAGGGGTAAAGGGTATCGGGGTTGCTCGGGGTGCTGTCTTACTGCAGCCCAGACTTGCAGACGGACGTCACACTTAGCTTTGTCATGTGTAGGAGGAAACATTTTTTGCGTGACCACAACTGCAGGACCGAGAGCTGGCTGCTGTGCTGAGAGAGATGCAGGTGGAGATGTTATGGTGGATTGAGAAAAATGTGTTGTGCAAGGAGACACAAAAGCAGCCGTCATGTCTACTTCCATAACAGCTGACAGGCTATCACTCACCCCCACTATGATGGATAAACAACTGTAGTTTCTGCAGCCGGAAACCTGTGTGAGAAGACTTGAAATGGTGACGGAGGAGAAAGAAGCAGCAGATGGGGTTGATGGGACAGCCGATGGTTGGTGAAGCCCACTAGTCCACATTTTAACACAGTGACATTCCCACACTAAGGCATGTTGATTGCACATGTGCTGGTTCATGCATGACGTTGTCAAATTATTGCAAAATAAAGGATAGAATCTCCAGCGCTGGACTTCAGTTAAAAATTCATCATTTATTGGAAATTCTTAAAATCGGACAGAAAAAAGTATGAATAAGGACATACAGGCAGATGGGGTCTCTGGTGGTCTCCAACCAACGCGTTTCGAGTTGAGTTACTCATGAGTAAGACCTTCTAGGTCGAAACGTGTTGGTTGGAGACCACCAGAGACCCCATCTGCCTGTATGTCCTTATTCATACTTTTTTCTGTCCGATTTTAAGAATTTCCAATAAATGATGAATTTTTAACTGAAGTCCAGCGCTGGAGATTCTATCCTTTATTTTGCTTCAGTCAACGCCCCTGATCAAGGTGACTCCGTGCGCAGGAGGATTATGGATCGTAACTGAGACTGGTGAGCTGACCTCCCCTTATTTTCCCTATCCTTCTACAACTGTTGTCAAATTATTGCAATTTTTGCCTTTACTGAGTTTATTTTTGCAAATTTGGCAGATAATGTGTGTTGGGTCATTTGTTGCAGTCTTAAAAAGCACCAAGGCTAGGTAAGCCTTGCCGTCCCTGTGAACTGCACACTCGTGACTGGTTGCATTACTTTGTATCTGCGAGGGAAGCCGCAACATAAACATTTTAACTTCCTCCTCATCCTCCTCTGTATGCTACTCGGCTGTGTACCTCTGGGTTCACACCAAGTAGAATCTACAACCTCATCATCATCCTCTCTGTTCTCACACTTTTCACCCTGAGAGTCACCCTCCTCCTCTTACTGCCCTGACACCACAGTACAGTCCACATGCGCTTCTGGTATCTGAGTCTTTTCAGGATCATCTCCACCCTTGGTGGTTTACATCTGGTGATGAGGCTCTGGATACTGCTCGGATCCTACGTCATCCATCCCCACATCAAACATAAATTATTGTGGGCACTGATGCAGATACTTTTCTCTTTTGGATTTTGCAATTCTTTGGCGCAGACCTCTGATACCCATGGAATACAATGTGTGAACAACTCTCAGAATGGCCAATTTAAGGTTCCTCACAGTCAGTTGGGTGATTGGAAATTGTTAAGCTAAGTAAAACAAGGGTGATTGGGGTGCCACCTCTAAGGATTGTATTGTATGTGATGTTAAGGTGAAGTAAGATGAGGAGAGGCCACTTGATGCAGCACTTGCAATCCACTGTAGCTCATACTCTTTCTGAGTTGTCAGAGGGCTTTGGATAGGATGAGATGGTGTTTGTTCAGTTGAGCTTTCATTCACATTAACACCTGACCCACATATTCATCGAACACAAGCCTATTTCTCCTTCCACAACAACCTCGCTTTTTCCTACTCATGCTGTGAGTAGCCTTCCTCTCTTGTATCCTGCTGTTTCACAGCCTTAGGCCTACAGCTGTCAGTCACGTGTCACTAAATGAACAATCACTATCTATTTTCTTAAATAGCGTTTGTGACCAACACTGTTATGTCTACTGATTTTTAAGTGGAAATCTAGCCTTATGATTTGCCTCTGAAACACAGTTTTAGCACAATCGATTTAGAGTAGCTAATTGGGCCTCATGTCTGCAACACTATATTACGCCTAACATTTTTTATGTGAAAATCTGGCCTTCTGAATTGCCACTAAACACAGTTTTAGCACAAACGATTTGAAGTAGCTAATTGTGCCTTGTGGCTGTGTAAGGGAGGGACAGGACTGTAGTTATGAACTGTATTACTGTAGCAGCTGTGTCCAGTCCTTCCCCTACATGAAAAAATACTCTTCTCCTCGGCATACCTGCATCTCCAGATAAAGCTTCACCCAGGCACTTTCCGGGCCACAACAGTCCCTCTTCTAGGCGACCCCCATCAATGGATACACAGTCCAAGACAACTTTAACACTTTCTTTACTTAGGATTTTGCATGTTAGGCCTCTTTCACGCATCAGTTTTTTTGCCATCAGTCACAATCCGTCGTTTTGTGAAAAAAACGGATCCAGCAAATAATGCTGCTGGATCCGTTTTTTTCTCATAGGCTTGTATTAGTGATGGATTGCGACGGATGGCCACATGTTTCATGCATCTTTCAACGGATCTGTCGGAAATTCTGTGTCCTCCAGCTGGACACAATGGACATAGTAACATTTTTTGTGTACGTCGAAAGGTCGGACAGTGACAGATCCAGTGCCATCTGTCATTGGCTATAATGGAAGCCTATGGGTGTAGGATCCGTCGCTGTCCGTCAAAAGACGGACGCGTCGCCGAATTCCGTTTTTAGCAACTGAGCATGCCCCGAATCATTTCCATTCCTTTAATTTAAACCCAAAAGCCTTTCTGGCACATAAAATTATCTCTCGCTCTCATTCTATTCCTTAAAAATTCCTACAACAGCTGCTGCAAAGGATCCGTCAAAAAACTGATCAAGAGCATCAGTTTTTTACAATCTGCGCAGGATGTTTTTTTCACACTTTGACAGATTGTGACTGATTCTAAAAAACTGATGTGTGAAAGAGGTCTTACATCCACAGTTGGTACATCATAACATTTGCTTGCTTCCTCATCTTTCCCTTGCTTGTTGTCACTTCTCTGCAGTACACGCCCAGACCAAACTGTCTTAGACTGGTTCCCAGTTCCTTCCTTGCCTGACCTTGCTATAATGACATTTCCTTCAGCCTGTTTCGCCCCAGACATGAATTAAAAAAGACATCAACAAACTGGAGCAAGTTCAGAAAAGAGCGACCAGAATGGTGACCGGTCTGCAAACCCTGTTTTATGAGGAAAGGTTGCAGGATTTGGGAATGTTTAGTTTTCAAAAGAGAAGACTGAGAGGAGACTTAATAGCTGTCTACAAATATCTAAAGGGCTGTCACATTGTAGAAGGATCAACTTTATTCTCATTTGCACAAGGAAAGACTAGAAGCAATGGGATGAAACTGAATGGGAGGAGACACAGATTAGATATTAGAAAATTTTTTTTAACAGTTAGAGTGATCAATGAGTGGAACAGGCTGCCACGAGAAGTGGTGAGTTCTCCTTCAATGGAAGTCTTCAAACAGAGGCTGGACAGACATCTGACTGGGATGATTTAGCGAATCCTGCTTTGAGCAGGGGGTTGGACCAGATGGCCCAGGAGGTCCCTTCCAACTCTACGATTCTATGATTCTATGATTCATCAGTCACTACGTTTGGTGGCCCCTGGTAAAGCATCCGGCCCATTGTACCGATCTCGCTGACGCTCCAACTCCCTTTATTTCTTTAGTCCAGCCAACTTCAGCATTGGCCCAGGCGATGAGACCTCACATCTTTCCTTTCCTGTTCTGTGCCACTACTAAGGACACTTAGTGGCCATGGATAACGTGGGCTATAACGACTTAACGTTACGTGGCTGCCAAGCTGTCCGGGCCTATAGCCCATGTGGACACTTGGATGCCCTTGCCCCGTCTGACTAAACTGCTCTTCAGCACTAACCTTAACTCCCAGCATCCCCTCCTACAATTAACCCTCTATGAACATCCTATCTGGCCCAACTAGTATGCCCCATCTAGTGGCCCACAACATAATTACATCTTCCTGGTCTATGGAGGAACTATGTACTAAGAGTGCCCTCCTCTAATATCCCAAGAAGGATTCACTAGCTTACCCTAACTATACATAGAAAACAGATACATCATATTATACAATACACAAAGGTAACACGTACATGTGGCAATGCCATTAAAGACTGGTGATAATACATATTTCTATGTAGCAGTACCGCAGACATTAATCAGAAACACTACAATACAGCAATATATACATAGTAACATAGGAGGGACAACTCTGAGGAAGGGAACAAGAAAACATCACATTTCGCTTCCTTGCACCTGCACCGCTATATTAGGCCTAATGATTGTTACGTGGAAATCTGGCCTTCTGGTTTGGCACTGAAACACAGTTTTAGCACAAATAATTTGGTGTAGCTAATTGTGCCTCATGGCTGTACCACAATAATAAGCCTAACGATTTTTAACTGGAAATCTGTCCTTCTTATTTGCCATTGAAACTCAGTGTTAACACAAACGATTTGGAGTAGCTAATGGGGCTTCCTGAGACTGCTACACAGTTTTTGCACAATCTACTTCGATACTGGAAGATCGATTTCACACAGGACAAGTTCACTTTTAGCCAGAGGTGTATCTAGGCTTTCTGGCACCCGGGGCAAGAATTCAGTTCGGTGCCCCCCAGTACATATGCAATTTCCACACTTAGTCATGTACCGACGAGCTGCTCTCCCTAATTCTCTCAATGTTCAGTGAGAAACTGAGAGAAGCAGGAAGAGAAGCTCGTTGTCACAAGACCATAAGTATGAAAGTCGCATATGAGTGAACTGTCCATGTGATGACTACTGGAACTTACAGAGCTGAATCCTGTACTGCACACTTTTAGGATTCTCCCTTACCGGTGGCAAGAGTACACGGTCATATGTCAGCACAAGCATGTGATTTATATACTGTACTTCTGGCCACATTCCGACTAGAGGTGCCCTGCCTCGCGCCATTCATTTTCATTGAGTGAGGCCACACATGTCTAGTCAGCATGTGACCGCATGTGTGTAAATTCCCGGCACAAGAGGATCCTAACAGCGTTCAGTGAACACTGTGAGAATTCCGAAGTCTGCAGTCACATAGAACTGCAGACTCAGCACAAACCTGGACAACCCCTTTAATGTTCCTAACATAAATAAAAACATGAGAATAAGGCTGGTTTCACATTTGCGTTTTTTAGCGCTGGAAAAAAACGCATATGTGCGCATGCGTTTTTTCCCCTATATTTAACATGGGTGCGCATACCTGCGCGCTTGTAAGCGCATGTATGCGATTTTCATGCGCTGCGTTTTTTTGGGGTGTGCGTTTGTATTTTCCAGACGCAGCATGTTGCATTTTTTGGCCCTGCAAAAAAGCGCATGCGCACATATGCGCACGTTTTGCGCTAAAAATGGCCATTATAGCCTATGGATGAGCATATGTGCGCACTGGCATGCTCATGTATGCGTTTTTTTGCATATGCGTTTTTTTTTTTAACCATGGAATTTAGGGGTTTGGGTTAGAGTTAGGGTTAGTTAAGAGGGTTTAGGGTTAGGGTTAGGGTCAGGGTCAGGGTTAGGGTTGGGGTTTGGGTCAGGGTTAGGGTTAAGTATGGTTTGGTTAAGGGTTAGGGTCAGGGTTAGGGTCAGGATTAGGGTTAAGTATGGTTTGGTTAAGGGTTAGGGTCAGGGTTAGGGTTAAGGTTAGGGTTAGGGTCAGGGTTAGGGTTAGGGTTAGGGTCAGGGTTAGGGTTAGGGTCAGGGTTAGGGTTAAGTATGGTTTTGTTAAGGGTTAGGGTCAGGGTTAGGGTTAGGGTTAGGGTTAGGGTCAGGGTTAGGGTTAAGTATGGTTTTGTTAAGGGTTAGGGTCAGGGTTAGGGTTAGGGTTAGGGTTAGGGTTAGGGTTAAGTATGGTTTTGTTAAGGGTTAGGGTCAGGGTTAGGGTTAGGGTTAGGGTCAGGGTTAGGGTTAGGGTTAGGGTTAGGGTTAGGGTCAGGGTTAGGGTTAGGGTCAGGGTTAGGGTTAGGGTTAGGGTTAGTTAGGGTTTAGGGTTTGGGTTAGGGTTAAGTATGATTTGGTTAAGGGTTAGGGTCAGGGTTAGGGTTAGGGTTAGGGTCAGGGTTAGGGTTAGTAAAGTCATGGTTTGGGTTAGTGTGAGGGGCCACCTAAAAATGTTGGAAAAAAACGCAAACGCGGTAAAAACGCACTAAAACGCGTACAAACGCATAAAAACGCTGCGTTTTTTTCATGCATGCTCATAAAAATGCTTGAAAAAAACGCAGCAGTTGCATGCTTTTGTATGCGTTTTTTCAATGCGTTTTTTTGCGGGAAAAACGCGCTGCAAAATAAAGCAAGTGTGAAACTAGCCTAAGTCAGTTTCACAAATAATATTTACGGTACATCCAGGTACCTTATAGATGACGCAGTCTCTGGAGTAGTTCTCCTTCTTTGCTTCTTTTTGTCCAGACCCCATGAGGTTTCTCATTCACATCTCGTCTCTGCAGACTTCCATCTTCTCCGGTCTTCTGCAGCAAATCTCTACACGATGCCCTTAAAGATAGAAGTGTCATTATAATGCTCCTAAAGAAAAATATCTGCAGTACACTGAGCTCCTGTATAAATAATTGTCCCTCATTATATTGTCTGCACAAAATATGACCCCCCACTGTCCCTCTTTTGGTACATGCTCTTCGCACTGACCTCTCTTTTCCAGACTGGGATACCTTTTCACACTGCCCTCTCACACTGTGTCCTTCTTATAGGACAACTACAGTTTCTATACTGTACCTTTTCATCAAATTCCCTTTCCTTGGTATACAGTCCCCTCCTGGCTGTACACTTACATTGTCCCCCCATGCTTTGCCCCCACTACTCCGTCTCTATTCTGTGCCCACTCACTTTCCTCCCCCTATACTGTCACCTCACACTATTCACCTCCTTCCTCATATTGTCTCCTCTAACATCCCCTCTGTTAACCATACTGTCTCCTCATATATTTACCCCCTCACTCTTTAAACTGTCTGCTCACACATACCCCTGACTCCCCATACTGTGTCTGCACACATCCCATCACCCTCACCCCCCATACTGTGTCCACATACATTTTTCCCATCGCTACTCATACTGTGTCCACATATATTTACCTGTTCACTCCCCATACTATCTGCACACATTCCCTCACTCACCGTACTGTGTCTGCACCCATCCCCCATACTGTTTCCTCATACATGCCCTCATACATACATACTCTTCATTTTGAGTCCTCAAATCTCCCCACACATTATATCCCCCATCCCCACTCCAAATCCCCTACACACATTAAATCCCGCCATCCCCACACCAAATCCCCCCACACATTAAGTACCCCCAATCCCCATGAAAAATCCCCCCCACACAGGAAGTGCCCCCATCCCCACTCCAAATCTCCCCACACAATAAATAACCCCCATCCCCACTCCAATTCTCCCCACACATTAAATAGCCTCCAGCCCCATTCAAAATCTCCCCACACATTAAATAACCCCATGCCTACTCCAAATCTCCCTCTATATTAAATAATCCCATCCCTACTCCAAATCCCTCATACATTAAATAACCCCCCATGCCTACTCCAAATCTCCCCATATGTTAAATAACCCCCATCCCAACTCCAAATCTCTCCACACATTAAATAACCCCATCTCCACTCCAAATCTCCCCACACATTAAATAGCCCCTATCCATACTCCAAATCTCCCCCACATTAAATAACCCCCCATCCCCACTCCAAATCTCCCCACACATTAAATAACCCCATCTCCACTCCAAATCTCCCCACACATTAAATAGCCCCTATCCATACTCCAAATCTCCCCCACATTAAATAACCCCCCCATCCCTACTCCAAATCTCCCCACACATTAAGTAACCCCCATCCCTACTCCAAATCCCTCACACACATTAAATAACCCCCATCCCTACCCCAAATCCTTCACGCACATTAAATAACCCCCCTCCCCACTCCAAATCTCCACACATATAAAATAACCCCCATCCCTACTCCAAATCTCCCCACACATTAAGTACTTGAATCTGACAAAAGTAATAAATAAAAAATGAAAATGAACAAATGAAAGTCAGAAATTGCTTTTCAACCATGCTTCCACAGAATTTTTTTAAATATTAAACTCGTGAAATAGGCCTGGACAGAAATTAAGGACATGTTAAATGAAAGTGTGTCCACTAATTAGCATCACAGGTGATGACATTTTTACATTTTTGTGATATATTATTATGACTACATTACTATGAAGGATTGTCATTTTGACTAAAAGGCTAGAGGGACTGCTCCAAAACATTTGCACCTTGGGACTTTTCTCCTAGCTGCGACAAGTCCAGCAAAATATTAAGATCCTAATCTATAGTCATATCATGATATATAGCTTCCCTCAGAATCATAGCCTAGAGGCACCATAGACAATATAATCGTATGCTGGATGCATGTTGATCTATTGCTATAGCTCTACCAGGGGCGGACACAGACTGTAGTGGGCCCCTGTGCAAGAAATTTGTTGGGCCCCGCCCCCTCGCCCTTCATAGGGCAACAAAGTTATTTGCTATTTGTTATCTAATATTGAGGCTATGCAGGGCTGGATATAATATCTGTTGGGTGCTGCTGGGCTGTATTTATTATTTGCCAGTTGCAGCCTCCAAATTATATATACAGGCCAGCAGAGCCTCCAAAAAACATATATAGCCCACTAGCCCAGCATTGCCTCTAGTTGATAATAATTACAGCCGAGCATAGCCTCCAAATAAAATATGGTATACAGCCCAGCATAGCCTTCAGCTAATATATAAAGCCCAGCACAGCATCCAAATAACATATACAGCCCAGCATAGCCTCCAGTTAATATATACAGTCCAGCAACAGCCTTCAGGTAATATATACAGCGCCCAGCACAGACTCCAGGTAATATATACAGCCCAGCACAGCCTCCAGTTAATATATACAGCCCAGCACAGCCTCAAGTTAGTATATACAGCCCAGCACAGCCTTCAGGTAATATATACAGCCCACCACAGCCTCCAGGTAATCCATGCAGCCTAGCATAGCCTCTAAATAACATATATAGCCCAAGACAGCCTCCAGGTATATATATTTAGATGTTAGGCATCGGGTTCCTGTCGCTGCACAGCGGGAATCCCGAGCCTTGCTTCCAGCGGTCTCCCATTCCTCTCCAGCCGCAGAGGAGGTTGCTCACTAAACTCGTCGGTCCCTGCGCTCTGCCCAGACCAGCTCCATGGGTTTGCTTGCTGCTGCCACCTCTGGCACAGCTATGGCAAAGCATGCTGCTCAGCAGCGGGATTCTCCAGGGACTAAGTCCCCATGTCGGGCCACCGAGCATGCCCGTGGAGTGATCTCCCATTGGAGATCGAAGGTCACGTGCTTAGGTCCTGCTCGTGTTCGGATTAGCCCATCCGAGAAGCCAGCAAGGTCCCAGACGCTCACGGCTATAAAAGGCTCGCATGGCCGCTCGGCCATGCGCTAGGATAGACTGTATTTTCAGACTATGAGGAGTGAGTGATGTATGCATGTATGAATGTCTCTGGTGAATTACTTATTAAGAAACCCCTACCCTTGGTACGCATGTGTTATGCAGCCTAGCCTGCTAGTGCCCAGGCTTAGGCGTAGGTAGGTCAGTGTTTGAGTCAGGCATTAGTCCTCACCAGTGACTCCGCACGCCTCAGTGCACGTGCTCCACACTCATTAGCCAGAGTTTATAGCGGCATTCGTGGCAGTGACACCACGCGCTCAGTGGGCCTAGAGGGACTCTAACCCCATGTCCTTGTGGTAGCATTCTGTGGCCGTACACTGTGCACTCTTTTGGCCGGGCTCTGTGAGCTAAACAGGCTCTGGCATCTACATTCAGCGGTCGTGCGGCTCTGTGAATTAACAGAGTTCGCTCTTGTTCACATTGGGTGACGTAACCCACGTGTGACTGTTTTCACACCGCTTATTTCTTCCGCCATTATCTAGCAGCAGTGTACCCCCTCTGCACGGTGGACCCCGGGCTGCGAACGCACCTACTACTATTTTATAATTTGGTGCGTTCCGCCAGCCCTAACATTATCCTAGTGCCAGGGTCTGGCTAATAATGGCGGACGAACAACGACTGCATAGATACATCCAGCAGCTGGAGGGTAGGTTTGCAGTGCTAGAGCATTCCACCTCAGCTGCGGGTGTTACCTCGGTCGCTGTTCAAGCAGCTACAGAGGCTGTCTCCCGTGTCTCCACGGCCAGCTCTGCCCCGACCTTGTCTCGCCTCCCTCTGCCCGAGAAGTTCTCGGGTGATAGTGCTTCATGCAGGGGTTTTGTGAGTCAGTGCTCCATTCTCATGGAGTTGCTGGCCACACGATTTCCCTCTGAGCGGGCTAAGGTGGGATTTATCATCTCCCTTCTGTCGGGCAGGGCCTTGGAGTGGGCAACCCCGCTGTGGGAGCGTGGAGATCCCCTGGTACAGAGTGCCACCCATTTTCTGGTCACTCTGAAGCAGGTGTTCCTGGGGCCTCGGGTCACACACAACACCACACTTCAGTTGCTGGCCCTAACCCACGGTTTGTCTCTGGTCAGTCAGTATGCCATCCTCTTCAGAACTCTGGCCTCAAAGCTTGAGTGGCCAGATAAGGTTCTCATACCTATATTCTGGAGAGGTCTGGCTGATCATGTTAAAGACGCCCTGGCCACCAGGGAGGTGCCTACAACTTTGGAGGAGCTCATTACGGTCTCCACCCGAATTAACATTCACTTCACTGAGCGAGGGCTGGAGCGCTCCAAGTCTCGCCAACAAAATAGGTTGGCTCCTAATTTTGCTAGACCGCTGGAACCTCCTGGTCAGCCGCCTGAGCCTCCAGAGGCCATGGAGGTGTCCCGCACGAGGTCCAGGGTCTGGTCCGCGCGGGTACCTTCAGTCTGTTTCCGTTGTCGGCAGACTGGGCACCTTGCTAACCAGTGCCCACAGCGGCCGGGAAACGCTCTCGTCTTGTGGTTATCGGAGAGGGCCTACTAGACACAGCGACTCTCTCCTCTAAGCTCCTGTTTAAAGGGGTGTTAGAGTTTGATTCTTCCACTCTGGTTGTGGAGGTTTGTGTGGACTCTGGAGCAGAGGGCAATTTCATGTCGTCTGCCTTCGCCCAACAACACGCAATCCCCCAGGTCCGGCTACCTCAACCCGTCACTATCAGAGTGGTGAATGGTGCGACACTGCCATCCCAAATCACCCACCAGACGGCTCCACTGAGACTCACTGTCTCCTTCCCATCAGGAGATGCTGTCTCTTCTTGCCATGCCCAAAGGTATCGACCAGGTCCTCCTAGGGGTTCCTAGGTTACGAGCTCACTCTCCTCACATAGAGTGGTCCTCGGGAAAAATCCTCGGTTGGAGCAAGTCCTGCGAGGGTAGGTGTCTGAGCGACTGCTTACAGGTCACTATCTCTGAGGTTCCCACAGATCTCTCCTCACTTCCCAAGCCGTATCAGCAGTATGCAGACATTTTCTCCAAGAGGGCGGCGGAGACCCTTCCGCCGCACCGCCCTTACGACTGTCCTATTGACCTCTTGCCCGGTGCTGAGCCTCCTAGGGGTCGAGTCTACCCCCTATCTCTCCCAGAGACAGAGGCCATGTCTCAGTATGTCAGGGAGAATCTGGCAAGAGGATTCATTAGGAAATCGGTGTCTCCGGTGGGAGCGGGATTCTTCTTTGTCCAAAAGAAGAACGTAGAATTACGTCCATGCATCGATTACAGGGGTCTTAACGCCATAACCGTTAAGAACAAGTATCCTCTACCCCTGATATCGGAACTGTTCGATAGGCTACGGGGAGCGAGAGTGTTTACAAAGCTTGATCTGCGAGGAGCCTATAACCTGATTCGTATCCGTGAGGGGGACGAATGGAAGACGGCACTTAACACCAGAGATGGGCACTATGAATACCTGATGATGCCCTTCGGGCTATGTAAGGCTCCAGCCGTCTTCCAAGACTTTATGAACAATATCTTCTGGGATATGCTTACCACCTTGGTAGTAGTCTATCTGGACGATATTCTCATTTACTATCCAGATATTGACTCCCACCGGAGAGATGTTCGCAAGGTTTTTGATCTCCTGCGGGCAAACTCCCTTTACGCCAAGTTGGAGAAATGTGTGTTTGAGCAGGAGTCCTTGCCTTTCCTGGGCTATATCATCTCGGCCCAGGGGTTGGCCATGGATCCTGCCAAACTACAGGCGGTGATGGATTGGCAGGGACCCCATTCTCTCAAAGCGGTGCAGCGCTTTATGGGGTTCATAAATTACTATCGCGAATTCATCCCCCATTTCTCAACTTTGGTAGTGCCCTTGGTAGCCCTCACCAAGAAGGGTGCAAACCCCAAACTGTGGTTAGAAACTGTCTCCAAGGCCTTCGCTGCTATTAAATCCCACTTCGCTAGCGCTCCCATTCTACATCGCCCCGATGTAGATAAGCCCTTCATTCTGGAGGTGGATGCCTCTTCCGTCGGTGCTGGAACGGTCCTGTTCCAGAACGACTCGCAAGGTCGGAAGCACCCATGCTTCTTCTTCTCTAAGACCTTCACAACGGCAGAGAGGAATTATTCCATCAGGGACAGGGAGCTGCTACCAATGAAGCTTGCCTTCTCAGAGTGGAGACACCTCCTGGAGGGGGCTCGCCACCCTTTCCAGGTGTTCACCGACCAAAAAAATTTGGTCTATCTACAGACAGCCTAGCGGCTGAATTCTCGCCAGGCCAGATGGTCCTTGTTCTTATCCCAATTCCATTTCACCCTGCATTTTCTCTCCGGGGAGAAGAACCTCCGGGCCAACGCTCTTTCTCGCTCCGTGGTGTCATTGGAGGAGGAGCCTCGGCTGATAGTCCCATCGGAGAGCCTGAGGACCGTGGCTCCGGTTGCTCTTGAGTCAGCACCTCCAGGCAAGACTTTTGTCCCTGCCCATCTGTGACCGGAGGTCCTCTCTTGGGCTCATTCGTCCAGGGTGGGGAGACATTTTGGGACCAAGCGGACCTCTGATCTCCTGGCAAGGACGTACTGGTGGCCGCATATGGCCCGTGACATCAGGGACTATATTCAGGCATGCGTCTCTTGCGCCCAGAATTGCTCCTCTCGGCAGCGGCCTGCTGGGTTACTCTATCCCCTGCCGGTAGAGGACAGGCCCTGGGAGATGCTCGGTATGGACTTTGTGGTGGGTCTGCCCAAGTCCAGTGGCAGCACCATCATTTGGGTGGTCACCGATCATAAGATTGTCAGTGACCGGGGTCCTCAGTTTGCGTCTCGGTTCTGGAGAGAGCTCTGTTCTCTGCTCAGCATCGAGCTAAATCTCTCCTTGGCCTATCATCCCAAGACAAACGGATTGGTTGAGAGAGCAAACCAGACCCTGGTGACATATCTGCGACATTTTGTCTTGGCCAGGCAGGATGACGGGGCATCTTTGCTGCCATGGGTGGAGTTCGCTTTGAACAACTCTGTGGCCGACTCCACTGGTCAGACCCCATTCCTCTTAAATTACGGCCAGCATCCGCACGTCCCCGTGCCCATGCCAGTGTCATCCACCGACTCTAGGGTGGCAGACTGGGCGGTGGAGGCATGTGACATTTGGGATCACACGCAGGATGCTATATGGGCCCCCAAGGAGAGAATGAGGGCCTCCGCTGACGCACACAGGCGTTCTGCTCTGACCTTTGCCCTTGGCGACTTAGTGTGGCTTTCTGCCCGAAACATCAGGCTGCGGGTTGAATCCGCTAAGTTCGTACCGCGCTATATTGTCCCTTTCAAGGTCCTCGAGCAGATCAATCCTGTGGTCTATCGCCTGGCCCTTCCACCACACTTGGCCATTTCTGACACGTTTCATGTGTCCCTCCTTAAGCCGGTTCACATGTTCTGGTTTTCTGAGCCATCTGCCGGGACATCAGACCTGTCGTCTGAGGACTTTGAGGTCAATGCCATTGTGGGATGCAAGATGATGCGGGGCAAAAAGTTTTATTTGGTGGATTGGAAGACTCATGGTCCAGAGACTCGGACCTGGGAGCCTGTGGAGAACATCCACGCTCCTCTTCTCATTGCGGAATTTGAGCGGAGCGAGGCTCAGAGAGGAGGGGGGATAATGTTAGGCGTCGGGTTCCTGTTGATGCACAGGGGGAATCCCGAGCCTTGCTTCTGGCGGGCTCACATTCCTCTCCGGCCACAGTGGAGCCTGCTCAGCAAACTCGTCGGTCCCAGCGCTCTGCCCAGACCAGCTCCATGGGTTTGCTTGCTGCTGCCACCTCTGGGGACTAAGTCCCCATGTTGGGTCACTAAGCATGCCCGTGGAGTGATCTCCCACTGGAGATCGATGGTCACATGCTCAGGTCCTACTATTGTTCGGATTGGCCCATCCGAGAAGCCAGGAAGGTCCCGGACGCTCGCGGCTATAAAAGGCTCGCATGGCCGCTCGGCCATGCGCTAGGATAGACTGTATTTTCAGACTATGAGGAGTGAGTGATGTATGCACGTATGAATGTCTCTGGTGAATGAATCATTAAGAAACCCCTACCCTTGGTACGCATGTGTTGTGCAGCCTAGCCTGCTAGTGCCCAGGCTTAGGCGTAGGTAGGTCAGTGCTTGAGTCAGGCATTAGTCCTCACCAGTGACTCCGCACACCTCAGTGCACGTGCTCCACACTCCTTAGCCAGCATATATAGCGGCGTTCGCGGCAGCGACGCCGCGCACTCAGTGGGCCTAGAGGGACTCTAACCCCATGTCCTTGGGATAGCGTTCTGTGGCCGTACACTGTGCGCTCTTTTGGCCGGGCTCTGTGAGCTAAACAGGCTCCGGCATCTACGTTCAGCGGTCGTGCGGCTCTGTGAATTAACAGAGTTCGCTCTTGTTCACATTGGGTGATGTAACCCACGTGTGACTGTTTTCACACAGCTTAATTATTCCGCCATTATCTAGCAGCAGTGTTCCAACTCTGCATGGTGGACCCCGGGCTGTGATGCACCTACTACTATTTTATAATTTGGTGCATTCCGCCAGCCCTAACAATAGGCACCCCATTTCCCTTTGTTTCATAATGCTCTCCCCCATATGCGGTCTACTTTTGGCATAGTGCTTCTCGCCCTATGTGGCCCCCCCAGTTTATGCTGCTTCTCCCCATGTGGCCCCCCAGTTTATGCTCATTCTCCCCCCTATGTCGGCCACTCGATTCATGTTTCTTCTCCCCCATGAGCCACCCCACTCGTGAGCAGCCAAGCATCTCCCCCCGGGGCACCCCCATTCATGAGCAGCCATGCTTCTCCCCAGGGGCCCCCCCTTTCATGAGCAGCCAAGGCCATGCTTCTCCCCAGGCAAGGGGCCCCCCCTCCATTCATGAGCAGCCAGGCCATGCTTCTCCCCAGGCCAGGGGCCCTCCCATTCATGAGCAGCCAGGTCATGCTTCTTCCCAGGCCAGGGGCCCCCCATTCATGATCAGCCAGGCCATGCTACAAGTTCTCCCCAGGCCAGGGGCCCCCACATTCATGAGCATCCAGGCTATGCTTCCCTTCTCCCCAGGCCAGGGACCCCCCATGCATGAGCAGCAAGGCTATGCTTCAGTTCTCCCCCAGGATGGACCCCCCCAAAAATCATGCCTGCCATGCTTCAGTTCTCCCCCAGGAGCCCCCCAAAATCATGCCTACCTCGGTCCCAGTCCCTCAGTCCTGCTCAGCTCTGGTACTCTAACCTGGAGCAGGCAGGGCAGGCCAGACCAAGAAGATCCATCCACTGTCCGCACATTCCTGAGCTGCAGCATTTACAGTTGTAGCCAAAAGTATTGACACCCCTGCAATTCTGTTAGATAATACTCAGTTTCTTCCTGAAAATGATTGCAAACACAAATTCTTTGGTATTATTATCTTCATTTAATTTGTCTTAAATGAAAAAACACAAAAATAATTGTCCTAAAGCCAAATTGGATATAATTCCACACCAAACATAAAAAGAGGGTGGACAAAAGTATTGGCACTGTTCGAAAAGTCATGTGATGCTTCTCTAATTTGTGTAATTAACAGCACCTGTAACTTACCTGTGGCACCTAACAGGTGTTGGCAATAGCGAAATCAAACTTGCAGCCAGTTGACATGGATTAAACTTGACTCAACCTCTGTCCTGTGTCCTTGTGTGTACCACATTGAGCATGGAGAAAAGAAAGAAGACCAAAGAACTGTATGAGGACTTGAGAAACCAAATTGTGATGAAGCATGAGCAATCTCAAGGCTACAAGTCCATCTCCAATGACCTGAATGTTCCTGTGTCTACCGTGCGCAGTGTCATCAAGAAGTTTAAAGCCCATGGCACTGTGGCTAACCTCCCTAGATGTGGACGGAAAAGTAAAATTGACAAGAGATTTCAACGCAAGATTGTGCGGATGTTGGATAAAGAACCTCGACTAACATCCAAACAAGTTCAAGCTGTCCTGCAGTCCGAGGGTACAACAGTGTCAACCCATACTATCCATCAGAGTCTGAATGAAAAGGGACTATATGGTAGGAGACCGAGGAAGACCCCACTTCTTACCCCGAGACATAAAAAAGCCAGGCTGGAGTTTGCCAAAACTTACCTGAAAAAGTCTAAAACATTTTGAAAGAATGTTCTCTGGTCAGATGAGACAAAAGTAAAGCTTTTTGGGCAAAAGCATCAACATAGAGTTTACAGGAGAAAAAAAGAGGCATTTAAAGAAAAGAACACGGTCCCTACAGTCAAACATGGCGGAGGTCCCCTGATGTTTTGGGGTTGCTTTGCTGCCTCTGGCACTGGACTGCTTGACCGAGTGCATGGCATTATGAAGTCTGAAGACTACCAACAAATTTTGCAGCATAATGTAGGGCCCAGTGTGAGAAAGCTGGGTCTCCCTCAGAGGTCATGGGTCTGGCAGCAGCACAATGACCCAAAACACACTTCAAAAAGCACTAGAAAAAGGATTGAGAGAAAGCACTGGAGACTTCTAAGGTGGCCAGCAATGAGTCCAGACCTGAATCCCATAGAACACCTGTGGAGAGATCTAAAAATGGCAGTTTGGAGAAGGCACCCTTCAAATATCAGGGACCTGGAGCAGTTTGCCAAAGAAGAATGGTCAAAAATTCCAGCAGAGCATTGTAAGAAATTCATTGATGGTTACCGGAAGCGGTTGGTCGCAGTTATTTTGGCTAAAGGTTGTGCAGCCAAGTATTAGGCTGAGGGTGCCAATACTTTTGTCTGGCCCATTTTTGGAGTTTTGTGTGAAATGATCAATGTTTTGCTTTTTGCTTTATTCTCTTTTGTGTTTTTTCATTTAAGACAAATTAAATGAAGATAATAATACCAAAGAATTTGTGTTTGCAATCACTTTCAGGAAGAAACTGAGTATTATCTGACAGAATTGCAGGGGTGTCAATACTTTTGGCCACAACTGTAGTTATGGGGCACAACACACAGTGACTTCACAGACACACACTGGCGCTGCGGCTGCAGCCACCGTCCGACCGGCGCCACATGCACAGTGAAGGACAGTCAGTCTGTCCCCTCCTCTCCTCCCCCACAGTGGCAGCGCAGCACAGCATTGATGCTGATCTCACCTCAGGGCTGGCTCGTCTGCACCAGCGCTCGCACTCTCAGGACCCGCTCCTGCGCCTCCCGCAGCGCTGCTCTCCTCCTTGCACCTCGGCTCCGTGGCACTACACATAGTAAATTTGAATAGGTAAATAATTAGCATACCTCCCAACTTTTGAAGAAGAGAAAGAGGGACAAGGGCTGCAGCCGCTGCAAGTTTTAGGTAATGCCCCCGACCACACCCATTTTGTGACTAGTCACACCCATGTCCATGCCCAGCCGCACCCATTTAGCACTGCTGATCACACTGACTGCTATTAGGGGCATAGTGGCTGGCATAATGGGCACAGTGGCTGGTACTGTGGGCACACTGACTGGTACTAAGGAAAAGAAAGAAAGAAAACAGAGAGAGAGAAAAAAGAAAATAGAGAGAGAAAGAAAGAGAGAGAGAGAAAGAAAGAAGAGCGAGAGAGAGAAAAAAAGAAAGAACAGAGAAAGAAGAAAGAATAGAGAGAAAGAAAGAGGGGAAAGAAAGAACAGAGAGAGAAAGAAAGAAAGGGGAAAGAAAGAGCAGAGAAAAATAAAGAGGGGAAATAAAGAAAGAACAGAGAAAAAGAAAGAAAGAGAAAGAACACAGAGAGAAAGTGAGGACATAAAAAAGAACAGAGAGAAAGAAAGAACAGAGAGAGACAGAGGGGAAAGAAAAAAAGAAAGAACAGAGTGAGAAATAAAAAGGGAAAGAAAAAACAGAGAGATAAATAAAGAAGGGACAGAAAAAAAGAACAGAGGGAGACCCAAGGAAAGAGGGGAAAGAAAGAGTAGAGAGAGTGAAAGAAAAAGAAAGAGGAAAAGAAAGAACGAACAGAGAGAGAAAGAAGTAAAGAAAGAAAGAACAAAGAGAACAAAATAAAGATAGAAAGAAAGAAAGAATGAAAGAACAGAGAGAGAAAGAAAGAACAGAGAGAGAAAGAAAAAACAAAGATTAGAGAGAGAAAGAAAGAACAGAGAGAGAGAAAGAAACAGAGAGAAAGAACAGAGAAAGAAACAAAGAAAGATTATATAAAGATACTATAGCAGCCCAGCTCCCATTGTAGTGCCCACCTGAGCCTCACGATGCAGGACATATCATGATCCGCTCACATGGCCGGCATCCCTGATTCCAAGGCGATCCTGCTGTCCGCGCTGTCCGAGGAGGACATGGTGATGGATTTGAAGCATTCCTGGTTCCGTCACAATCTCCTCATGAAATGACCTCAATTGCGGTCAGCTTCCAGCACATCACTTCCGGTGGATCGTCATGTGCGAGTTTTAAAGTGCTCCTCGGTGCTCTGCCATGTACTCCTGTGTCCGTGGAAAAAGCCCACTTTGTATGCCTCATACACACTTGGCTCTGCTCCGTACATCAGTACACATATGGCTCCACTCTGTACACACACGGCTCCGCATACCCCATACACACGCGGCTCCGCTCCGTACACCAAGTACACGTGCGGCTCTGCTCGGTACACCTCGTACACACGCGACTCTGCTCCATACGTCCCTGTACACATGCGGCTCCCCTCCGTACACATGCGGCTCCGCTCCGTACACCTCGTACACATGCGGCTCCGCTCCGTACACCTCGTACACATGCGGCTCCGCTCTGTACACTTCGTTCACACGCAGCTCCGTACACCTTGTACACGCGCGGCTCCACTCTGTACACCTCATACACACGGGGCTCCGCTCCATACACCTCGTACACATGCGGTTCCACTCTGTACACCTTGTACAGGCGCGGCTCCGCTCCATACACCTCGTACACGCACCTCCGCTCCATACATGTCGTACATATGCGGCTCTGCTCCGTACGTACACCTCATACACACACAGCTCCGCTCCGTACACCTCATACACACGCGGTTCTGCTCTGTACACCTCATACACACATGGCTCCGCTCCGTACACCTCAAGCACACGCTGTGCTACATCCACACTGGAAAACCCTCCTGACCCCACACAGAAACTTTACCTCAACCAGCACAGCAAAGTCCTGAGTGCAGACAGACACAGAGGCAGACATGGCCCCTGATCATGTGACCACTGACTCCTCCCCTCTCACAGGTCCTGTGCGCACAGAACACATACAGCCGAGCCACATAGACACGTAGGCCCCTGATCATGTGACCCCTGACTCCTCCCCTCTCACAGGTCCTCTGCGCATAGTGACAGAACACACACAGCCCAGCCACATCATTGCAGGCTGCGTGGCGGCTCAGTGCAATGTGGGAAAAATAGCATCCTGGGCGGGACGCGGGAGAGGGGTGTCAAAATCGGGACGGTTGGAGCCATGAATTAGCCATGCGGTGGTGGAGGCTGGAGGGGCCCCCTCTCCCCAGGGGCCCCCGTTCAATGAACGGACTGCATGGGCGGTAGGTCCGCCCCTGAGCTCTACAATAGGGTATGCAGAGATTTCAAGGGATTGCCGATGTTAAGCGGGGGCTACAAATCGAATCTTAGGGTGTCAACTTCCGCTGCTAGGTAGGATTACAGCTAAAAGGGACCTATTAGGGTCAGTGTAGGATTGACATACTTTATCCCACTCAATTCCTTGCTTCACAACTGATGTTTGAACATCCCCCTATTTAAGGGCTTGTGAGGTGTTTCTTTTTCTTAGTTTTTATCTTCTAATGAATTTTGAATAATTACTCTTAATTGAAATAATTAAAAGTTAAATTTTAAAGGGTTTTTTGGTTTCTCTTTGGTGTATTATTCTAAATACAGTATATACCCACTAAATATTACCTGGTTTTCGTACATACTGTATTCCCCTGTACGCCAAAATGCATGATAAACTCAAGCAAGTCCTCTCGGGATTCTAGTACGGTGTCCCACTTCCTCAAATGGTAGACACATGCTGACCCTAGCAGTCCACTGGACTTAAACTTGGATTTGTTACTACACTTTTGTAACTCCTGATAATACCATGAAGTACTCACCTTTTATTAACACTAGTCACCATATTCTGGTCTAGTTCTATCCTTAACTATGTTGTATACTTTCATATCCTATGAACTAAACCTATTGTCCTTATCTTATGTGCTATGCCATTGCTAAGCCACTTAATTATATGAACAGTACTTAATGGCCTGTCACACTAAGCGATATCGCTAGCAATATCGCTGTAACGTCACTGGTTTTTGTGACGCTATAGCGATATTGCTAGCGATATTGCTATGTCTGATACTTACCTACGACCCGCTCCCCCACTGGTTATCGCTGATCGTGCAAGAACGTCCAGGACCGTTTCTCGTCGTCAGCTTCCTGTGGAGAGACGAGCGTGGAGCCGGGCGGGAGGACGTCAGGATCGCCTCGTCTGACAGGTAAGTAGCGACCCCCGACCTCTGCGATGTCACTGGTGAGATCTGCCTGTGTGGCAGCTCACTAGCGACCACTTAGAGATGTACCAGCGATCCTGACCGCGTCATATCGCTGGTCGGGATCGCTGGTACATCGCTAAGTGTGACAGTACCTTTATACTATCTTAGATCTAACACTGTGCTTACACTGCACTGTGCACTACTTACATTATACATTAACACTTTACTATCTTATACTTTCTTATACAGTGGGGCAAAAAAGTATTTAATCAGTCAGCAATAGTGCAAGTTCCACCACTTAAAAAGATGAGAGGCGTCTGTAATTTACATCATAGGTAGACCTCAACTATGGGACACAAACTGAGAGAAAAAAATCCAGAAAATCACATTGTCTGTTTTTTCATTTTATTTGCATATTATGGTGGAAAATAAGTATTTGGTCAGAAACAAGCAATCAAGATTTCTGGCTCTCACAGACCTGTAACTTCTTCTTTAAGAGTCTCCTCTTTCCTCCACTCATTACCTGTAGATAATGGCACCTGTTTAAACTTGTTATCAGTATAAAAAGACACCTGTGCACACCCTCAAACAGTCTGACTCCAAACTCCACTATGGTGAAGACCAAAGAGCTGTCAAAGGACACCAGAAACAAAATTGTAGCCCTGCACCAGGCTGGGAAGACTGAATCTGCAATAGCCAACCAGCTTGGAGTGAAGAAATCAACTGTGGGAGCAATAATTAGAAAATGGAAGACATACAAGACCACTGATAATCTCCCTCGATCTGGTGCTCCACGCAAAATCCCACCCCGTGGGGTCAGAATGATCACAAGAACGGTGAGCAAAAATCCCAGAACCACGCGGGGGGACCTAGTGAATGAACTGCAGAGAGCTGGGACCAATGTAACAAGGCCTACCATAAGTAACACACTACGCCACCATGGACTCAGATCCTGCAGTGCCAGACGTGTCCCACTGCTTAAGCCTGTACATGTCCGGGCCCGTCTGAAGTTTGCTAGAGAGCATTTGGATGATCCAGAGGAGTTTTGGGAGAATGTCCTATGGTCTGATGAAACCAAACTGGAACTGTTTGGTAGAAACACAACTTGTCGTGTTTGGAGGAAAAAGAATACTGAGTTGCATCCATCAAACACCATACCTACTGTAAAGAATGGTGGTGGAAACATCATGCTTTGGGGCTGTTTCTCTGCAAAGGGGCCAGGACGACTGATCCGGGTACATGAAAGAATGAATGGGGCCATGTATCGTGAGATTTTGAGTGCAAACCTCCTTCCATCAGCAAGGGCATTGAAGATGAAACGTGGCTGGGTCTTTCAACATGACAATGATCCAAAGCACACCGCCAGGACAACGAAGGAGTGGCTTCGTAAGAAGCATTTCAAGGTCCTGGAGTGGCCTAGCCAGTCTCCAGATCTCAACCCTATAGAAAACCTTTGGAGGGAGTTGAAAGTCCGTGTTGCCAAGCGAAAAGCCAAAAACATCACTGCTCTAGAGGAGATCTGCATGGAGGAATGGGCCAACATACCAACAACAGTGTGTGGCAACCTTGTGAAGACTTACAGAAAACGTTTGACCTCTGTCATTGCCAACAAAGGATATATCACAAAGTATTGAGATGAAATTTTGTTTCTGACCAAATAGTTATTTTCCACCATAATATGCAAATAAAATGAAAAAAAACAGACAATGTGATTTTCTGGATTTTTTTTTCTCAGTTTGTCTCCCATAGTTGAGGTCTACCTATGATGTAAATTACAGACGCCTCTCATCTTTTTAAGTGGTGGAACTTGCACTATTGCTGACTGACTAAATACTTTTTTGCCCCACTGTACATTGCATATTTCCATGATGCAATTTGAAAGACACACATCACTATCCACATTACATAGAGAAACCGCATAACACTGTACACACTGTGCTATTAAAATGGGGGAGAAAAGAAAAAAAACCACCAATAAAACATCCCAATATATTAACAACAATGTAATCTTTATTATGTACAAATAATAGTAAATGGTAACAGCTGGGTAACAAAATTAATTCATAATATATAATAATAAAAACATAGACAAGGACGCACACCAGGATATAGGATAATAAAAAGGAAGCCGTATAGAAATTAAGTACAATATTGCATAAGTATAGTATTGCCGTATTAGCCTAATAATGTAAACAGTAAAATAAAGTGCAGTGCACAAATAAAAAATTAATTATACATAATTATGATACTGCCATATTATCACAATAGTGTAAATAATAATATAAAGTGCAGTGTGCAAATATATAATCGGCGGTCACATGATGCGGTTGCCGGGGTCACACATTCGCGTCTACGTGAGCTGCGCGTCATTACCACACCTCCTCCCTGTGATTGGCCCATCCATTACACACCTCCCAACGCTGATTAGTTCTGGGCACTATATAGCCGCACTCTAGTCCCTGTAGACTCCACCCTCTGACGAAAGCGCAAGCCGAAACGCCACTTGGACTCAGGAGCCTGCTTTGTATGTAAGTTTATTGCCCTTAATATATTTCATAATTGCCTTACTGATATCACCTCACCTTGGTATAAGCATTATTGGTGTTATCGTATACATACTACCTTTCATGAATTGCTTTTGATACCTGTTGGTACACATATAATGGGGATTCCCCACTCTTTTTCCAGCCATTACACTGCACTTTAGTAGTGAATCATGTTACTATGATAGTATGGTATCAATTTGGTAATGTATAATTGATTGATTGTACATTTGTGCACTGCACTTTATATTATTATTTGCACTATTGTGATAATATGGCAGCACTATAGTATATAAAATTAATTGATTATATATTTGCACACTGCACTTTATATTATTGTTTACACTATTGTGATAATATGGCGGTATCATAATCATGTATAATTAATTTTTTATTTGTGCACTGCACTTTATTTTACCGTTTGCATTATTAATACGGCAATACTATACTTATGCAATATTGCACTTCATTTCTATACGGCTTCCTTTTTATTATCCTATAACCTGGTGTGCGTCCTTGTCTATGTTTTTATTATTATATATTATGATTTTTTTTTTACCCAGCTGTTACCATATACTATTATTTGTACATAATAAAGATGACATTGTTGTTAATATATTGGGATGTTTTATTGGTTGTTTTTTTCTTTTCTCCCCCCTTTTTATCTCAATTGACATTAGAGGGCTTCATACACATTCTGGTAAAATTGTTAAATAGTGGGACTCCTAGGCTATACACTAAGTGCAAGGGCTGCTAAAACTTAGAAGGAGGCACTGCAATACACCCTGGAAGACAAAAAATTTTGAACGAGTGGTGACCACATAAAGATTTTGAGTGAGAGCTGCCTGTTGACCCTAAAAGGATTTTGAGTGAGGGCAGCCTGATGACCCTATAAAGATTTTTACTAAGGGCTATTTGTTAACCCTATAAAGATTTTGAATGAAGGCCACCTGATGACCCTGTTTATATGGTGTAGGAGAAAAAGAAGAAGCCATGAACCATATATCCTATTTTGGGTGCATGGGAATACATCAGAAAAAGAAACATTTGAATTTGCTTTGTGTTCTGCTGCTGTCATCCCATGGGGTTGAGAAGGTTGGACCATTCCAGGCCTTTTTTTTTTTTTTTTTGAAGAGTCAGTATGTCAGCATTTTCAGTTGACAGGTGAATACTCCTATCAGTTATTATGCACTAAAATCCAGCTGTGATAAAATACTACTGGCAGGGAAGGCCAGCACCTCTAAGGAGTAGATGGACAGTTCATTCCACTTGTCCACTTGTCCAACTTGGATACCCAATAGTTGTACAGCACAGATGAAACATGGATGACACTGGTACGGTCTGGTAGATACTCTTCGCTATCTTCAAAAACTTGTCAGACTATCCTGCCATCATGGCCTGGGTGCTAGGAGGGTCTAATGAAACTGTCCCACATCTTTTATAGTGTTCCCCTGCCTATTTTGGACCTGGTGTGTGTCTCCCTCATCTCTCCTCTTTAGTTGCCCAAGGATGTATGATCTCTGCCACCAGCATTGTCAAAAGCAATTTTTTTTTTTACTAAATATTTGACTAGGGCCTTGTGGTATTGAACCATTTTACTATCCCTCTTCATAGCAAGAAGGAGAGATGGAAAGTTCTCCTTGTTGCAATGGCATGTATGCATACTCACCACACAAGGTTTTGTTTGTGGAAAAAAACGCATTTTCAAGTATGTTTAAAGTCTGCTCAACAACATTTAGACAAGCTTGTGAAATTCTTGTAGAATATAGTCTGGTCAGATGAGATCAAAATTGATATCTTTGAATTCCACAATACACACTATGCTTGGAAGTCAAAAGACACTGCATATCACAGTAAAAACACCATACCAACAGTACAATTTGGAGTTAGGAACATATTGGTATGGGCCTGTTTTTCAACACATGGCACTGGCAAGTTTCATATAATTGAAGAAAGGATGAATGGACAAATGTACTGATACATTCTTGATAAAAATCTGCTGCCATCTACCAGGATGGTGAAGATGAAACGAGGGTGGACATTTATGGAAGGAACTAAAGATCACAGAAGGAACTCATGAAAACTTCAGGACTTGAACAGTGTTTGTGTTTAAGAATGGGCCAAATCTCACCTGAGCAATGCATGCAATTAGTTTCTCTATACAGAAAACGTCTCGAAACTGTCACCGTCTGCAAGGGCTTTTGTATAAAATATTAAATAAATTTCACTAAGCGTGTTCAATACTTTTTTCTTGTGTCATTTCTCATTATTACACATAACTTAACTTATGAAAATTTATGGTTGATTTCTTTGCTTGTGTGGATTGCAAAGGTTGCTACGAACATCTGGTGAGAATTTCATTTCAATAGCACCTTTAGAAATATAATTACTTAGAAAATAGGTGACCTGTTATACTTACATATATATATTTGTATATTTAATCATTTATTTTTTTAAGGAATCAGAGAAGAATACTACAAATGGCACAAAAAAAACCCTCAGGAGATGTCTTTGACACAAAATCAGAATACAGTTCAGATTTTTTAGGATGCTTTGAAATGAAAATGCAAACCTTATTAGTTGATTCTCACAATGGATCTTTTTTCTTTGCCCTGTGTTTGATAAATTACCGCTAATGCATCAAGGCCAATATTACTCCTAGATACTACAGATTGGAGGTTTATTAATCTAAATCATCTGAAAGAAATTGCATTTCTAGAATATTTTATTATTATAGGTAGCTTAAAACAGATGGGTATATCTTTACATTTCCATATTTCAAACAAGTGTTTGAGGAGCTTTTATTCTTGGCATGTTGTTGCTTAGTTACTGCATGACTGCATGGTTTTACCTTATGTCTTAATGACAATCTTGTTTAGCTGTAAGAAAAAATACAACATATAAAAAGGCAATGTGTTAATCACTTTTTCAGAAAATTTTTAATTTAGTCTGACCTCTGAACAGTTTTTATTGTAGAGGAAGTAGAAGAAGAAGAACCAAATTGACATTCACTTAACTTGGGGATATTTATACTGAATGGTTTTCCAAAATGAATGCCAGAAAATTTCGTCTATAACCTTAACTTATATTATTTTGTAATAAAATATATTTAAAAATATCAATTGGCACAAGAATATAACCAAAATGGATACATAATTAGAGATGATAGAAATTATTCGGCAAACGTTCACCAAACTCAAATTTGGCACAAACGTAGCACATTTAGATTCGTGTTCGGTTTCCCAAGCATTTTTACTCGGCAAAATTCGATCAGTCAGGGGCTGAAATTCAGCCCTGGCATTTGAAATCACACATGCCTATGCTGTCCCCGTCCCCAAGCACTAGATGGGATGTATTACTAACCCTGGATGGAAGAAAACAAGATTTATTACAAGACCAATATTTCTACTAATACCCTCGGCCTGCTGGGGTGAGTGACAGAGTCAGTGACTTTCTGCCACAACCCTTAACAATATGGGTGTCTTGAGAACACCGATTCTGTTAACAATATAGCAGATAAGACAGCTTACAACCAGACAGGCCCTTCTGGCATTTGCCAGAAGAGCCAAATGGCCAGTCCGGCTCTGGTCACAGTTGAGTAAATCACTAATGCATTTGTTATTACTTTGGCTAGGGTGTTATGATTAGCTGGGGTTATGGGGGGTCACGTTTGATGAGGGGAGGGGGGTGTCTAGGTCGGAGGAGCTGCAGTGTAATTTTTTTCATTTTTTTCTTTAATAACGGAATGTGTGTATATTCTGGCAGCCAATCAGGGCACAGAAACCATCCACAATGTCATGACACAAGATCTTATGTGATTGGCTGCCGAAATCACATGTCCTTGTCAATATTAAAAGCGACTATTTTGTTTTGCTGCTGCAATTTTCTCAGTGTCACAGTGCAGAGAGGCTAGCTCCTGCTAGTGCTGCTGCTGTGAACTTGTCAGTTAGCTAGATAGAATCCTGTCCTATGTGAAATCAATCTTACAGCATCTAACTAAGTTGTACTAAAACTGTGTTGCAGTCTTAGGAGGCCCCATTTGCTAATCCAAAGCATTTGTAAGAAAAATGTGTTTCAGTGAGAAATTAGAAGGCCAGATATCCGCTTAAAAAACATTAGGCCTAATGTTGGGATGCAGCCAGGAGGCCCAATTTGCTAATCCAAATTGTTTGTGATAAAACTGTGATTCAGTGAGAAGTCAGAAGTCCAGATTTCCACTTAAAAATCATTAAGCCTAAGATTTGGGTGCAGCCAGGAGGCACAATTTGTAAATCCAAATAATTTGTACTAAAACTGTGTTTCAGTGAGAAATCAGGCCAGATTTCCACTTAAAAATTGTTAGGCCTTGTATTGGGGTGCAGCTAGGAGGCCCAATTTGCTAATCCAAATCACTTGTGATAAAACTGTTTCAGTAAAAAATCATAAGGTCACATTTTCTCTTTAAAATCGTTAGGTATAACAGTGTCGTTCAACCACACTGTCTAAGAAAATAAATAGTGACTGACAGGTGTGGACCTAAGGTTGAGGAACAGCGGGTTACAAAAGGGGAAGAGTACATACAAGATGTGTGGGGAAAAGAAAGGTCATGGTGGAAGGGGGAATAAGCTTAGTATTGGATGTGTATGTGGGTTAGGTGTTAATGTGAATGAAAGCTCAACTGAATAAACACCCTCTCGTCCTATCCAAAGACCACTGACAACATCTGTTATTGGAAGGGATACTCCACTCTCTTTCTTTGGCAGCTGCAAAATGGTCTGCCTTGTAGATGAGGCTCAGAAAGAGCATGTGCTACAGTGGATGGCAAGTGATGCATCAAGTGGCCTCTCCTCCTCTTCCTCTTCCTCCACCTTAACATTGTCATGGTTCAGTTCGGAGTTTATTTTCTGCTGTCTTCACTCCGGACTGGTCATGCGGGAGTTAATCTCCTCAGCCTCGTTCTGGAGCTAGCTGGGCTATTTCAGTCTCTCACAGCCTGCTGACCCGTGTTAGTGATAGCTCAAGCTTCCAGTTTAGAGCCTCTGACCCTTGCACCTTCGTCTTCCTCCTGGCTTTGACTGATATTCACGTGTATGACCCGGACTGATTTCTGACCCCGTCTCTTGGTATTCGTCTCTGCTGTTACGTTCCCTCTCTGGCATCTGACTCCCCGGCTTGTACCCCGACCAAGTATTTCGTCTCACGTTTTGGACCCCGTGCTCATGTTCTGGCTTTCTGACTCTCGGCTTGGTATTTTGATTACGTGTATTGCTGCTCCTTCTGGTATGTCTGCTCCTGCTAGTTTCTGACTCGGTTCATCTGGCTATTCTCTCTCATTACCTGTGGCACCTGTGCAGTTGCTCAGGGTTGCTGCTCTTAGTGTGTAACCTCTCTTACCTCACCAGCTCCCCCTGGTGGAGGTTTCACTACAAACAGTACAATCCTCAAAGATGGCACCCCAATCACCCTTCTTTTCCCCACGTCAAAAATTTCCAAATGCCCAACTGACTGTGGGGAACTTCAGATGGGCAATTCTGCAGAGCTGTTCACACATTCTATTCCATCCATGGGCATCAGAGGTCTGCTCCAAAGATTCACAGAATCCAGAGAAGGAAAGCATCAGAGCCAATGCCCAAAATATTTTCATGTTGAATCCGAGGTCTAAAGAAGTAGGGTCCAAGCAGAATCCAGACCCTCATCACCAGACGTTAACCCCTGGGGCAGGAAGAAGAGGAGGGTAACTCTCAGGGTGAGGAGTGTGAGAACAGAGGCATGCACATCTGAGTAGCTCAGAAAGAGGTGGAGAAGAAGAAAAATAAAGATGTTACATTGTAGCTTCCTGCACAGACACTAAGTAATGCAACCACGACAAGCACTGCATCTTCAGCCACAACTTTGGCCATGGCCAACACTGGTTATGAGTGTTCAGTTTGCAGCGGCGGCGAGGATTGCCTAGCATTCACCTTTTGTGAGACCGCAAAGGATCACCCAACTCACATTATCTGTCAAAATTGCAAAAAAAAAAAATCAGTAGAGGCAAAAATTGAAATAATTTGACAACTACATGCATGAATGGCCACATGAGCAATCAACATGCCTTCGCTTTGGAATCTCACTGCGCTAAAATTCTGACTAGTGAGCCTCTGAAACCACTGGCCGTCCCATCAACCACAACTCATCCATATCTGCAGCCGCAGAAAATCACAGAAAATCCACTGGTTTACCCACTACAGTTGAGTTGAGTGAGAGCCCGGTTAGCTGTTGTGGAAGTGGAGATGTGTGCTGCTTTTGTGTTAGCTAGTATAACACATCTTTATCAATTCACCATAACATCTATGCCTGCTCCTCACTCACAGTCCAGCAATTTGTCCTGTTCACCCTACTCCACCCTCTCTCAGCACAGCAGCTAGCCCTCGGTCCCTCAGTTGTGGTCACGTAAAAATGTTTCCTCCTACATATGCCAAAGCTAAGAGCTTGAACTCCACTATCTCCAAACTGTTGGCCACAGACAGAAATGCTGCCTAACCAACATGGTGGGTACAGATGGATTCAGAAAGTTCATGTCAATTGCAGTCCCCCAGTACCAGTTGCCCAGTCACCATTACTTCTCTAAGAAAGCTGTACCTGCACTACACGAGCATGTCAGAATCACCCATTCCCTGAAAACATCTTTGTTTGTCTGGGTGCCTTTCACCACTGACATCTGGACCAACAAACATGGGCAGAGGCTTTGCATCTGGCTGACTTGGCACTAGGTGACTCTGGTGTCTGTGGGGGCATGTGTTCAAGGGGCTGCTCCACAAGTCTTGGAATCCCCATGGCTTGCGGGACAAACCTCTTTATCTTACACTTCCTCCACTGCTTCTGGCTCTTCCACCTCCTCTAGAGTCTCCACCTGTGTCCTCAACAGCTCCCTTAATCAGACACACGTTACAACTGTGCAGATATGCAGCCATGGCTCACGTCAATCAAGCAGTGTAACAATTATTATGCCTTCGAGATCTCAGTTACTCAGCTCAAGAGTTATGGAATGTTTTCCAGGCTGATTTAGAGCAATGGCTGTCTCCACTGAACCTGGAACCAAGGAAGGCCATGTGAGATTACAGTGGTAACGTCACACACGTCTTGCATGGCTCACGTCCTCAGCCTGGTGGTACAGCAACTTCTATGCCACTATCCCTGCCTGGATGCGGTGCTGCAAAAACCAGGGTTGCTGTGTGCTCAGTTCCAATGATCGCAACCCGCATGTCATCGACTTGCATGTTGCAGCGACTGTGGCAGCAGTGATGAGACCTGGTGTAGTATGTCCTTTTGTATACCCTGAGCCAACATTGTATGGACGTGGTGAAAAACAAGCTTGAGGAGTGGTTACAGGTGAAAGATCTCTGTACCCAAGGCCTGTTTTAGAAAAAGTGGGGTCCTTGGCAGAAATTTAAAGTGGGGCCCCAAATGCTCACATATTGCACCATCACGCAGAAACATATCTGTTTTAATTACAAGAGCTAAGTTCAGGCCGCTAAACGAGCGCCATCAAAAATATTGAAGTCATTTGACACTTGTTTCCCGGCCTCTTTAGGGTATGTGGACACATTCAGTAATTGGCAGCACTTTGAACACAGTACATGTATGCTGCATCCAAAGCGCTGCCAGCTTTTGAACGGAGGTGAATCCGCATGTGGTTCATTGAACTGTGCTGATTCACTGCGTCAAATACATTATATAAGTGAAATTTATCTTGCGGAGGCTCGCATCTCTGCAAGATAACTAGACATTCTGCAGTCTGAAGAGACGCACCGCATGTCCGTCTCCATGGATGAACCACAGGCAACTAGGCACATATAGTGGGCATGGGATTTCTTGAAAACATGCACTATGCTGTAACATCTGGATGCTGCACAAGTATGCAACATCCAATCCGCATCATTTACTGACCATGTGCACCTACCCTTACTTCGGCTGAGGAAGAATGATTGGTACAGATAGTCCTTGATACAGCATAATGCAGGTCCCATATAGTACAAAGAGTAAAATGCAGTCTCTATGGTGCTTGATAGAGTACACTGCAGACCCCATCAGAATACACTGCAGCCCCCTCAGAGTACACTGCAGCCCTACGCAGAGTACAATGAAGCCCCCTCATAGAGTACAATGCAGCCCCCTCACAGAGTATAATGCAGCCCCCTCAGAGTAAATGCAGCCACCCTCATAGTATAATGCAGCCCCCCTCAGAGTATAATGCAGTCCCACACATAGTATAATACAGCCCCCTCACACACACAGTATACTACAACCCCCAACAAGCAAAGTATAATTCAGCCCCCCACACACAGTATAGTGAAGCCCCCACATACATAGTATATTTTAGCCCCTCCACAAACAGTATAATGCAGCCCCCCACACAGTATGATGCAGCCCCCACACAAACACAGAGTGCAGCCCCCACATAGACAGTATATTCTAGCCCCCCAAACACAGTATAATGCAGCCCCCATACACAGTATAATTCAGTCCACACACAGTAAAGTGCAGCCCCCACACAGTATAGTGCATCCCCCTCAAACACAGTATAGTGCAGCCTCCCACATACACAGTATAGTGCAGTCCCCCACAAAAAGTATAATGCGGCCCCCCACACACAGTATAATGCAGCCCCCACTCACAATATGATAATATGATGCAGCCCCCACAAACACAGTATAGTGCAGCTCCCACACAGTCTAATGCAGCCACCCACTCACAGTTTAATGAAGCCCCCCACACACACAGTATAGTGCAGCCACACACACACATTATAGTGCAGCCACACACACTTCTGCAGAGCATCCCATCAGCATCACTACTGACACACGCTGAGACAGAGGCATAGGGGGATGTTATGAGCTCATTTTCTGCTCCACCAGTTAAGAGTTCCCCTTCCGTTCTCCCTCTGGTGGTGATGGGAGGTGGTGAGGTTGGTTTGAGTGGTAGTGATCTGCCACCTGTTGAGGAAGATAGAGATTGGATCTCTGGAGTATCAGACTGGATATAAGACAGCCGACGCCCTATCCTGTTGCTGGTGATTCAGTCTGTTTCTCAGGTCTAGGACTCAGCTCTGTTCCAGTCTTCTAAAGATAAGTTAGTTTTTTTGCTAATGTTCACACTTGCTCTTGTTGGTCTTTTCAGTTTTTTGTGTGGTCAGCCAGCCCGGCTGGGCTGTGCTGAATTTCCACTCTTATTTGCCAAATTGCATTTTTTTTGTCCCTTATTAGATTGGCCTCTTTTTGCTCTGTCTCAGAATATTTCAGAGTGCTGATATAGTGGGAGAAGTCTAGTGACTTCAGGGCTAATTTTGCTATCAGTTGTGTTGGACATTTTGTAGGGTTTTTTGGCAGACTGCAGACAGTGTCTTTCCTTTCCTGTCCTTTCTAGTTAGTCTGGCCCCATCATTTGCTCAGCCTATTTTCCTGCCTTTGTTTGTGTTTTCACCTTTTTTCACCGTCAATACATGTGGGGGGCTGTCTCTCCTTTGGGGTCTGCTCTGGGGCAGTTAGTTTTCCCCTTTTCCTGCTTTAGGCTTATTTAGTTTCTCCAGTTGTGACGAGGCGTCTAGGACCACCGTAGGAACGCTCCACGACTGCTTCTAGTTGCGTGTTAGGATCAGGGGTCTGCATTCTGCATAGTTACCAAACTCTTTGGTTTTCTGAGACTTAGCTTGTGTTGTTTTTTATTTCCTCCTTGGCTACCCGTTCATAATAAAGGGAGTGATGAGTGAGGGAGCGTCACATGAAGCTCCCTCCTCTATCACTGCTTTCAACTGTATTAACATCTATGATGTGGGGGGTGGCGACGGACCCCTCTTACTCACAGGCCTCATAGCGGCCGTGTGGTGCGCCACTATTAGTGGCACACCACTGGCTGGGGGCCCCTGGAGGAGCAGTGCTCTAGGCAGCTGCTTGGTCTGCCTGCCCGTAACACCAGCCCTGTCTCTACCCTTCTGCATAGTTTCGAATTGGCAGCTAAGATGGATAGCGCTGATGATGCTGTCATCAGCATCACTATTCTGGTCATCTACATGCTGGAGCACACTTTTAATAGTCTGCGTGAGGAGGTGGTGGTCCCAGAGGAAAAGGTGAAAACAGGAGAGGATGAGGAAGGGATAACAATATCTCAAATTTCCGGACTGTCGTCACAGGCAGGTGCATGGGAGGGTGGCTTGCAGCAATCAAGGGGAGCTCATAATACTAGACAATCTCTTAGTGAAGATGCAGAAACCGAGGAACAAATGGAGGAGGACAAGAAGGAAGATGTGACGGATGCGCAACAGTCAAGAGATGAAGAGGATAATGATTCCCTCTCGGTTGTCCATGGTTGGCAGGAGGGGATGGAGGAAGCAATCTTGAGTATTACCCCTCCAACAACACATCATGAACTTGGACCACATGAAAGCGCCCGACACATGAGCACCTACTTGCTGCACTGTCTTATTCATGATGCCCATAATCTTAGGGTTAGAAATGGTGCTGAGTACTTGGTGGACACTCTGCTAGATTCACGGTACAAGAGTAAATTTAGCCAGATGCCTCTCCCCCTCCCGAAAGAATGAAGTATGAAAACATGCTTGTATATAGAGTTGAGCGAAACGGGTCGAAAAATCTCAAAAGTCGCCAACTTTTGGCAAAGTCGGGTTTCATGAAACGAAACCCGACCCTAGGATGAGGTCGGCCACGAGGTCGGCGACTTAAGCGCCAAAGTCGCGTTTAAAAAGTTTGTTTTGCGCTCTTTTTCTGCCAATCAGGATCCACGGACACTGTGGGCAACGTATTGACATAGGCAGGGGTCACCACCATCTTTCAGAAGGGCATGCAAGTGATTGGCTTGCTTTGGTGGGCGTCACAGGGGGTGTAAAAGGGCGTGCACGCTGACCGCCATGTTACTCATGCTGATCCCAGAATAGGGAGAGCTGCTGCTGCTGATGATTTTGTAGGGAGAGCGTTAGGCAGGGAAGAAGACACCAAAAACTGCTTCTGCTGCTAGCAATTTTGCCTGTACCACACACCAGTCACTGTGTGTGCAGTGCAAGTGGAGGCTATATTTTGCTGGATCAGCGGTGTTGGTTGTTATGCTGCCTTCTAAGGCTTCCTGACGGCTGCATTGCTGTTTACCCACTGCTCTGCAAACTGCTTTTTTAAAAGCAATCCCAATTTTTTTTTTGTCCGCCTGTACACTCCATTCGTATGCAGAAGCTGCAGCGATTGCTCCACCTTCCCAACCACCGGCTAATTATCAACGTTGCAACAAGGTGGAACTCCACCCTGCACATGGTTGAGCGGCTGTGCGAGCAGAGGCAGGCCATAATGCATTTGTGGGAGGATACACGGCCAGGCACTTTGAGAGCAGATAGGAGTTGACAGGTGTGCAGTGGTCGAAGCTGAAAGACCTCTGTAAAGTCCTTCAGTGTTTTGAGGAATGCACACGGCTGGTAAGCGCAGACGACGCCATCCTAAGCATGAGCATCCCACTTATGCGTCTGCTCATGCAAACTTTGATGCACCTTAAGGAGCAGGCGTCTGCAGCCAATGTTGACGAGGAGGAAGAGGTGGAGGGAATCCTTGATGACATTCAGCCATTGTCTGCTCAGGGACCTCTCCTGGATGAGGTGGAGGAAGAAGAGGAGGAGGAGGATGATGATGGGGATGATTACTTAGGGGAGGAGGATGCATCTCCTGGGGCAAGTCAAAGTGTTGGCGTGGCAAGGTCTGGTACAGGGTTTGTGCGTGACTGGAGGGATGTGGATTTGCCAGAAAGTGCTCCTCCACCCAGCACTCGCAGTGCATCATTGACACCGGGAACATTGGCCCACATGTCAGATTATGCCTATCAGATCCTAAAAAGGGACCCACGCATTGCCAAAATGATAAACGATGACGACTACTGGTTGGCCAGCATCCTGGATCCACGCTATAAAGGCAAATTACAAAACATCATGCCACAGGAGAACCTTGACCTAATATTGGCTACTAAACAAGCAACTCTGGTTAACCGGTTGGTTGAGGCATTCCCAGCACACAGCAGCGGTGATGGTTCTCACACGAGCCGTACGGGCCGGGGGAAGCTTGGCAGAGGTGTTCGTGGTGCACACAGCAGAAGAGGAGTTGGAGACAGGGGTTTCATGACAATGTTGTGGACTGATTTTTCACAGACCGCTCACACAACTGGTTATACTGCATTGATGGAAAGTGACAGGAGACAGCAGTTGTCAACTATGGTTAACAACTACTTTTCCTCCCATATCGATGTTCTCCCGCACAGATCATTCCCCTTTGACTATTGGGCCGCTAAACTGGACACCTGGCCTGAATTGGCACAATATGCCTTACAGGAGCTCGCTTGCCCAGCTGCAAGTGTGCTATCGGAAAGAGTCTTCAGTGCAGCTGGATCAATCCTGACAGAAAAAAGGACCCGTCTGTCAACCCAAAATGTGGGTGATCTAACCTTCATTAAAATGAACCATGCATTGGTTTCCAAGGATTTTGTCCCACCTTCCCTTGATGACACATAGGTTGCCAGAAAAATGGCTTGCTTTGGTCCTCCTCCTATTCCGCGAACTTGACCTATTTCGCCTTTTGCAGCAGCTGAATGACCCACATCTACATATGCCACTTTGTAAACCTCCCTAAGTGGGCGCCCCCCCCCATGGCCGGGGTCACCACCTAGTGCACAAAACTGTGCCAGTGCAGTTGCCCTGGACAGGTGGGTAGGCCAACTCTTGGGCGCCGGCACTGGCATAGGGTCCCTCATAGTGCAATCAAGTGTCTCTGACAGTGGTGGTACACACCCGACGTCAGACACACCGCCGTACTATGAGGGGCCCAGTGCCAGTACCGACGCCCACGAGTGTGCCCCCCTTGCTTGGGCAGGGCCCCAGCATTTGCAATGTTTACCTCTCCCTGCTCTTCCGCTGTGTAGTCTGGGCTGTCAAATCCTTCACTGGAACTGCCACTACAAATTGATTGAACTGAAAGATGATGGTTAAGATGTAGCTATGCCCTGTCCTGCTGGCCGGGCTCTAGCTCCAGATGATCAGTGGCTTCCATTTCTTATGGACGTCGACTCACAATTACATGCAGTGGTGGTTTATCATCAGCTTTCACAATTTTCCTATTCACAAACGTGACATTCCGGCGCACATTTCAAAATGTGCCCTCTCATGCCAATCAAATAGAATCGCCTACGGCCTGTGGCTTCTGTCTTTTGCACTCCAAAGATACGTGACAGATCATGATAGCCAGTGAGCACCATGTTTACATCGCTCCCTGTGATAAAAATTGGATTGGGATGAGTAACAGTGATGGAATCAACGGAAGTGCGATACAGCAAGACTTTATTCACAAAAAAATGTTTTCACTGTCTCAACACACAAATTAATTGAGGGTCAGCATCGCCTATGAGAATTGTGACGGAAGTTTTTCCCGTGAATAATAATTCCTAGATTTCTGCAATCAATAGCCTTTATGTCACTAATTGTATGCATCTCATTTCCTATTGCGGAGAGGCTGGACTGTATTACTGAGACAGAAATATATATGAAGATTTAAAAATAACACCAAAAGTATATAGTTGCCTCAAATGCATTTCCTTTTTTCCACTTTTTAGATTGCTGTGTAATCCATACTGAGAACACGGAGATTTTAAATGTTTAAACTATGCTATATATACCTGCTATCCAGTGATAAAGCACCCTTTATCAACTTTGTTCAATCTGGTCAAATCCATACTGGGCCTGAGAACATCTGAGTCTGCCTCCTGATCTATAGACATATATTTTTAATGTGTAAAATAGGCTACATATATACGTGTTATCCGGTGAAACTGTACCCTTTATCAACTTTCTACAATGTTGTTGAATCCATACTGGGCCTGAGAATGGCTGCCGAGCTGTTAAGCAAGCTACAGCACCTGTGGTTTGGACACGTAATTTTTTCAGGAATGACGGTTAGGACTAACTCCGGAATTGCGGTTGACCTGAACTTACTGGGAAATCATCATTCGCGGGGAATAATCTGAATCCCAGATCCCCATCACTAACGGAGTTCAGCAGGTTATCTGCACCTGTAAGCGACAAAAGCTGGTCCTTTCAGTGTAGCGTGCATGCAGCCCCGGAAATGTACTGGAATGCTAGACCTGTTATTGCTCGATCTCACGTGCCACAGCCTCGCGTATCCCTCTAGTAAGCTTGACGCGTACTGCGAGGCCATGCCGGAGTCTCAGTCGTTAACGGAATAAAGCTGAGAAATCGCTAGCACAACTACAAACGGACATACCACACCACACACAGAATCGACAAAGCTTGCAATCTGTCCATCTTTTCTGTAGCTTGTATGGTAGTGGTTTCCCGGGTGCAGTCCAATTAAGCCACAGGCTCCACTCCTGGTGGTGCCCTTTTGGACATTCCTTTAAGGTTCAGCTTTGCAATCATACTGCCCCCGGAAACCAAAAACTTTGCCTTCAGGGACGCTGCTTGGAGGTTCGTGGGAATAACGCCGCCCGATCAGCAGTCGGCATATGGGTCGCCCTCCCAGGGCTGTGGGGTACTCGATACCGGGCCGGTGTCAGTGGGATGTGTCACAGCAGCGGTGAACTGGACGGTGGCCCTGGGCGCCCATGTAAATGGTGTGGTATAATGGTAAAGAGTTTATATAGATAGTTTGACGCCACCTGTGGTGTTCGGCAACATAGATGTTAGGCCGACGCTGCATGCAGATCCTCTGGGACTGATGGTGTTGTGCAGCAAAGATGGTGAAGCTCCCCACAGGTGGAGCTGGAGTCCCAGGGAAGTGTAGATGTAGTGATGGGGGAAAGGCACAGGTGGTGTAGGTGCTGGTACCCAGATGTAGCGGTGCTGGAATAACTGTAGGACACCAGAGCGTGCAGTTCCAAAGCTTTACTCACAGTCTGCAGGTTACACAGATGCCTGCCTCCGTGCTGTGTCTTCCGGGTCAGGACCTCTGCCAACCTCCGGGACCAGAATGGAAAGCTCCCTTCCAAGACTCCGCCAACATGTACCTTCCTGAACGTCTCCTTTCTAGCGCTTGTGGGGGAAGCACTCACAGGACCGTGGTTCACTGAAACGCCTCCTGTCTAACAGATGTTCCTCAGAATTTACTTGTATGGCAGACAGCTGTAGCCTTTTCCTTCTGCCTCGCACACGTCGATGCTGGGGCCTCCGAGCCTTAGTTGGGTACAGAGCATTTATAGCTGCTACTTCCCCCGGTTTCTGCTGCAGGAACGTCAGTGTCCCTACAAACTCGGAGACCGGAATCCGGACCATGCGCTCCAACTAGGAGTGAGCCTTAGCTCTGCTCATCCTCCAGCTCCCCTTCTCACGTCCACACACTTCCCCTTCCCTGCACAGAGTGCCCTAACTTACCTCCTCCCAACCACAGAGAGCAGCTCCTCAGCAGTCAGGTTCAGAGGTCTCCCTACTGGCCTGGAGTGGGAAATGTGTTGTGTGTTGGTTTCACTGCTAGAGAGATCCTTCGTTGCTCCCAAGCTTGACAACACACTCCCTAGGAGGAAGGCAATGCCACAGTGGTGACCGTACTCTTGGGGACGCCACACGTGCACTGAGGCCCAGCCACTGCTGGATGATGCTGCTGGTACATTGACCCACACCACTACATTCCCCTCGCACTCTACACAGCCAGAATCTGACCCAGAGGAAGCTCAGGTTCCCCTTCCCGCATACTATACCACCTTGCACAGTGACAAAGAGGAAGGTGCAGATGAAAGTGCAGGTTCCTTGAGCAGGTGGGGGGGGCATACTCATGGGTGATGGCACTGACACAGGGCACCGCATAGTACGCAAAAGTGTCTCTGCCGGTGGGAGGGCCTTATCAGCCAAGTGCAGTGAGATGGAAGATGGGGACGACAAGGAGTTCAGAGTAGTGCAGGGATTCCCTAGCAAGGAGACTTATGTAATTGTTTTCAATGTTGGGACAGCAATTTTTGGGGAGCACTATACTCTAGTGAATGATATATGGGGCCCACCATACACTGGAGCATTCCAAAGGTGGACATCAGACACTGGAGCAGCATTTACAGGGCCCATTATACACTAGAGCATTAGAAATGGGGCCCATTATATATGGAGCATTATTTGGGCCCATAAGACAGTGGAGCTTCATCCATGGGGACCAACATATACTGGAGCTCATCATATACAGTTTGAAACATTATATGGGAATAATGATTCCGTATGGAGAAATATATGGGCCTCATTACTCTGTATAGCGCACTAAGCGCTGGCCATAATACTGTATGGAGTTATATAGTGTCCGTTTTTGGAGGTATTGGAGAATTTAAAATGGATATCAGTCATGAGATGTAAGAAGTGAAGTATTTTTCATTGTACTATACTGCTATTTCTCTGCCGTATCGGAGCATCATGAGTTGTGGTATGTGTTAAAGGGGCGCTCTTTGGCCCTGGGCCCACGAAAACCAGGAGCCAGCCCTCCCCCCCATAACTGTAGCCAAATAACCCCCATTTTTCAGTGCGTAACTAGTATTATGAAGTTAATTTAAGTTGACAAGCTTCAGTAACAAGAATTTATGCTTTGGGCATTCAAATGGGCACTGTTGGTGTGTTTCCTGTCCTCCTCTCACTGCCGACTTTAATTCTCCATTGACTTACATTGGGTTTCGTGTTTCGGGACGACCCCGACTTTTCCCTATAGTCGGCCGATTTTGCTCGACCCGACTTTGGGAAAAGTCGGGTTTCATGAAACGAAACTCGACCCTAAAAAAACAAAAGTCGCTCAACACTACTTGTATACAATCTTAAGAGTGATTTTCCCCAAAACAGCAGTGAGGCACACATTGTTCATTGCAGTTATAGAAGTCCAACCAAGGGACCGTCAATGTATCATCTCAAAAACATTAGCGGTGTATATGGCATAAGCAATTTCTGTGAGTCGTTTCACACATTTTTTATACCAGCCTGTGCACCATCAGAACAGAGAACAAGTCTGACACGTTGTGAACTACCGGAGAGGATGGTGCAGGAGTATCTGGAGATTAATATCAATGCCATCTAGGGGGGTTTGGACTCTTGCATTTTGGTCTTCAAAAATGGAAGCGTGGCCTGAGCTAGCCTGTCACACCTTGGAGATTTTGTCATGCCCGGCAGCCAACTGCGCTGCTGGTGGTGTCCTGATGGATAAACGCATTTGTCTGTCCTCTGAAAATGTAGACCACCTAACTTTCATCAAAATGAACAAGTCATGGATCTCCAATGGCTTTTGCACAACAGTCGCAGGCTGGGCAGACTAGGTGATGGTGTCATTTTATTGTGTTATGCATTGATCTTGCGTTATTGCAGTCTGTGACATTTTTGTTGTGGCTTCTGGCTTCTGTGCCTGCTGTGGCAACTGTTGCTGATGTGGAGACTCAAAGTTGGGTCTCCATCTGGTGAGTTGCCTGTAGTAGAAGGTGTGTCAGAGGCCTATTATACTATTTATCCTCTGTTGAAATGTATGCCACATTAGTGGTATGAGACAATTTTTTTTTTAAATGTGGAGACTCGAAGTTGGGTCTCCATCTGGTGAGTTGCCTGTAGTGGAAGGTGTGTCAGAGGCCTATTATGCTATTTCTACTCTGTGAAAATTGATGCCTCTTTAGTGGTGAGTGACAATAATTTTTTTAAATGTGGAAACTCCAAGTTGGGTCTCCATCTGGGGGGTTGCCTGTGTAAGTAGCGCTACCAGACAGGCAGGCCTGCACTTACTTTCACTGAACTACATTTGTTACATTCCTTACATTTTTCTACCAATAGTACTGTATGAAACTGATGTTTGTTCCATCTGAGTGTGTCTGAAAAAAAAATAGAACTACACTTAACGGTAGTTGGGTTTCTAAGACCCTCCACGACAGCACACAGGAGGTTGCCTCCCCATCCTAATTAGGGACAGGAAACGAGGTTAAATAGCCCTCCCCTTCCTCTAATCCCCAGTGTTTTCCAAAGACCACATAGAGTGAATGCTTGAAATATTATTTATTCATATAAGTCACATGAAAAAAATTTGTTAGGGGGGGAAATTACCCGTGCTGTCGTGGAGGGTCTTAGAAACCCAACTACTGGTAAGTGTAGTTCTATTTTCTCTAATCCCCTCCACAACAGCACACAGGTATACCAAAGAATAATGGCTTAGGGAGGGACCACGGCTTGCCGGACTTTCCTGCCAAAGGCTAGATCTCGTACTGACATAAGGTCTAATCTATAATGCCTAGTGAAGGTATGGACTGAAGACCAGGTCGCAGCCTTGCAAGATCTGCTCGATGGATGCATTAGCCTTTTCTGCCCAGGAGATGGACACAGCTCTAGTGGAGTGGGCTTTCAGGGATACTGGAGGAGGTAGATCCTGATTTTTATAAGCAGTCGTGATTGCTTTCTTGATCCATTTAGCTAGGGAGCTTTTGGATGCTTTTTTCCCTTTGTTCGGTCCGCCGTACTGAACAAAAAGATTTTGATCTTTCCTCCAGAGTTTTGTCTCTTCCAGATAGACCAGGACTGCTCACCGGACGTCCGGAGAATGGAATCCCACTTGTCTCTCATCCTTCGGGTTATCGCAGAAGGAGGGCAGTATTATTTCCTGGGACCTGTAGAAATTGGAAGACACTTTTGTCACAAAGGAAGGGTCTAGTCGGAAAATCATTCTATCGTGCAGAATTCTTAGATAGGGGTCTCTGATGGGCAGAGCCTGAATTTTGCCCACTCTTCTTACCGTTGTAAGGGCTACGAGTAGTGCTGTCTTTCAGGATAAATTATCTATCTGGGTCTGGTCGATAGGTTCAGATGGAGGGTTCGTTAGACCCTTTAGTACTATATTCAGGTCCCATGCTGGATTTATTTGGATGGATTCTGGAAGCTGCTGACAAATCTCTTGATCCATCGATGCTCTGCTAGGTTTTGGTCGAAGTAAGAACTCAGGGCTGATACTTGGACCCTCAAGATACTTGATTTTTGACCCTTAGATAAGGAAATCTAGGATCTTTGCTAAGTCGGGGTGGAAGGGATCTATGGGAGTGGATCCATACCATGCTGAGAAAGTCTTCCATATTTTGGAATATATGGCGTTTGTGATTGGTTTACTACTTTTTGTAAGGTGGATATCACCGCATCTGAGAGGCCTTTGATTGTGGTTTCAGAAGCCAGGCTGCCAAGCTTAAGCTGTGGGGAGCCGGGTGAAGGATGGGACCTTGATGTAGAAGATCGTGGTCCAAGGGTAGGATCAGGGGACCCTCTGAGTTCATTAGTTTTAGGGCTCCGAACCAGCTCGTTTTTGGCCAGAGAGGGGTGATCAGGATTGTCTTGACCCCGACTGTCCTGACCTTTTGCAGAGTTTTCGGTATTAGGGAAATTGGTGGAAAGGCGTATGCCAGTCCGAAGTTCCACGGGTGAGCGAAGGCATCCATCCTTGAGTATTTCTCGTTTGGATCTATGGAGAAGTAATGCTTTGTTTTGGCGTTCTCCCAGTTTGCAAATAGGTCTACCTCTGGGAGACCCCATTTTTTGGTTATGGTTAGTGTTGAGCATTCCGATACCGCAAGTATCGGGTATCGGCCGATATCAGCGGTATCGGAATTCCGATACTTAATTCCGATACTTTTTTCATATCGGATTCCGGGATCGGAATCGGAATAGGAAGTTCCCATCATGCTATGAGCCTGCTTGCTTTGATTAAGCCAATGGGAATCCTCCGAAGTGTGGGCACATCCTGTTAGGCATGTAGGCATGTTAACTATTGGCATGGCTGTGATTGGCTGCCGAAATGATGTCATGATGCACTATAAAAGCCACCGCAGCCGCCATTTCTGGTCACTCTGCTGTGAATTCAGTTAGGGACAGGCTGCTGTAGAAGACTGTGAGGGACAGTTAGAAATAGCGATTCTAAAAACAATATTGTGCTTTATCCAGGCTACATAAACCACCACTGTAGCTTGCTTTTCCCTAGCAGCGCTGTTTTCACAGCTGTCTGCAAGGGCTGTGTGAGTGCAGCTCACGCTGTGGAGTGGGTCCTGCAGCCACGTCAGGCTGTAGGCCACCCAGTGTGATCACTGCTGCCTCATACATCTTTTATTTTTTGAGCTGCATTTTTTAAATAATTTCAATCTAGTGTGCTTCCATCCGTATCCATATACGTTGGTTGCAAACACTAGTAGTAGACAGCGGAGCCTTTCTGCAGCCTTTCAGTGCTAGTGTCCACTTTGCTGCACTGTTCACGGCTGTCTGAGAGGTCTCTGACTGTGTGTGAGTGCAGCTCACGCTGAGTAGTGTGTCCTGCAGCTACGTCTGGCTGTAGGACGCTCAGCGTGCGTCACTGCCTCACACATATTTTTATTTGAGTGCAGCTCATTTTTTCTTCTATTAGTGTGCATCCATCCGTCTCCATCTACGGTGGTTGCAAACACTATATAGGAGTACACAGCGGAGCCTTTCTGCAGCCTGTCAGTGCCAGTGCCCACTTAGCTGCACTGTTGACGGCTGTCTGAGAGGTCTCTGACTGTGTGTGAGTGCAGCTCACGCTGAGTAGAGTGTCCTGCAGCTACGTCTGGTTGTAGGACGCTCAACGTGCGTCACTGCCTCACACATATTTGTCTCTGAGTGCAGCTCATTTTTTCTTCTCCTATTAGTGTGCATCCATCCGTATCCATCAACATTGGTTGGTTGCAAACACTATATAGGAGTAGATAGAGGAGCCTTTTTTTCTGGCTTGTGCCCTGCCGGCGCAGCCAGATTAGTATTACCCAATTTTTTTGGAGCCTCATCTTTTGCATTGTAGGTTACCTGCCTGCATTGTAATAGCTCCAAAAAGTTGGTGATACTATCAGTTTCAATTCTTTGTTCTCATACTTTGAGTTTGTTTCAAACAAAGAAACCACATAAAAAGTTCACCAAACACTACATTTTGAACTTGTGTAGGCCACATCAGCTCCTATTAAAGTCTAGTCCACACACACACACTTCATAAAATTAGTGTTTCTTGTACCTGTAACCAGCTGTTCAGGAATAAGCACACTAAGGCCCCCCTTTGTCCTTTTTTGCCTATCTTAAGCAGTCTTGCAAGATGAAGAAGGCAGGGAGTAAGGCGCGGGGGCGTGGGCGTGGGCGTGGAGTTTCAGCAGGGAGAGGACGTGGGGATTCTGCAGGGAGAGGACGTGGGGATTCTACAGGTAGAGGACGTGGGGATTCTGGGCCTGCTGCGGGCACCAGTGGATCAGCATCCCCCAGTTTTAGCAGGCAACAGTCCTTTATGCGCAGCTTTGTAGGACCTCAACGTACCCCACTGCTGCGGGAGGAACAAATTGAAGCCGTTGTCGGATGGATGGCAGCTAACGCATCGACTTCAATTACTTCCGCATCCTCTCAGGGTCAGAGCGCCGAAGAGCAACCATCTGTCTCTTCACCACCTGCCAAAGTGCCCAGGCAGTCAGAGAGACATGGACAGGAGCCATCACAATCTCTACTTCTGTTCTCGGAATCTGTTGGCTTGGAAAGAGGGGGCCAGCCAAGCAGCATTCCTGAATGTGAAGAAGAGGGAGTATGCAGTGATGCGCAACTTCTTTGTCCCTCTGAATCTGAAGAGGCGAGTGGGCCAGTGCCTATGGTCAGCACACCTCAGTACGCATCAGATGATGACGAGACTCAGTTGCCACTTTCTGGTGCGTACGGTGCTGGCGAGACAACCCCGGAGAAGCAGCTGTTTGAAGAGGGGAGGGAAGATGATGAGGTCCTTGACCCATCATGGCGTGAGCAACAGGAAGGTGGTGGGAGCAGCTCGGAGGAAGAGATTCCCCTACCGGCCAAAACAGGAGGCAGAGGGAGGGGGAAGACTTGGTTGCCTGTACCCTCCACTTCGGCACCCGTTAGGAGCATTCCTCCTTCCAAAGGCAAACCGGGCGCTCACAAGAGTTGCAGTGCGTGGTCCTTTTTTGACACAGTTGCAGATGACATTTGCTTTGTCAAATGCAAGCTGTGTCATCAGAGAGTCAAAAGAGGGAGAAATGTCAGCAACCTCAATACCACAAATATGTGGAAACATGTGCGCACCAAGCACGAGTTGGAGTTGCATAGACACCCTCAAGACGTAGGCCAACGTACAGCACCACCTACCACCTCTTCAGTTCGTGTTGGGCCCTCTTCCTCCAGCTCACACACTGCTGGTTCGGCTTCCTCACAGGATCGCCAAGGAAGAACCTCTGCCACTGTTGTCCGGAGACCCTGTCAGATTCCACCCATAACAGCACGTTCCCATCCATCACAGCCATCGGTAGCACAGGCATGGGATAAAAGGCGCCCTTACTCGGCAAACCATCCCCGAGCACAGTCTCTGAATGCTGGCATTGCCAAACTTCTGGCAGTTGAAATGCTGTCATTCAGGCTGGTGGACACTGACACCTTCCGGGACTTAATGGCATTGGCAGTCCCCCAATACAACGTGCCCAGCCGCTTTTATTTCAGCAGGCGAGCCGTCCCTGCCCTGCAGAAACATGTTGAGGGCAAAATAAAACATGCGCTACTAAACGCCGTTAGTAGCAAGGTCCACCTGACCACCGATGCGTGGACCAGTAACCATGGGCAGGGACGATACCTTTCCCTCACTGCCCACTGGGTCAATGTTGTGGAGCCGGGTACGGATCTGGAGAGTGGCGCTGTACGTGTTCTTCCAACGCCACGGATTGCAGGACTCCAGTCTGTACACATAGACTCCTCCTCCTACTCAAGTTCCTCAGAAACAGCAGAGCAGGAGCCTGTTACGACCGATATGAGCACAGCCGTGGCCAAACGTCAACAGGCTGTACTCAAATTAATTTCTTTGGGGAATCGAAGCCACACAGCGCAGGAGCTCTGGAATGCTATCAAGCTGGAGAGCGATGTGTGGTTTGGGCCAGCGAATCTCCAGCCGGGCTTGGTAGTGTGTGACAATGGCCGAAATCTGGTGGCAGCTCTTGGCCTAGGCAACCTCACACACATCCCATGTCTGGCACATGTTCTTAACTTGGTCGTGCAGAGCTTTCTGAGGGACTATCCGGATCTTGATGCACTTTTGCACAAGGTCCGCATAGAGTGCGCTCACTTGCGACGTTCCAGCACGGCAAGATCGCGCCTCGCTGCTCTGCAGCGACGATTTGGCCTTCCAGAACATCGCATCATATGTGACCTACCCACCCGGTGGAATTCAACGTTACATATGTTGGAGCGGTTGTGTGAGCAGCAGGCAGCAGTCATGGAGTACCAGCTGCATCAGGCGCAAACAAGTCGCACTGTGCGCCGTTCACACTTCAGCACCATTGAGTGGGCCTCTATGAAGGACATCTGCCTCGTTTTGCGTGCCTTCGATGAATCCACGCGGATGGCGAGTGCAGATGATGCACTAGTCAGCATGACTGTCCCCCTTATCTGCCTGCTTCAACAAACACTGCAAGCACTAAGGGATGAGGTTTCAGAAGAGGTGGAGGATGAGGAGTCCCAAATGCCATCTGCTTCTGGACAGTCTGCGCTACGTGTTTCCTCACAAAGGCCTAGGCAGGGGACACTTTGTGAGGAGGATGAGGAGGAGTCGATGGAGGAGGAAGACATCTCTCCAGAGGAGGGAGGTACACAAACCTCTACTCAGTATGTACAGCGAGGGTGGGGTGATGCAGAGCAGGTCGAGGTCACGCCTCAAACAGGGGACAGCGGTTCTTTGGCAGTTGGGAGTCTGCAGCACATGGTTGATTTCATGCTGCAGTGCCTGAGAAACGACCGCCGCATCGCCCACATTCTCGTCTCGGCTGATTATTGGGTGTACACCCTCCTAGATCCTCGCTACCGGGACAGCGTACAAAGGCTTATACCAACGTTGAACCGGGAGCGTAAAATGCGGGAGTACGAAGAGTCACTGGTGCAGTCCATAATGTTTTCCATTCCACCCGACAGCATTGTTGCAAGTGCTTTACAAAGCAGCTCTGTGCGTCGAGGCAGTGGAGGAAACTCTGCACAAAGAGGGAGCAGAGGCAGTGCCGCAGCACAAGGCAAGACCACTATGGCCCAAATGTGGCAAAGTTTTGTGTGTCCACCACAATTGTCTACACCATCAGCGACGCCTCGAGTCAGCAGGAGGCAACGCTTCCGTCAGATGGTGTCAGACTACATGTCTTGCCCTGTCGCTGTACTCCCAGATGGCTCTTCCCCCTTCAAGTTTTGGGTCTCTAAGCTGGATACATGGCCAGAGCTTAGCCAGTATGCATTGGAGGTGCTGGCTTGCCCTGCTGCCAGTGTATTATCGGAACGTGTCTTTAGTGCCGCAGGTGGTGTACTAACAGACCGTCGCACGCGACTATCTTCCGATAATGTTGACCGGCTGACTTTTCTGAAAATGAACAAGGCCTGGATCTCCAAAGACTTTGCCATTCCTCTTACAGACTAAATTAGTGGTTGGCAACTGTATCCAGGTCTGCTGGTGTGTTCATTTTTCTACCACCTGAACTATAATCCCTGTGCTTCAACACAGCCAGTTGTCGCTCAGATGTGTCGTCTGCACAGAGAAACACACTAGCTCCTGTGTTACTGGGGTTCAGTAATGCCAGCTGATCCCCTGCTGTGTGGACGGCAGAGTCACCAGCTCCATCAACATTCAAACCACTACTGATTTTTAACCGTGCCCAACTTAGGTCTCTGGCTCCACTGTCTCTACTATTTCCCCTGACCTCCAACCCCGCCATCTACATCTCTGAAGTGGCGTCAGCACAATCTACACTTGTTCCTGTGTTCCTGTGGCTCAGTCCCATCAGTTTATCCCCTGATGTGTGTCCGGCAAGGTCTCCTGCTCTGTCCACATTCCCATAACCAGTAGTGGGAATGAGGACAGAGCTGGCGAACTTGCCGGACAAACATCAGGGGATCAACTGATGGGACTGAGCACCAGTAACACAGGAACAAGTGTAGATTGTGCTGACGCCACTTCAGAGATGTAGCTGGCGGGGTTGGAGGCCAGGGTAAATAGTAGAGACAGTGGAGCCAGAGGCCTAAGTGGAGCATGGTTAGAATCAGTAGTAGTCCACAACCTCCATAAAAACCGCTGCCCATTGGCCTCTGCATGCGGCATGCGTAATCCTGGGCACCAACAGCGTCAGTTGGTGTTCAGAAGTGTCGTCTCCACAGAGCCAAACACATTCGTTCAAGTGTTAGTGGGGTTCAGCACTGCCAGCTGTTCCCCTGCTGTGGAGATGGCAAGTCTCCTGCTGCCTTCACCTGCCAAAATCCAGTAGGCCCCAGCCTGCTCCTCGCCTAATCCTGGGCTCCAACAGCGTCAGTTGGTGTTCAGAAGTGTCGTCTCCACAGAGCCAAACACATTCGTTCAAGTGTTAGTGGGGTTCAGCACTGCCAGCTGTTCCCCTGCTGTGGAGATGGCAAGTCTCCTGCTGCCTTCACCTGCCAAAATCCAGTAGGCCCCAGCCTGCTCCTCGCCTAATCCTGGGCTCCAACAGCGTCAGTTGGTGTTCAGAAGTGTCGTCTCCACAGAACCAAACACATTCGTTCAAGTGTTAGTGGGGTTCAGCACTGCCAGCTGTTCCCCTGCTGTGGAGATGGCAAGTCTCCTGCTGCCTTCACCTGCCAAAATCCAGTAGGCCCCAGCCTGCTCCTCGCCTAATCCTGGGCTCCAACAGCGTCAGTTGGTGTTCAGAAGTGTCGTCTCCACAGAGCCAAACACATTCGTTCAAGTGTTAGTGGGGTTCAGCACTGCCAGCTGTTCCCCTGCTGTGGAGATGGCAAGTCTCCTGCTGCCTTCACCTGCCAAAATCCAGTAGGCCCCAGCCTGCTCCTCGCCTAATCCTGGGCTCCAACAGCGTCAGTTGGTGTTCAGAAGTGTCGTCTCCACAGAGCCAAACACATTCGTTCAAGTGTTAGTGGGGTTCAGCACTGCCAGCTGTTCCCCTGCTGTGGAGATGGCAAGTCTCCTGCTGCCTTCACCTGCCAAAATCCAGTAGGCCCCAGCCTGCTCCTCGCCTAATCCTGGGCTCCAACAGCGTCAGTTGGTGTTCAGAAGTGTCGTCTCCACAGAGCCAAACACATTCGTTCAAGTGTTAGTGGGGTTCAGCACTGCCAGCTGTTCCCCTGCTGTGGAGATGGCAAGTCTCCTGCTGCCTTCACCTGCCAAAATCCAGTAGGCCCCAGCCTGCTCCTCGCCTAATCCTGGGCTCCAACAGCGTCAGTTGGTGTTCAGAAGTGTCGTCTCCACAGAACCAAACACATTCGTTCAAGTGTTAGTGGGGTTCAGCACTGCCAGCTGTTCCCCTGCTGTGGAGATGGCAAGTCTCCTGCTGCCTTCACCTGCCAAAATCCAGTAGGCCCCAGCCTGCTCCTCGCCTAATCCTGGGCTCCAACAGCGTCAGTTGGTGTTCAGAAGTGTCGTCTCCACAGAGCCAAACACATTCGTTCAAGTGTTAGTGGGGTTCAGCACTGACAGCTGTTCCCCTGCTGTGGAGATGGCAGTCTCTCCTGCTGTCTCCGCATTACAAAGACAGTAGGCCTCTGCCTACACCCTCCTATTTCCTGGGCTTCAACACAGCCAGTTGTAGTTCGGAAGTGCCGTCCACACGGAAAGAGATACTTGCTCCCGTGTCTCAGTGGGGTTCAGTAACGTCAGCTGATCCCCTGCTGTGTGGATGGCAGTCTCTCCTGCTGTCACCTCATTCAAAATTCAGTAGGCCTCTGCCTACACCCTCCTATTTCCTGGGCTTCAACACAGCCAGTTGTAGTTCGGAAGTGCCGTCCACACGGAAAGAGATACTTGCTCCCGTGTCTCAGTGGGGTTCAGTAACGTCAGCTGATCCCCTGCTGTGTGGATGGCAGTCTCTCCTGCTGTAAACTCATTCAAAATACAGTAGGCCTCTGCCTACACCCTCCTATTTCCTGGGCTTCAACACAGCCAGTTGTAGTTCGGAAGTGCCGTCCACACGGAAAGAGACACTTGCTCCCGTGTCTCAGTGGGGTTCAGTAACGTCAGCTGATCCCCTGCTGTGTGGATGGCAGTCTCTCCTGCTGTAAACTCATTCAAAATACAGTAGGCCTCTGCCTACACCCTCCTATTTCCTGGGCTTCAACACAGCCAGTTGTAGTTCGGAAGTGCCGTCCACACGGAAAGAGACACTTGCTCCCGTGTCTCAGTGGGGTTCAGTAACGTCAGCTGATCCCCTGCTGTGTGGATGGCAGTCTCTCCTGCTGTCACCTCATTCAAAATTCAGTAGGCCTCTGCCTACACCCTCCTATTTCCTGGGCTTCAACACAGCCAGTTGTAGTTCGGAAGTGCCGTCCACACGGAAAGAGATACTTGCTCCCGTGTCTCAGTGGGGTTCAGTAACGTCAGCTGATCCCCTGCTGTGTGGATGGCAGTCTCTCCTGCTGTAAACTCATTCAAAATACAGTAGGCCTCTGCCTACACCCTCCTATTTCCTGGGCTTCAACACAGCCAGTTGTAGTTCGGAAGTGCCGTCCACACGGAAAGAGACACTTGCTCCCGTGTCTCAGTGGGGTTCAGTAACGTCAGCTGATCCCCTGCTGTGTGGATGGCAGTCTCTCCTGCTGTAAACTCATTCAAAATACAGTAGGCCTCTGCCTACACCCTCCTATTTCCTGGGCTTCAACACAGCCAGTTGTAGTTCGGAAGTGCCGTCCACACGGAAAGAGACACTTGCTCCCGTGTCTCAGTGGGGTTCAGTAACGTCAGCTGATCCCCTGCTGTGTGGATGGCAGTCTCTCCTGCTGTCACCTCATTCAAAATTCAGTAGGCCTCTGCCTACACCCTCCTATTTCCTGGGCTTCAACACAGCCAGTTGTAGTTCGGAAGTGCCGTCCACACGGAAAGAGACACTTGCTCCCGTGTCTCAGTGGGGTTCAGTAACGTCAGCTGATCCCCTGCTGTGTGGATGGCAGTCTCTCCTGCTGTCACCTCATTCAAAATTCAGTAGGCCTCTGCCTACACCCTCCTATTTCCTGGGCTTCAACACAGCCAGTTGTAGTTCGGAAGTGCCGTCCACACGGAAAGAGATACTTGCTCCCGTGTCTCAGTGGGGTTCAGTAACGTCAGCTGATCCCCTGCTGTGTGGATGGCAGTCTCTCCTGCTGTAAACTCATTCAAAATACAGTAGGCCTCTGCCTACACCCTCCTATTTCCTGGGCTTCAACACAGCCAGTTGTAGTTTGGAAGTGCCGTCCACACGGAAAGAGACACTTGCTCCCGTGTCTCAGTGGGGTTCAGTAACGTCAGCTGATCCCCTGCTGTGTGGATGGCAGTCTCTCCTGCTGTAAACTCATTCAAAATACAGTAGGCCTCTGCCTACACCCTCCTATTTCCTGGGCTTCAACACAGCCAGTTGTAGTTCGGAAGTGCCGTCCACACGGAAAGAGACACTTGCTCCCGTGTCTCAGTGGGGTTCAGTAACGTCAGCTGATCCCCTGCTGTGTGGATGGCAGTCTCTCCTGCTGTCACCTCATTCAAAATTCAGTAGGCCTCTGCCTACACCCTCCTATTTCCTGGGCTTCAACACAGCCAGTTGTAGTTCGGAAGTGCCGTCCACACGGAAAGAGACACTTGCTCCCGTGTCTCAGTGGGGTTCAGTAACGTCAGCTGATCCCCTGCTGTGTGGATGGCAGTCTCTCCTGCTGTCACCTCATTCAAAATTCAGTAGGCCTCTGCCTACACCCTCCTATTTCCTGGGCTTCAACACAGCCAGTTGTAGTTCGGAAGTGCCGTCCACACGGAAAGAGATACTTGCTCCCGTGTCTCAGTGGGGTTCAGTAACGTCAGCTGATCCCCTGCTGTGTGGATGGCAGTCTCTCCTGCTGTCACCTCATTCAAAATTCAGTAGGCCTCTGCCTACACCCTCCTATTTCCTGGGCTTCAACACAGCCAGTTGTAGTTCGGAAGTGCCGTCCACACGGAAAGAGATACTTGCTCCCGTGTCTCAGTGGGGTTCAGTAATGTCAGCTGATCCCCTGCTGTGTGGATGGCAAAGTCTCCTGCTGCCTACACAGTCGTACCACTACTGATTTTTAACCGTGCTCCAATTAGGCCTGTGGCTCCACTGTCTCTCGTATTTCCCCTGTCCTCCAACCCTGCCAGTTACAGCTCCGAAGTGGCGTCTGCACAATCCACACTTGTTCCTGTGTTACAGGTGTTCAGTCCGATCAGTTAATCCCCTGATGTGTGTCCGGCAATGTCGCCTGCTCTGTCCACATTCCCATTATCGGAATGTGGACAGAGCAGGCGACATTGCCGGACACACATCAGGGGATTAACTGACCGGACTGAACACCTGTAACACAGGAACAAGTGTGGATTGTGCAGACGCCACTTCGGAGCTGTAACTGGCGGGGTTGGAGGACAGGGGAAATACGAAAATCAGTGAATCCACAGGCCTAAGTGGAGCTTGGTTCAAATTAGTAGTCTACAACCGATCTTAAAATTTCTTCAATGCAGCCTAAGCCTGCTCCGTGCTTGTCCCTGGGCTTCAACACAGCCAGTTGTTGCTCGGAAGTGCCGTCTTCACAGAGTAAAACACTAGCTCCTGTGTTTGTGGGGTTCAGTAACGTCAGCTGTTCCCCTGCTGTTTTGATGGCAATCTGTCCTGCTGCCTCCCAATTGACAGCACATCAGGCCTCAGCCTGCTAAGTGCTTGTCCTGGGCTCCAACATCGCCAGTTGCTGCTCATAACTGACTTTGGCACGGGTACTCCCTCCTGCCCAGCTTGGTTCCAGCCCTGCCTGCTGTTTCCGGGAAGTGTCAATGTCAGTTTGCCACCCCAAGTTGCCATGTCGTGTTGCGGTTGGGTTAGCCGAGGCTAGGGTGCCAGCAGTTTAGGTGCTTCCTATGTGGACTGCGGGTTCTGGTAAGAAAGGTTTGTTCCATAGTGCCAGTAGGACAAGCACCCCCTGTAGGACTGTGTGATTCGGTAACTGCGGCCAGCTTGCGGCATGCCAACTTTGCTTTTCAGGGGTAACTTCTGATACCCCTCCGGGTTCCAGCACCGTCAGCTGGTTCTCATCAGAGCCTTTGGCCTAGGTGCCTCCATCTCGGTATCCGAGTTCCAGCAACGTCTGCTGGTCCTTGGTAGTGCTTTGTAGCACAGGTACCTCCTGCTTAGTAACCGGGTTCCAGCACCGTCAGCTGGTCCTCGGTTGTGCCATTGGCTCTTATTCCTTCTGCTGCCCCTCCGGGTGCCAGCACTGTCAGCTGGTCCTCGCTATTTCCATTTGCTCTTGCAGCTTATGCTACCCCTCCGGGTTCCAGCACCGTCAGCTGGTTCTCGTCAGAGCCTTTGGCCTAGGTGCCTCCATCTCGGTATCCGAGTTCTGGCAACGTCTGCTGGTCCTTGGTAGTGCTTTGTAGCACAGGTACCTCCTGCTTAGTAACCAGGTTCCAGCACCGTCAGCTGGTCCTCGGTTGTGCCATTGGCTCTTATTCCTTCTGCTGCCCCTCCGGGTGCCAGCACTGTCAGCTGGTCCTCGCTATTTCCATTTGCTCTTGCAGCTTATGCTACCCCTCCGGGTTCCAGCACCGTCAGCTGGTTCTCGTCAGAGCCTTTGGCCTAGGTGCCTCCATCTCGGTATCCGAGTTCCGGCAACGTCTGCTGGTCCTTGGTAGTGCTTTGTAGCACAGGTACCTCCTGCTTAGTAACCGGGTTCCAGCACCGTCAGCTGGTCCTCGGTAGTGCCATTGGCTCTTGTTCCTTCTGCTGCCCCTCCGGGTGCCAGTACCGTCAGCTGGTTCAAGAGGACAAAGAACAGGAAGACAACCACCAAGATGCAGAACAACAAGAGAGAGAAGACAAAGAAGCATAAAAAAAACAAAGCAGAAGAACATTAAGCATAAGACTAATACTCTGAGCAAATGATATTATCTTATTTATAAGCAGAAGAAGACTAAGCAGTGTATGGGGGTGAGTCCGTTCCTCCTCGTGGTGCCCCTGGAAAAGGCCTGCTTCTGCAGGCCAAACTGAACGCGGACAAATCCTGTTGTAAATCTTTTGTGACAGGCAGAACGGAAGGTGTAAACTTCTAACTTTTCTAGATAACAACTACAGGAATGCCTGACACAAACAAGAATATGATGAAGAAGAATAGGAAGAAGATGAAGAAGCTGAATATGTAGAATAATAATTGTTGAATAAGAAGAATATGAAGAATGTAAGAAAAGGAAGAAGAAGAAGAAGAAGAAGAAGAAGAAGAAGAAGAAGAAGAAGAAGAAGAAGAAGAATGTAAAAAAAGGAAGTAGAAGAAGAAGAAGAAGAATGTAAAAAAAGGAATAAGAAGAAGAATGTAAAAAAAGGAAGTAGAAGAAGAAGAAGAAGAATGTAAAAAAAGGAAGTAGAAGAAGAAGAAGAAGAATGTAAAAAAAGGAAGTAGAAGAAGAAGACATACATGTCTGGCAAAATATAAATGAGGCTAACATAGTCAATATCTTTGTAACTCCTAACATCTTTAAAAAAAAAAGTTTAATTCCTGCTATTCCATTTGATTGGGCTAAACCTCTATGGCTTTAATGTCTCCTCCACCTCCCACAATACATTCTACATTATTCTTAGTTGTTTTTCTTCATGTAGAATTAACCTACAAGGAAAGAAAGGGTTTTTTTTAATTCCGATATTTTGGCCCCATTGACTTGCATTGGTTCCCGGTATCGGAATCGGCGATACCGATACTTTTTTTTAAGATCGGCCGATCCATTCCGATCCGATATTTTCAAGTATCGGCTGGTATCGCTCAACTCTAGTTATGGTATGGAATACTCTGATGTTATGATTGAGTCACCGTAGGAGGCAAAAACAGAAATACAAGCTAAGTCCAGAAAACCAGAGAAGTTGGCAACTATCAGATTGCAGACCCCTGAACCTATCAACACAACTAGCAGTAGCCGTTGGGGGTTCCTACGATGCCCTAGACCCCTCGATCACAGCCGGAGAATTTAAATAGGCCTAAAGAAAGAAAGGGGAAATCTAAACTGCCCCCAAAGCAATAGGCAGTCTCCAACATATAATGATGGTGAAGAAAGATGAAAACATTAACACAGACAGAAAGATAGGCTGAGCAAAGCCGGGGCCCAAAACTACCTAGATAGGAAAGGACAGGAAGGCTGCTGTCTGCAATCTGCAAAAACCCTATCAAAGACATAAGCCAACAAGCTGATATGAAAAAGTCCCTGAAGCAGCTAGGCTTCAAAAACTAAATCAGCACTCAGGTATTTTCAGAAGACAGAGCTAAAGGAATTCAGCACACCCAGCAGGGAATGGCAGAAATCCAGAAAAACAAAGCAAAACAAAGTCAAAGCACAAATGCAAAAAGCCGAGCAGCAAACTTAGCTTTAGAGGAGCAGGAATTCAGACTGGTCTCCAAGGATCCCACAAAGAAATCACCCGCAGGGCAGAAGGGCGTCGGCAGCCTTATATCCAGTCAGTAACTCCACTCAGCCAGTCATCATCATCAGCCTCAGGTGTTTGATAATCAGGCTCACTACCTTTCTTTACCAGAAGAAGGAGTTCCTCGGGCCTCAGTAGTGAAGGGGAAAATGAACTCACAACACTCTGACATTGAGGTTCCATCCTCCTGGATCTAAGTCTGTCCTGCTTAGGAAGTCTGCCTCAATGTTGTCAGATCCTTTCAGGTGGAGAGCTGAAAGGGACTGGAGATGGTGTTCTGCCCAGCCAAATATCCGTGCTGAAACGTTTTGCAGACTTCCGTATTTTGTGCTGCCCTGATGATGTAGATGGGCCACGGTGGTCATATTGTTGGAGTAAATCCAGACATGGGTTCCCTGGACTGATGTTTCCGCTGCCTTTAGGGCTTCTTCTACCGCCCTCAGTTCTCTGTAATTGGAATATTGTTTTTCCATGTCTTTGGGCCAGAGTCCCTGGAAGACTCCCTGAGGCGATATTGCTCCCCAACCACATTTGCTGGTGTCTGTTGTGATTGACCTCATGGGATATTGTATCCAGGGTGTCCCTTTTGCTAGGTTTCCCTGGTTGAGCCACCAGTTGAGAGACAGCTTTACATAAGGCAGCTTATGGGTATTTGTTCCAGTGTGATCGAATATATCTCTGGAGTATCCTTAAGTGGGCCTGGGCCCAGGGGACCGCTTGGATGCAAGAAGTCATTGACCCTAATGTTGACATGGCAAACCTTATGGTCACTGTTTTCTGACTTTTTAGAGTCCGAACTTTTGATCTCACGCCCACCTGCTTGGTGGATGGAAGAAAGAATATTTGGTTCTGGGAATCTTGGAGGATCCCTAGAAAGATCTTCCTTGAGGGATTCAGGTCTGATTTTTCCCAGTTTATTATCCAGCCTAGGGTTGCCAGGGTCTGCAGGACTGATTGGAGGTGTTATTTTAGAGTGGTGCTGGAGGGAGCCATGACCAGGAGGTCGACCAGGTAAGGGATGACACATATGTCCTTTCCTCTGAAGAATGCTACTACTTCTGCCATTATTTTTGTAAAAGTTCGGGGTGCCGAATATATGCCGAAGGGCAGGACTCTGAACTGGAAGTGGTGCACTTCTTCATCTAGAGTGACCACGAACCTTAGATATTGCCAATGAGATGGATGGCTACATGGTAATAGGCCTATTGGAGATCTATAGTGGCCATGGAAAAGTCTTCTCCGATCAATGGTATTGTGGTCTTTATCGATTCCACCTTGAAGCGTTGGTACTGGACATGTTGGCTCAGCCTCTTTAGGTTGATGATGACCCGGTGTTGCCCACTTGGCTTTTTTACTAAGAAGAGCCGGGAGTAGTGGCCTTGACCCTGCTCCGATTCTGGAACTGGTGAGATCACCGCCGATGACAGCATCTTTTGGAGCTCTGAATGCAGAACTTTTTGAAGTCTTGCCAAAGGAAGATGTGTTACTTCCAGGTTTTGAGGAGGGCTGGAGGAGAATTCTATTTTTACTCCCCATCTGGGAGTCCAGGATTCTTCGATCGGTGGTTATCTTCTGCCAACTCGGGAAGTAGTCTGCGATTCTGCCCCCTACCTGCTTGGTGTCATTTCTTATGTCTGTCTGAGTGGGAGTCGTGAAACATATTCCAGCCTCTTCCGCCATTTGGGTAGCTCCATCGTCCTGTTTTCCCTTCACCCCTGTATTGAGGGGTTTGAGCTTGGGTGGGTGATAGGGCTTTTTCTTGGGCGGTTTCAGCTCGGGAAGATTTTTCTTTTTGTCAGTCACCTTCTCTAATAGTTTGTCCAATGCCCGACCAAATACATATTCGCCCTTGAATGGAATAGAGCATAATTTGGATTTTGATAGGATATCTCCACTCCACATTTTCAGCCATAAGGCCCTTTGGGTGGTGTTGGAAAGCATGGATGTTCTTGCTGCAATATGGACCGATTCTGCCGAGGAGTCCGCTAAAAAGGCTGCTGCCTTCTGTAGAAGTGGTAGAGAAGTTAGAACATTTTCCCTCGGAGTTCCTCTTTTCATATGGTCCTCTAAGTGCTGGAGCCAGAGGTATAGGGTTCTAGTTACACAGGCCGATGCCATGTTTGTTTTTAAGGAAGTTGCTGAGGCTTCCCAGGAGTTCCTCAGTAGATTATCCATCTTTCGGTCAAGTGGGTCCTTGAGCAGCGAGGAGTCCTCGAAGGGTAGCGTAGTTTTTTTTAGCGTAGCTACTCTGGCTACCTGGATATCTACTTTTGGAATCTCAGTCCAAGGTTTCGCGGCTTCTTCATCCAGGGGAAACCGATCCTTCATTTTGCCTGGGATACTTAGCTTCTTTTCAGGAAGTTCCCATTCTTCCAAGATTAGACTCTGAATAATATCATGGATAGGAAAAACCATTTTTCTTCCTGGACTTCAGGCTGCCAAATAGATCATCCTGCACTGAGCGGAGTGGTCTATCTTCTTCTACTCCCATTGTGTTCCTGACTGTTGAGAGTAGTTTCTCCATATCATCTGAGGAAAAGAACCATTTCTTATCCTCTGTCTGGGTTGGGGTTAATTCACCCTCTTCCCTCCAATCCGCTGAAACCGATGACTTGGGTTTGGAATCTGAGATGTCCTCAGGGGCATATTTCCTCTTCCTTGAGGTTGAGGGCCCCCCCGAATGACTGGGAGAAGGTAGCCAGTGACGACTGGATTTCCTGTCGTATCATCCATCTTACTTCCTCTATCAGGGATGGTTGTTCCTCCTGGACGATTTTTGCCGTGCATTGCTGGCACAAGGTCTTTTTATAATTGGAGGGGAGTTTTTTCCTACAGATGGCACATTTGTGGCTTGTAGGTTGCTCTTCCGTTTTTGGTGTAGGATCCTTGTCTCCCTGAAAGAGAGAAAAGGAGGGGGGCCCCTAAGGATGAGTCCTAAACCAAAAAGGTGTATACCCTTTTCCAAGTGTACTCACTGGGCCAGGGTATGTGCTGGGCTCTGCAGAAGCAGCTTTGAGGGAAGACGCATCCATCATACAGACGTTAGTCCTACCTTATGGAGTCTTCCATCAGGGTCCTTCAATAGAAACCAAGATCCAGTGTTTCCTTCCCTCATCCAATTGGATGTGGTCACTCCCCCTCAGTTACTGGCGCCACCTGTTTTTTTTTTTTTTTAAATTTCAGGCCAAGATGGCAGTTCTGCAAGGCGGAAGTGATGTCACACCTTCGGACCCGGCGGTGAATGTCACTTCCGGTGCATGCCGCTCGGTTAGAGATGAGCATGCAAAGCGCGGAGGAAGCGGATCCTGGGTTGGGGAGCTACAGGAGGCCCCCAGTCTGACTCACCTTCCAGTATTGCCAGAGCGCCAGAGGATGGTGTGGGTCCCGCCAGCGGCGGGAGCAGCATCCGGGGAGGAAGGTCCAGGACTATCAACCCCGGCTGCCCGGCTCACAGGTAAGAAAACTCCGGGATCTTGCCGGCCCCATCCACGGAGCACACAGAACCTCTTCATCCCTATTAGGGACAGGAAAACACTGAGGATTACAAGAAGGGGAGGGCTATTTAACCTCTTGTTTCCTGTCCCTAATTAATATGGGGAGACAACCTCCTGTGTGCTGTCGTGGGGGGGATTAGATAAATTGGAGTTGTTGCTTGAGCCTGATACCTCATGAATGGCCCATGGCTCACTGCTTCTGTGCCATTTAATTGTAAAGTGCTGCGGAATATGTTGGCGCTATATAAATAAAAATTATTATTATTATTATAAAAGGTTTTTCTGTGGGTCAATTGATCAGTCAACTTCCTGGGTTACTTTCTTTACATTTTTCTACCAATAGTACTGTATGAAACTGATGTTTGTGCCATCTGAGTGTGGCTTGAAAAAATAAATACATTTGAAGGTGTTGCATGAGGTATCAGGGCTCCCGGCTAAAAAGGCTTACAACACTCCCTTAACTACCAGGCCCTCATTGAAACTTCAAATCAAAGCTGCAAATGCTGGGCCAGACCATGGCACTTCATGCATGGCAGATGGCTGACTGCTGTTGTGCAATTTGGAAATTTCTACTGTGGGTCAACTGATGCCACTTTTCATGGTGTCTGCCCCTAATTTTATCTGTTTGGGAAGATTTTGTCACCCCTTGCAATGTTGTGTATACATAACCTGGGCATCTTAAGCTTAAAGAGTTAAACAATAGCAATGATTTTAAAAATATATGTAAAAAAGGAGTTTAAATGTTAACTATTCAGAGTATTTAACAAGAGAAGGTTATTATAAAAATACACAGGTAGACAGAAAATTTTACTATCTAAGGGGACTGTATAAGACAGGATTGGGTGGTTTGTTTTGTAACATGATCTCAGCAGTCATTTATCAATTTTTTGTTAATTCAAAAGCTTCTATATTTCATTCACATCCAACTTCTTGCTATTGTTTAACTAAGTATTGTCAGGATCCTGTCAGCACCGGCGTGCAGCCTCCGCTGAGCAGGGACTCACCGGCATTGTAGGGGGGCCCGGGGTCAGGTTCAGCCAGAAAGTACAGATACACAGGACCTGTGGACGCTGAGTTTAGCAAGCAGTCACAGGACCTACGGTCATGTGACTGCAAGGGGGTGGGGCTTAGTGTCCTGCTTTCAGAGATGGCAGGACACTATACAGAAATACTCAAGAGTCAGGCAAAACGGAGGTCATACACAGAGATATGAGTGAAGTACCAGGGATGAGACAGAATGGATAGTCAGGGCCAAGCAGAAGTCAAAACCAAACAGATATAGAAGGTACCAAGCAGAATCCAGAGTAAAATCCAGAGAACAGACCGAGTCGTACACAGAGAATCAAGCAACCAGAACACAGCACAAACACACTCAGGGGTCACCACACAATGCCAAGGGTGAAAGTATAACTGACGGGGGATGGGAGCTTCCTGAGGCTATAAGAAACTTTCCCAGAACCAATGAGAGGCCACCATAATAGGTCCCAGGTGTGCAGATAAGAGTCTGCACTGAGATCAAAACATTAACCCCAGAAGTGATGGTCACTCAGCACTGGTATCATGACAGTACCCCACTCTCAACGGGGGGCCTCTGGACCCCAAGGCTTGCCCGGGTACCTAGCATGGAAAGCCCGAACCAGGCGATCCGCATGCATCAACCAGGCCGGCACCCATGACCTGTCCTCCGGCCCATACCCCTTCCCAAGAACTAGGTACTGTACTGACCACCGTACCAACCTAGAATCTACGATGTGACCAATCTCATATTCCACATGTCCCTCAACCGAAACCAGAGGAGCAGCGGACTCGGATTCTCCCCGGACTGCTTCAAAAGGTTTCAGTAGAGATCTATGGAAGACGTTAGGGATCTTGAAAGAGGGTGGAAGGCACAGTCTGTACGCCACTGGATTGATTTTTTCCACAATCTTGTACGGGCCAATGAATTTGGGGCCCAACTTGGCTGACGGAATCTTTAACTTAATGTTTCGCGTGGAGAGCCAAACTTTCTCTCCAACCTGAAACATGGGACCAGGTGTTCATTTCCTTTCCGCAAAAAACTTATACCTGCCTTGAGACCTAGATATACGCCACTGGACTTCTGCCCATGTATCTTTTAACCGCTGAACAGAGTCCTCAGCCCCGGGACACCCCGAATCCAGATGAGAAAACTCACCAAAATGAGGACTGAACCCATAGTTGATCAAGAAAGGGGACATACCAGTGGATCGACTCACCCGACTATTGAAGGCAAATTCAGCCAATGGCAGTATATCACACCAGTCATTCTGTCTAGCAGAAGTCAGACATCTGAGGGTCTGTTCCAGAGACTGATTAGTGCATTCCGTCTGACCATTACTCTCAGGATGGTATGCGGATGAAAAGGACAGAGATATCCCTAATTTTTTGCAGAAAGCAAACCAAAACTTAGCCACAAACTGCACACCACGATCAGACACCACATTCAGGGGTACCCCATGCAAGCGGACCACATGCTGCACAAACAATCTGGATAAGGTCTCAGCTGAAGGTAATGCGGACAGGGGAGCAAAATGAGCCTGCTTTGAAAATCTGTCCACCACTACCCATACCACCGTATTACCCCTGGAAGAGGGAAGATAGGTAATAAAATCCATGGACAGGTGGGTCTATAGTCTCTCGGGAACTTCCAAGGGCATCAGCTCCCCCACCGGCTGGCTATGGGAGCTTTTAGAACGAGCGCAGACCCCACAACCAGAAATGAATTTCTTTATATCAGAACCAAGGGTAGGCCACTAGAATATCCTAGCCACCGCCAGTCGCGTGGCTGATATACCAGGGTGAGCACACAACTTGGATTCGTGGAACTCTTGCAAGAGTTTAAGGCGAAGTTGCTCTGGGACAAACAACTTGCCCCCTGGCTTGGCCGCAGGAGCCAGCAACTGGGCCCCCTCAATTTCCCATTCCAATTCAGACGAGATCCCTGCTAACACCACCCCATGGTGCAGAATGGAGGATGGTGGCTCAGGGGCAGACACAGGGTGAAAACTACGAGATAAGGCGTCAGCCTTGACATTCTTTGACCCTGGATGGAATGTAATAGTAAACTGGAAACGAGAATAGAAAAGAGACCATCGGGCCTGTCTGGGCGTTAATCTTTTAGCAAACTAAATGTATGACAAATTTTTGTGATCAGTGATCACAGTAACCGGGTGACTGGCCCCCTCCAAAAAGTGCCTCCACTCCTCAAACGCCAACTTGACCGCAAGAAGCTCTCTATTGCCTACATCATAATTTCTTTCAGCAGCAGAGAACTTCCTGGAAAAGAAAGCACATGGCCTGAGGTTGGTTAGAGTGGCAGGCCCTTGGGACAACACTGCCCCCACCCCCACCTCGGAGGCATCCACCTCCACCACAAATGGTTTGGACGGATCTGGCTGTACCAACATAGGAGCAGATATAAACCATTTTTTCAGCGTCACAAAGGCCTCTTTTGCGAGCGAGGATCAATTTCTCACATCCGCACCTTTGCATGTTAGATCCGTGAGAGTTTTGACCACCTGCAAAAACCCCCTGATAAATTTGCGGTAATAATTGGCGAACCCCAAGAAGCGCTGAAGACCCTTAAGATCTCAGGGTTGCACCCAATCCGCAATGGCCTGCACCTTCTTGGGGTCCATGCGAAAACCCTCACAGGATACAATTAATCCCAAAAAAGACAATTCTTGCACACAAAATACACATTTCTCCAATTTGGCATACAGATGATTTTCTCTCAGTCTTTGGAGAACAGTTCGTACATGTACCAGATGAGAATGCCTGTCGGAGGAGTATATCAAAATATCATCTAAGTAGATAACACCAAAACGACCAATGATATCAGAGAATACCACGCTGATGAAATTCTGAAATATGGTGGGGGCATTGGTAAGACGAAACGGCATGACTAAATTTTCAAACAGTCCCTTGGACGTGAGGAACGCAGTTCTCCATTCATCCCCCTCTCAGACCCTTATCAAATTATATGCCCCCCGAAGATCCAGTTTAGAAAACCACTTTGCCCCTGATAGTTGGTTACACAAGTCGGGAATCAACGGAAGGGGGTACGTATTCCGTACAGTAATCTGATTAAGCTCCCGAAAATCGAGACAGGGACGTAACCCGCAAAAAAGAAACCTGCCACCACAGGTGAGACTGAAGGACATATGTGTCCCTTGTGCAGACTTTCAGCAATGTACTCCTTCATAGCCAAGCGCTCAGGGACGGATAAATTAAACAGACGGGCTTTAGGTAATTTAGCCCCGGGACCAACTCGATAGCGCAGTCAAAGGGTCTATGTGGCGGTAAAGTCTCGGCCTCGCTTTCAGAGAATACATCTTCGAAGTCCTTCAGGCATTCCGGAATACCTTCCAGCTTGACAGATGATACAGACACAGATTTAACAGGTTCAACCAGCAGTGCAGATTTATCACATAACTTAAAATCATTAAACCCCCATTGAACAATCTTCCCCATTTTCCAGTTAATAACTGGGTTATGGCGTTGTAACCAGGGCATGCCCAACACCAACCCTGCAGGTAGATTGTCCAGAACAAAACAACTAAGGTTTTCCACATGAGTAGCGCCCACTCTGAGCGAAAACAAGTCCGACATAAGGAGAATTCCCTCCTTAGTGAGGGGAGAGGAGTCAATGGCCACCACCTTGAGCGGAACTTTGAGCCTAACTGTCACTATCTTGCAGTGTGTGATCAATTGGGAGTCAATGAAATTAATCGATGATCCGCAGTCCACGAAGGCTGTAGAGGGAAAAGAACTACCATCCACAAACAGTTCCACATGAAGTAACACTTTAGAAAACGAGCAAAAGGGTACGTGAGGGTCTGAGTAGTCTCCCCGTTGACTACCCAGACCTAGTCGTTTCCCGCCGACCGGGTTCAAGACGGGCAATCAGGACACTCCCTTTTCCAATGTCCCCTTTTACCGCAGTAAAAACATAACTACTTGTCCTTCCGGCGTTTCCTCTCCGTATCCTTCAGGGAGAGGGCGCCTACATCTGTGAGCTCAGGGGCAGTCTCTTTTCCACTGGGGAACAATGGAGTCTCCACCTGCATCACCCATCTGGCCCGCAGCCTGCGGTCCATCCAGACAGCCTGGGTCATGGCGTCCTCGAGAGAGTTAGGTGGGGGATGTAACGCCAAGGCATCCTGCAGCCGCTTGGACAAACCTCTGCGAAAGAGTCCTCGGAGTGCAGCATCGTCCCAAGAGACCTCTGCGGCCCAGCGGCGGAATTCAGTATAAAACCACTCAGCCGAGTGTTTCCCCTGACAGACGCTCATCACCATGTCCTCTGCTAATCGCACTCTGTCAGGCTCATCATAAATGTGCCCGAGGGCCTCAAAGAATGCATTCACAGACAGTCTCTCAGAGGCAGTGGGAGGAAGGGAGAAAGCCCAAGCTTGTGGGGACCCTCTTAATAACGACATAATGACCCCTACCTTCTGGCTTTCGTCCCCAGAGGAATGTGGTCTCAAACTAAAAAAAGTTTGCACCCCTCCATGAAGACCCTGAACTCCTTTTTGTTCCCAGAAAAAAAGTCAGGCAGTTTAACAGGTGGTTCCAGGGACACCAGAACAACATCCCTCGCCCCAGCCCCCGGAGACCCAGCAGATAAAGCCCCTCGCACTGTCTCAGAAACCTGCTGCTGAGAACGAGCCAGAGCTTGTTGCTCCAGAGATAAACCCTGAAACATCTGAGTCAGACTTTTCATCTGGTCAGCCAGAGACTGTATGGGATCCATAACTCTCTGCACAAAAACCCCCCAAAAACTTAATGGTCAGTTATAATGTCAGGATCCTGTCAACGCCGGCGTGCAGCCTCCGCTGAGCAGGGACTCACCCGCACTGTAGGGGGGCCCGGGGTCAGGTACAGCCGGAAAGTACAGATATACAGGACCTGTGGACACTGAGTTTAGCAAGCAGTCACAGGAGCTACGGTCATGTGACTGCAAGGGGGTGGGGCTTAGTGTCCTGCTTTCAGAGATGGCAGGACACTATACAGAAATACTCAAGAGTCAGGCAAAACGGAGGTCATACACAGAGATATGAGTGAAGTACCAGGGATGAGACAGAACGGATAGTCAGGGCCAAGCAGAAGTCAAAACCAAACAGACATAGAAGGTACCAAGCAGAATCCAAAGCAATATCCAGAGAACAGACCGAGTCATACACAGAGAATCAAGCAACCAGAACACAGCACAAACACACTCAGGGGTCACCACACAATGCCAAGGGCGAAAGTATAACTGACGGGGGATGGGAGCTTCCTGAGGCTATAAGAAGCTTTCCCAGAACCAATGAGAGGCCACCATAATAGGTCCCAGGTCTGCAGGTAAGAGTCTGCACGGAGATCAAAACATTAACCCCAGAAGTGCCGGTCACCCAGCACTGGTATCATGACAAGTATGGCTTTTGTATGCTATCAGGTATTAGGGTACTATATATTCAAGGGACACGTTTGTTGAAGAATTTTCTCATTCACTTAAAATGGCCTTGCGAAAATCGATGCACTTTCTGCCCAAACAATCGTATTCTGAAGAATAATACTGATTCTAACTCACAGAAATGTCTACAACAAATCTGTAAAGTGAATAAGAGGCAATTATTGAAAAAAAAGGAGTGGAGCTCCAATAGAAGTTAAATTTAGTACAACACAATTTGAACAGGAGAATCTTGGCACAGTTTCGACTATTTTTAGATATGCAGCATATACAGTACCTTTGAGAGTACAAGATTTTATACTATGTAACAATAAAGAATATCAAATTCATTAAGAAAATATAGTCTTAAAGAGGAGATGTCACTTCCTCAAAAATATTGAGTTACATGTTTTGTAAAAACTCCTGAGTTTCATTTTTCTTGCTGCTCTTTTCCATTTTGCATTGCATCACTCAGTTTCAGAGATATTTACATTTGTTATTTTTGGAGAACATTATGTGAGATCTCTGCTGCAGACTACTTTCTTGAGAATTACAGCAGGGCTAGGAAATTATGAAAACATAACTTTTAATAAGTTTGCCTAAAAGGTTAGCAGCCAATGTATACACAGGACAAAAAAATATTGATTTATCAAAGTGCAAGTGCTCATGTTTAACAGTGCTCTAGTTAAAAGATTGGTTTGATCTCACCAATCTAGTTTCTCACTCCTTCTCTCTATTATAGATCCAACATTGAAGTGAGGGGGGGAAGTTGTAGTTTCTCTGAGTAATGGGAGAAAGGGAGATGGAAATTTCCCAATCCCTTTATTGCCCCTTGTCGTACCCCTGCATTACTCTCGCCCTAACAAAGTCAGTACCCAAGTGTAAACCTATTCACCAGTTAACCATGTCAAAGGTGTAGGGGAGGCTACACCGAACAAACAAAACAGATATCTGTTGTCCCAAAATTAGAACATATCAATAGATATTGACATAGTTCTTCATAACCTTCAATGTTATAAAGAGGAATATGCTATAGTCCATCATTCTTACAAACATAAGAAAAGAGTTATTTTTTAAAAAACTGAGGTTTTTCTATTGGACTCAACTCTAGGTTTCGCCCATTAAGACTTCTTCCAGAGCATTCCCCTTGAGAAACGCTTAATAGAGCTGGAATATTACATGAGTGATTAAAAGAGTATTCAATTGGATATGCTGCCTCATTATGCAAGTGTTAGATTTGACACTATTGTTCACTTTCATATACAGTGATATAAGATGATATGAAAAGATGTTTACATCAAGAACAAGATATCGATCCTGATTAAGTCATTAAAACTGACAGGAGAATATTTGTCGTACAAAAACTGTAAGGGAACAAAATCACACAAACCATTGGGTGATACCCTTTCAGCTGCAAAGAAAAATAAAAAGAAGGTGCTCACCTGAGCAGGTTGAGTGCAGGCACAACTACTGAAGATAGGGGCACGGGGAGTCTGCGCAGCCTCAGTGACTACTGCTAACGTCAGTGAGGATGTGCAGACTCCTCGCCTGACCTGAGGTGAACTGACAGTGTGGGAAAGTATTCAGAAACTTTAGAAAGTAGAAAGTTTTAGCTCACACGTGATTGCATTGCACTGTCTTCATGAGCACGGACCCGCTGTGTCCCAGCGTTTAACCATCTAGAGAAAAGAGAAATGACCAGCTCAACTGATTCCGTGAAGATCAAATTTTATTCACATGAATTGTTATATAGAGGATAAAATCTTCAGTGCAGTAAACGACAGAAGCTGATATCAATGCGTTTCTGGAGACTAGGCTCCCTTAATCAAGATATAAGGGAAAATGTGATCTTCGTGGAATCAGTTTAGCTGTACATTTCTCTTCATTCAGAAACTTTTCCACGCTAATTAGTTCATCTCCGGTCAGGCGGGGAGGCTGCGCAGGCAGCTTTTCCTTCATTCCTCCGTGGTTTACAGCCGGGCCGGTCACATTAGCACTGGTCCCGGTTGTAAACTATTTAACCCCTTCAGATGGATTGCGGCATGGGACTTGACTGTATGGCGGACAGGTATGGGACATTGCTTTTTCATTTTGGATTTTTTACAGGAGAACGATGGCTTTGATTGGATTGGGAGTGAAATAAAGATGGAGAAAAATGTGTTTATTTCATTAAAAGTCTTTTTTTCTTAATGTGTGTTTTTTTAACCCTTTCAGACTAGTGGATTAACAATGGCTAGGTGTCTTATTGAGATATCTCCATTATTAACCAGGCTTAATGTCTACTTACAATAGCAAGGTGACATTAACCCCTTATTACCTCATATGCCACCGCTACAGGGCAATGAGAAGAGAGCGGGTAAGTGCCAGAATTGGCGCATCTTACAGATGCGCCTTTTCTGGGGTGGCTGGGGGCAGATTTTTTTAGCCAGGTGGGGGGTCCAAAAGCAATGGTCCCTCTCTAGGCTAATAATTTCTGCCCTCAGTCACTGGCTTGCCCTCTCTGGCGGAGAAAATTGCACGTGAGCCCACGCCATTTTTTCCGTGAATTAATCCTTTAATTTAACACCTACAGCTACCAATTTTAACACACATACACTACTAACATTATTTGTGAGGGACATATAAAAAATAACGGATATGCAATGGTTTACTATATGTAAACCATGTCTCATATCCTGTCGGGTTCTGTAATGATTTTACAGATGCCGACAATTGAATTTTAACCTATTCTGCTATCAATATCTCTGTGAAATATACATATATATATGTATCACTAATATATATATATTCTATGTGTATACATGTATTCTACTATATCCATTCTATTTTAACCTGTCAATGTGATTTTACAGTATAGCGCACTGAATTGCCGGCTTTTCTAAAGGACACCGGTGCATATTTCTCGCTAGTCACATGTATGGTCCGTGTGTAATCCACGTTTTTCTTGCCCCCATAGACTTGCATTGGCAATGACATGCTGCAATTTCTCTCGTATAATACGGGCGAGAAAAAAACAGATGATGGGAGCTGCCCCAATGATTAACATTGGTCCGAGTGCTATGTGATTTTTTTCTCGCATAGCACTCGTCCGTAATTCTTTCTAGTGTGATTCCGGCCTCAGTGTAATTTCCAGCTCAGAAAAGGGACCCCCCCGACTGAAATACAAAGAAAAAACACAAAGATTGAGCTTGGCTTAAGTTGGTATACATGCAATACATAAACGCATGTTCACATTGGCCACAAAACGATACTAAGAAGTCTCTGTTATTTGAATGCACTTTTGCTTTTACTTGTGTAGTAACAGCAGGGTTTTTGCTCATTTTGTTTTTCGTAGGTTTTTTACATATTCTCATAGTTGTAAAAATTTTGGAAGCGTTCAATATTGTTCAATATTGTTTAGAAAATTATTGTGTAGTCTGTTGCTCCGTAGGTACCGAAGAGCAGCTGAATTTTACATGCATGTGGCAAACATGAACAACATTGAAATGCCAGCGTAGATACACACTAGCTAACACGTATTTGAGATTGTTTTATTTTCTATAATATTCTGATAAAAAATACAGACTTCGTATATAAGCACTTTTTCATTTCCTGTCATAATGATTGTGACGAATTGTGCCAAATGTCAAGATCTTCTAAGTTATTAATTTTTCTTGATATTAAAATAGAAGTTTCTGCATCGTGTTTATTGCGTGAACATTTTCTTTTCTAAACTAATAATGTTCTCACTCTTAATTATCCACTATTTCTTCAAATTTGAGAAAATCTCTCATGTGCAGAGCATATTTCAAGGTTTATTATTATTGTTATTTTTATTATTTTTAGAAAAACTGGATGGTGCTTGCCAAACTATTCTAATGCCTTTTAAGAAATAAGCTTTAGATGAACATGTGCCATCCAGCATGTGATTTCCTATGTATCGCTCTTTTATTCTACCTCAGCGGGAATATCTCCCCCTGGGTCTTTGGAAACAGAATGTTTTCCTAGCTGCTGATTTACTGTTGAGGGGAAAAGAAAAGATTAATGTTTCTGCCAAGCCCCAACAGGTTCACAGAAAACACTCACTGGAAAGTGGGTCTATTTTGTAGTGTTGTATGCTTTTCTGTGTGGGAAGACTGGCATGTTTTTAATCAGATGTGAAACACAGGCTTGGCAGGTCGAATGGATTAGCCTCTCCTGTAAGTAACTCTGTCTACTTTAGTCAACAGCGTAACAATTTTTTCTAACATCTCACACTTAAGGTTGTCGTTTTTAACTTCATCAATTTAATAGGCCTTGGAGGTTTTTTGATCACTGAGGATAGAAGACATTTAATCATATTTTTCTGCCTGCTTTTCAGATATGTCTTGTGTTTGATGAGCAGATACATTACAGAGTAAAGTTTTGCAGATGATGAGATGTGGCAAGCGTAATGCCAGACCATAGATAAACAGCTTAATATTTTAATGTTTAAACATCTTCTTTAAATTGTGTTTTTTTATGAAGTTATGAATTTTTACTTTATATATTGTTATAGATATTATAATACAATATTAAATTATATAATAATAATAATAACAACAATAACAATGTAAATTGAACACTAGCATTACAGTAAAAATGTAGAAAATTATAGCAAAAAATAGTTTATATCGTTTCAAGTTTATGTGTGTTTTGGTTTAGTTTTCTTACATTATTCATTGGATTTACCGTAATATGAAATAGCTTAAAAAACATTTTACTGATAATGAATAGGAGTTTCTGGTCAAGGGGTTGGTCACTTCATCACTATTGTAATAGATTTGTTGAGGACATGATTTTATGTACCATAATTGTACTAAAGATAAATTCTTCTCTTGTGCTTGTTAGGACAACTTTCTTCACAGACTGCACAGCTATCCTGTCCATAAAGCGGCTGTGGTGGACCTTGTAACCAGATCAATCCGTCAGTCTCCTAAAATTGAAAAACACCTTATATGGAAAAGCTGCGTTTCAATTAGAGGTGGCTGATGGAGTAGTCTGGTCACATGCTCCTCCACCAGCATCCATTTTATGGACAGAAGTGATTTGCAGTGTAAGGTGAAAGCTGCACTAACAAGTGCAAGAGAAGAATCTGTCATACCTTTATAATACTAAGTCTACATACAATCATATTCTTAATAAATCTTTTAAAATAAAGATAACATGGCCAACCCCTATAAACTTTTATACTGGATGCAGGTTGGTAGTGTGGTGGGCATTCAGAAACAGCATTGCATGATTGCACAATGGGTTTACCGTGAATTGCAGATAGTACAGATGAAGCACATGTGAATGTATGAACTCATCCACAATGTAAGATTAAGTTATAAAAACACAAACTACTGAGATTAATATTGATTTATATTATTGGTATGTTACACTTTTTAAAATCCATATTAAAGTTATTTTACTACAGAGAAATATAGAAATCACACTTCCAAATAATCAGAATGTGCTCTTCACTCCCCCTGGCACTCTCCTCTATGTTACTGCTTGTGCTTGAGACACATGGAGTCCCTAGAGCACCTGTAGTCTAAAACTATGCACTCCCTGCAAGCCATCACAAAGTAACTTAATACATCACAGTAATAATAAGATTTTCTTTCTTGGAAACAATATTCATTGAAAACAGGCATAGATAAATATAATTGTGCCCACTTTTTGTATTGTTATGATATCCATGGATTCGTAACTATGTACTGTGGGTACGGAAAGAATTCAGACCCCTTTAAATTTTTCACTCTTTGTTTCATTGTATCCATTTGGTAAATTCAAAAAAGTTCATTTTTTTCTCATTAACCCCTTATCTACAATGAACGTAATATTCCGTCCATGTGACCCTGGACCTAATTCCCATGGCCGGAATATTACGTCATGCCCTTTAATGCGACATCGCGACTTAAGTCGCGGTGATCGCATTAAAATGCCGACGCCATCATACCTCAGGATAGATGGCCTCGGCATCCCAGGCAGTCTCCATCCTGGCCCACCCCTCTCTGAGCTGTGATTGGCTGTTCAATTCAGAACAGCCAATCACAGTGCTTCTCTTTGTTTCAGCCAGTCAGATTGGCTGAAACAACAGGATCCTAGGCTAGGATCGAGTACCAATGTACTTGATTCTAGCCTAGGGAGCCTGGGGGAGAAAAGCCCCCCAGATTGGCGCGATCGCCGATCTAATCGATCGCGCCAATCGCAGCGCACAGTGGCGCAATATCGCCGCTGTGCCCTGTCGGTACCGGCCCGGATTGGTGCTGTAATAGCACCGATCCTAGGCCGGAGCCTAGGGCAGGTCCAGCAGGGCCTGCAGGAAGTGGTTGGCACGATCGATTAGATCGGCGAACGCGCCAGCCACAGGGCACAGCTGCGGTCATGCTGTGACCGCTCTGTGCCCTGCTGATTACCTGACCATGACCTGCCTAGGAATCGGAGCTGTGAGCTCTGATCCTAGGCAGTTACCATGGTCACCAGGCAGAGCAGGGATTGGTGGGATCGATGTAAACATTTGATCCCACCAATGACAGATCCCAGCAGCAATGTGACCGCTCTGTGACCTGCCCCTGACCTGCCTCAGACCTGTCTGACCTGTCTGCAGGGGTCCTCACTCTAGCTGAGGATTCTTGCAGAGAGGTCGGACTCAGCAAGAGCTCCTGTGCTGGGTATTGTGGTGCCACAGCTTGTAGCATCACAATCCCTGCAGAAGAAAGAAGAAATAAGAAAGAAAACTACAACTGTAAGTGTTAATTGATCCCTGATCCCCTGCCCAATCTATCTTCACCCCCCCATCTATCTTCATCCCCCCATCCCCCCTGCACCACCCCTTTTACCCCCCTCACCCCCCTTTTACCCCCCTCACCCCCTTTTACTCCCCTCCATCCCCCCTTTTGCGCCGCCTCCGTGCGCAGCCGCCGAGTGTTGATCGGTGACGCAGTTCACCGATCAACACTCATGCTCGCTTTTTTTTCCTTAGCCCCCTTTGCGCCACCTCCGCACACACATCCCGTTTTTCATTTTTTCACCCCCCTTTGTGCCACCTAACTGCAACCCTAACTGATCCCTGCCCAATCTCTCTTCATCCATCCCAATCCCCCATCCCCCTTCCCCCTATTTTTACCCCCCTCCACCCTACTTTTGCGCCACCTCCGTGCGCAGCCGCCGAGCGTTGATCGGTGACGCAGTTCACCGATCAACACTCATGCTCACTTTTTTCCTTAGCCCCCTTTGCGCCACCTCCGCACACGCATCCAGTTTTTCATTTTTTTCACCCCCCTTTGTGCCACCTAACTACAACCCTAACTGATCCCTGTCCAATCTCTCTACATCCACCCCAATCCCTCATCCCCTAAACCCTATTTTAACCCCCCTCCACCCCACTTTTGCGCCACCTCCGTGCAAAGCCGCCGAGCGTTGATCGGTGACGCAGTTCACCGATCAACACTTGTGCTCGCTTTTTTTCCTTAGCCCCCTTTGCGCCACCTCTGCACACACATCCCGCAGCTGCAAAACTTTGATAAGTGACGCACATCACTTATCAGAGCTTGTGCTTGCCGTTTTAAATTTTTTCTCTCCCCTTTTTGTGCCACCTAACTACAACCTTAACTGTTGATCCCTGCCCGATCTCTATTCATCCACCCCAATCCCCCCAGCCCCCTCTTTTTACCCCCATTTGCGCCGTTTCCGTGTGCACATTTAGCAGCCGCCGAATTTTGATAAGTGACCCAATTCACTTATCAAAGTTCGTGCCGGCTGTTTTCCATTTTTCTTTTTCACCTCCCACCCTTTGAACCACCCCTGTGCACACATCCAGCAGCCACTAAATTTTGATAGGTGATGCCGTTCACTTATCATATCTAGGACCTGCTGTTTTAGACTTTTTTTCACAGGTATTTTGCTCCCCATTTCCTTTTAGCTTTTTCTTACAGGATAGTGTGCACCAATCACTAGCCCCCCCACCACATACACAGTTATAAATAAAGTACACCCAAGCACCATATTTACACAAAAAAATGTCCCGCCCATCACTTTCCTCCCAACAGTGCTATTCAATGGAGGAGGCATATTCTTACCTTGCCTCTGACACTGATAGCGAGGATGACAATCCGACTTTTCTTTATTTTTCGGATTCTTCATCCTCTTCCTCTTCCCCCTCCTCATCTTCCTCCTCGGGTCCTGCGGAACCACCAGACGCTCCAGGACAGAAGATGAGGCAGCGCCCACCATGTCCGCAGCTGATTCAGCAGACCCTGTGTGGACCTCGCCCCCCGAAAATTATGAGCCACTGATTCCTGATTTTGTGGCAGAATCAGGAATCAAGTTTGACACCACCGGCCTCACAGAAATTGACTTTTTCAAAGTATTTTTCTCTGAGGATTTTGTTAACCACATTGGGAGCAAACTAATTTGTACACTCGGCAATGTTTGGAGCAAAACCCGTGTTCATCCTATACTAACTGGCCTCCTGTGGACGCAGCTGAAATGAGGCAGTTTTGGGGCCTGGTCCTCCACATGGGTATCCTGAAGAGGCCTGATATTCTGCAATATTGGAGTGTTGATATTTTATACAACACTCCAGTGTTCCAAAAGGTCATGGTCCAGGTGCATTTTCAGGCCATCCTCAAGTTTCTGCATTATAACGATAATGCACAGTGACCTGTACGAGATGACCCCAACTTTGACTGTCTGTTCAAAGTTCGGCCGGTCATCGAACACTTCAACAAAAAGTTTGCTGAAGTGTACGTGCCCCAAAGGAACATCAGCGTGTATGAGTCCTTGGTCCATTTTTAGGGCAGGCTCGGATTCCGTCAATACTTGCCCAGTAAGAGGGCCTGGTATGGAATCAAACTCTATAAGCTGTGTGAGAGTACCTCAGGGTACACTCAAAGGTTTAGAGTGTACGGAGGAAAGGACACGAGGATTGAACCCCCCGAGTGTCCTCCTGACCTGGGAGTGAGTGGGAAAATTCTGTGGGATTTGGTGCACCCACTGCTGGATAAAGGTTATCACCTCTACACTGATAACTTTTATACCAGTGTCCCACTCTACAAATCCCTCTCTGCGTGAGGTACCACAGCTTGTGTGTTGTGAGTTCATTTTCCCCTTCACCGTTGATGTCCGATGAACTCCCTCTGCTGGTTAAGAGAGGTAGTGAAATTGATTGGGTTGGGAAGAACCTGTCATCTGAACAGGTGGAGCCTGATTGGACACCCGGAATCACTGAGTGGCTATAAGGCAGCCGACGCCCTACAGGGGTGCTGGTGATCCTTTCTGCTCTGAGCTCTTGCAAACCAGTTCAGTACCTGTCTTCTGAAAGCTAAGTATTTGCTCTCTTATTTTTCCATGAGATATTGTCTGTTTACTTAGTGTTTGTGTTTTGCCTGCCCTTGTTGGTGCAGGCTGAGTTCCATTTTTGTCTCTGGTCAAGTTGATCTTTTGCTCAGTCTTCAGAATATACCTGAGTGCTGATATAGTGTTTTTGAAGTCTAGTGACTTCAGGGCCTTTTTTTCTATCAGACGTGTTTGACATTATTTTGGAAGAATTTTTGCGGATTGCAGCCAGCATCTTTTCTGTCCTTTCCTATTTAGTTAGTTGGGCCCCATCATTTGCTCAACCTGTCTTTCTGTCTGTGTTTGTGTTTTCATCTGCTTTTCACCGACAATACATGTTGGGGGCAGGGGTCTGCAATCCGATAGCTACAAACCTCTCCCGTTTTCTGGACTCAGCTTGTATTTTTGTTTTTTCCTCCTTCGGTGACTCATTCATAACATTGTGGTACTGTCAGCAAAAATCAGAGAGGCCTCCCAAAGATGCTACTTGGGCAGGTACAATAAAAACATGGGGGGCGTTGATCGCTCCGATCAGCTCCTCCAACCGTACAATGCTTTGAGAAAGGCCAAGGTGTGGTACAAAAAGCTGGCCGTGCACATCGTCCAATTGGCAATGCTCAACGCATTCCTGCTGTCACAATATGCACACCACACCGATACGTCATACCTTGAGTTCCAGGAGGTAGTGGTTAATGCCCTGATGTTTGGCACTCTGGAAGGAGCGGGCCCCAGAACTTCCAGAACTGAAGGTGCTCGTATTGTACCAGGTCAGCATTTCCCGGGGGAGGTCCCGCAAACTGGAAAAAAAGGTAAATCGCAAAAAGGTGCCGAGTGTCTAACAAAAACGGAATATGCAAGGACACCATTTATCAATGCGACACCTGCCCCGAAAAACCTGGCCTGTGTATGAAGGATTGCTTGAAATTGTACCACACCTCAATGCACTACTAAATTTCTTTACCGGAAACATTAGATTAGTTGGGGCACATCTAGATAAGTTCCTTGGGGGTCTAGTTTCCAAATCAATGTCACTTGTGTTTTTTTTTTACTGTTTAGGCACATCAGGGGCTCTGCAAATGGAAAATGACGCCCGCAGACCATTCCATCTAAGTCTGCATTTCAAAATGTCACTCCCTTCTGACCCCGACGTGTGCCTAAACAGTTTTTTCCCACATATGGGGTACCAGCGTATGCAGGACAAATTGGAAAACAACTTTTGGGGTCCAATTTCTCCTGTTACGCTTGGGAAAATTAAAAATTTGGAACTAAATGATCATTTTTGTGGGCACAAAATAGGATTTTTTTTTCACGCCTGGGCAGTATAAACTTTAGTGAAACACTTGGGGGTTCAAAGTTCTCACCACATATCTAGATAAGTTCCTTAGGGGGTCTAGCTTCCAAAATGAGGTCACTTGTGGAGGGTTTCCACTGTTTGGGCACATTGGGGGCTCATCAAACGCAACATGGTGTCCAATCTCAATTCCAGCAAATTTTAGGTTGAAAAAGTCAAACGGCGCTGCTTCCCTTCCGAGCCCTGCCGTGCGCCCAAACAATGGTCCCCCCCACATATAGGGTATCAGCGTACTCAGGACAAATTGGACAACAACTTTTGGGGTCCAATGTCTCCTGTTACCTTTGTGAGAATAAAAATTTGGGGACTAAACCATCATGTTTGTGGAAAAAATATGATTTTTTTTTATTTTCACGCCCGGGCGTTATAAACTCCTGTGAAGCCCTATGGGGTTCAAGGTGCTCACCACACATCTAGATAAGTTCCTTAGGGGGTCTAGTTTCCAAAATGGGGTCACTTGTGGGGGGTTTCCACTGTTTGGGCACATTGGGGACTTGTCAAACACAACATGGCGTCCAATCTCAATTCCAGCCAATTTTAGGTTGAAAAAGTCAAACGGCGTTGTTTCTCTTCCGAGCCCTGCCGTGCACCCAAACAGTGGTCCCCCCACATATAGGGTATCAGCGTACTCAGGACAAATTGCACAACTCTTGGGGTCCAATTTCTCCTGCTACCTTTGGGAGAATAAAAAATTGGGGACTAAACGATCTTGTTTGTGGAAAAAATATGATTTTTTATTTTCATGCCCGGGCGTTATAAACTCCTGTGAAGACCTAGGGGGTTCAAGGTGCTCACCACACATCTAGATAAGTTCCGTAGGGGTCTAGTTTCCAAAATGGGGTCACTTATGGGGGGTTTCCACTGTTTGGGCACATTGGGGGCTCGTCAAACGCAACATGGCGTCCAATCTCAATTCCAGCCAATTTTAGGTTGAAAAAGTCAAACGGCACTGCTTCTCTTCCGAGCCCTGCCATGCACCGAAACAGTGGTCCCCCCCACATATAGGGTATCAGCGTACTCAGGACAAATTGGACAACAGCTTTTGGGGTCCAATTTCTCCTGTTACCTTTTGGAAAATTAAAAAATTGTTGCTAACAGATCATTTTTGTAACTAAAAAGTTAAATGTTAATTTTTTTCATCCATGTTGCTTCTGCTCCTGTGAAGCACCTGAATGGTTAATAATCTTCTTGAATGTAGTTTTGAGTAGCTTGAGGGTGCAGTTTTTAGAATGGTGTCACTTTTGGGTATTTTCTGCCATATAGACCCTTCAAAATGACTTCAAATGTGAGGTGGTCCCTAAAAAAAATGGTTTTGTAAATTTTGTTGTAAAAATGAGAAATTGCTGGTCAACTTTTAACCCTTATAACTTCCTAACAAAAAAAATTTTGTTTCCAAAACTGTGCTGATGTAAAGTAGACATGTGGGAAATGTTATTTATTTTGTGTCACATAACTCTCTGGTTTAAGGGCATAAAAATTCAAAGTTTGAAAATCGCAAAATTTTCTAAATTTTCACCATATTTCCATTTTTTTCTTAACTAAATGCAAGTTATAGCAAAGAAATTTTATCACTAAAGTGAAGCACAATATGTCCTGAGAAAACAGTGTCAGAATCGCCTAGATCCGTTGAAGCGTTCCAGAGTTATTACCTCATAAAGGGACAGTGGTCAGAATTGTAAAAATTAGCATTTTAACGTGCAAACCACCCTTGGTAGTGAAGGGGTTAATGTACACTCTGCATCTCATCTTGACTGAAAAAAAACAGTAATGTAGAAAATTTTGTAAGTTAAAAAAGAAAAACTGAAATATCACATGGTAATAAGTATTCAGACCCTTTGCTTATACACTTAGATTTAAGTCACATGCTGTCCATTTCCTTGTGATACTCCTTGATATGGTTCTACGCCTTCATTGGAGTACAGCTGTGTTTAATTAAACTGATAGGACTTGATTTGTAAAGGCACACACCTATCTACATAAGACCTCACAGCTCACAGTGCATGTCAGACCCAATGAGATTCATGTGTTCAAAGGAACTGGCCAAGGAGCTCATAGACAGAACTGTGGCAAGGCACAGATCTCCAATAGCACAAAAAGAGGACTTGAAAATCTTCCAAAAATACAAAAATACAGCAAAAAAAGGATGCAGTAGACCCATATAGTTAAGATGGCAGCAACACCGGTGCAAGAATACCAATGCGACAACCACTCACATTATACCAATCCATGGAGGGGGTGGTTGCTTGGTATATTAATGCACAATGAAGACTTGCATTAGGCACTGTTCACACTATGGCAATGCACAGCAAGGAGCTCAGAGATGGAACTGTGACAAGGTACAGATCTGGCCAGGGATACAAAAGAATTTCTACAGTACTGTCATGATCTGCTTAGTTCATGGGATTAGGTAGTTCAGAGGTTAATCTTGACGGCCTCACTCTGAGATTCTGGGAGGCTTTTTATAGCCTCATTGTGGACTCATTCCTCGTCGCTTATACTCAGATCCTTGGCCGAGTGTTTGTGACCCTGGTGTGCTTTGTGACTGTGATACTTTATGCTTGTTTAGTTTTGACCCGGTTCTGTCCCTGTTACAAGTTCTGCCTGTTCCTTTTGTACTGCTCTGCTATTCCCGTGTATGACTCTTTTGCCTTGGACCTGACTACTCTTTGACTGCCTCCCTTGTACTGCGTTGCTATCTCTGTGTATGACTCATTGCTTATGTTCTGACTATTCTCTGCTTGCTCCTCTGGTACCACTCTGCCCTCTCTGTGTATGACCCCCCCGCTTGACAGACCTGAGTTCCCCTAATCTTCACTCCAGGATTCCTGTAATAGAATCCTACAGTCATCTACTGCAGCAGGACGCTAAGCCACACCCCCTGTGGTCACATGATCGTAGGTCCTGGTACTACCTTTGGTGTCGCAGGTCCGGTGCTCAGAATTTTCCCTGCAGTTTCGGACCCCGAGCCCTTCCATAGTCTGGGTGAGTGACCCTGCTAAGCCACGGCAGTCCGCCGGCGCTGACAGGATCCTGATAAGTACTCAAAGTTCCTAAGAGCACAGTGGCCTCCATAATCCTTAAATGTAAGAAGCATGGGACCACCAGAAGTCTTCCTAGACCTTGCCATCCAGACAAACTGAGCAATCGTGGGAGAAAAGCCTTGGTGAGAGAGGTAAAGAATTACCCCATGATCACTGTGGCTGAGCTCCACAGATGCAGTAGGGAGATGGGAGAAAATTCCACAAAGTCAACTATCACTGCAGCCCTTCACCAGTCAGGCCTTTATGGCAGAGTGGCCCGATGGAAGCCTCTCCTCAATCAATACAAGACATATGAAAGCCCACATAGAGTTTGCTAAAAACACATGAAGGACTCCCAGACTTTGAGAAATAAAATCCTCTGGTCTGATGAGGCAATGATAGAATTTTTAGTGATAATTCTAAGTGTTGTGTGTGGAGAAAAAAAAGGCACTACTCATCACCTGCCCAATACAATCCCAACAGTGAAATATGGTGGTGGCAGCATCATGCTATGGGGGTGGTTTTCAGATGCAGTGACAGGACGACTGGTTGCAATTGAAGGAAACATGAATGCAGCCAAGTACAGAAATATCTTGAATGAAAACCTCTTCCAGAGTGCTCTGGACCTCAGACTTGGCCAAAAGTTCACCTTCCAACAAGACAATGACCCTAAGCACAAAGCTAAAATAACAAAGGAGTGGATTCAGAACAACACTGTGACCATTCTTGACTGGCCCAGCCAGAGCCATGACCTAAACCCAATTGAGCATCCCTGGAGAGACCTGAAAATGGCTGCCCACCAACATTCACCATCCAACCTGATGGAACTGGAGAGGATCTGCAAGGAAGAATGGCAGAGGATCCCCAAATCCAGAGGTGAAAAACTTGCTGCATCATTCCCAAGAAGACTCATGGCTGTACTAGCTCAAAAGGGTGATTCTACTGAATACTGACCATAGGGTCTGAATACTTATGACCATTGATATTTCAGTTATTCTTTTTTAATAAATTTGCAAAAATTTGTACATTTCAGATTTTTTCAGTCAAGATGGGGTGCAGAGTGTACATTAATGAGAAAACATATGAACTTTTTTGAATTTACTAAATCGCTGCAATGAAACAAAGAGAGAAAAAATTAAAGGGGTCGGAATACTTTCCTTATCCACTGTAAATGACTGAGTAACTGCAATCTTCTAATTCATGTCTGTGCAATAATATATCACTGACATTAAATACTGCCTTTTAAAAACATATTACTGAGGAAAAATCCAGCTAATATATAACCTTTACTTCCAGTCTATTAAAGAAACTCAAGTTATTTTCTTAAACCTGTGTTAGAATTTAATTGTATAACTGTAGTAATTGCTCAAAACTCTGAGTCTTATACACAACATCTCGAATCACATCACCTTGGCTGAGTTCACACTATGTGAGCTACAGCAGAGAGTCCAGCTGGCGGAGTATTGTTCCAAGTTTCAGAGGTGGTCCACAGGCACTAAGTTAAATGACCCCGCGCTCTACAGCCAGTTGTGTCAAGGGCCCTAAGGAAGGGTGATGGATGCCTTAACCCTGTATCAGATTACTGTTTCCCTTAAGGTGGCCATGTCTCTGGCTATCCAGGTGGATTGTCGTCTTTGCCAGAGAAATACCCAATGTGTGGGATATTGTGGGCCAAGGGAAACCTGGTCTGAGTCATCTGAGGAACCTAGGCAGTTGTGTGGGGCAACTCATTCTGGAAAGCAGTCTATTCTTCAGTGCAAAGGGTGAGTATATTTTAACTGGGGTAGAAAGAGCCATTTTGTGGGCATGTGTCCTTCACTATCTCACTTTAAATAGCCGCCAGAAAACTAAGGAACCATGGTTGCGGGGAAATTAGCAAATCAGGTCACTGAGGAGGATTACGGGAAATTAGCTAAGCAACCAGGAAACCAGACAGGTTGGCAACTTAGAGGACTGCAGACCGCTAAACCTAACAACACAACTAGTATTAGCCGTGGGACGTACCTACGATGCCCTAGATGCCTCGGCACAGCCAAAGAGTTAACAAAGCCGAAAGCAAGAAAGGGGAAAGCTAAACTGACCCCTAAAAAATTCAACACGTCTGATATACAAAAAGACTGAGGCCACACGACCTCTCCCCAACTAGATCAGCATTCTGGTGTGAACTGGAAGCAAAGCAAAAGATACTACTATAACAGAGGATTAGCAATACTGAACAGAATGACATAAGCTGTGACATATAAGCTGGGTCCAGCACAAATCCCAGCAGGGAATAATACTGAACCCGCACAGCAAAGCAGAAAGCAGAGAAAGGCAAAAACTATATCAAATGCAAAAGATTCCAGCAAGCAAATAACATCTGAATGATGCAAGATCAAGGAGGGGTAAAAACAGATTTCACAATGCACAGGAAGAAAAACAATATTCAGCGGCAAAAAATATTTGTCAAACATGAGAAACATATGTTCACAGTTGAGGAGATCCCTTTTGTAGGATATGTTTTATTGCGCAATAGATTCCGCATGGGTATGGCAAAAGTCCAGGCGTTACTACAGTTGTGGACAAAAGTATTGACACCCCTGCAATTCTGTCAGATAATACTCAGTTTCTTCCTGAAAATGATTGCAAACACAAATTCTTTGGTATTATTATCTTCATTCAATTTGTCTTAAATGAAAAAACACAAAAGAGAATGAAGCAAAAAGCAAAACATTGATCATTTCACACAAAACTCCAAAAATGGGCCAGACAAAAGTATTGGCACCCTCAGCCTAATACTTGGTTGCACAACCTTTAGCCAAAATAACTGCGAACAACCGCTTCCGGTAACCATCAATGAGTTTCTTACAATGCTCTGCTGGAATTTTAGACCATTCTTCTTTGGCAAACTGCTCCAGGTCCCTGATGTTTGAAGGGTGCCTTCTCCAAACTGCCATTTTTAGATTTCTCCACAGGTGTTCTATGGGATTCAGGTCTGGACTCATTGCTGGCCACCTTAGAAGTCTCCAGTGCTTTCTCTCAAACCATTTTCTAGCGCTTTTTGAAGTGTGTTTTGGGTCATTGTCCTGCTGGAAGACCCATGACTTCTGAGGGAGACCCAGCTTTCTCACACTGGGCCATACATTATGCTGCAAAATTTGTTGGTAGTCTTCAGACTTCATAATGCCATGCACACAGTCAAGCAGTCCAGTGCCAGAGGCAGCAAAGCAACCCCAAAACATCAGGGAACCTCCGCCATGTTTGACTGTAGGGACCGTGTTCTTTTCTTTGAATGCCTCTTTTTGTCTCCTGTAAACTCTATGTTGATGCCTTTGCCCAAAAAGCTCTACTTTTGTCTCATCTGACCAGAGAACATTCTTCCAAAACGTTTTAGGCTTTTTCAGGTAAGTTTTGGCAAACTCCAGCCTGGCTTTTTTATGTCTCTGGGTAAGAAGTGGGGTCTTCCTGGGTCTCCTACCATACAGTCCCTTTTCATTCAGACGCCGACGGATAGTATGGGTTGACACTGTTGTACCCTCGGACTGCAGGGCAGCTTGAACTTGTTTGGATGTTAGTCGAGGTTCTTTATCCAACATCCACACGATCTTGCATTGAAATCTCTTGTCAATTTTTCTTTTCCGTCCACATCTAGGGAGGTTAGCCACAGTGCCATGGGCTTTAAACTTCTTGATGACACTGCGCACTGTAGACACAGGAACATTCAGGTCTTTGGAGATGGACTTGTAGCCTTGAGATTGCTCATGCTTCCTCACAATTTGGTTTCTCAAGTCCTCAGACAGTTCTTTGGTCTTCTTTCTTTTCTACATGCTCAATGTGGTACACACAAGGACACAGGACAGAGGTTGAGTCAAGTTTAATCCATGTCAACTGGCTGCAAGTGTGATTTAGTTATTGCCAACACCTGTTAGGTGCCACAGGTAAGTTACAGGTGCTGTTAATTACACAAATTAGAGAAGCATCACATGATTTTTCGAACAGTGCCAATACTTTTGTCCACCCTCTTTTTTATGTTTGGTGTGGAATTATATCCAATTTGGCTTTAGGACAATTCTTTTTGTGTTTTTTCATTTAAGACAAATTAAATGAAGATAATAATACCAAAGAATTTGTGTTTGCAATAATTTTCAGGAAGAAACTGAGTATTATCTGACAGAATTGCAGGGGTGTCAATACTTTTGGCCACAACTGTAGATTGGGATTGTCCTGAGGATTTGAAGACGTAACAAAGGTTTTTTGGGTTTCACCAGCTACTACTGTAAGTCCATCAAAAACTTTTTGGTAGTGGCCAAACCTCAGACGGATATCACCAGGAAAGGGACAGACTTTTCCAAATGGTCCAGTCCAGCCAGGAAGGCATTCGATACCTTGAAGAAGTGTTTGCATCTGCACTGATTCTCTTTCAGCCTGATGTCACTCAACTTTATTGTAGAAGTTGATGCGTCTGAAGTGGGGTTTGGGGTTGTATTGTCGCAGGGTGCATCTCCTGGTAAATGACATCCATGTTGCAGATACTTTTGTAAAAATCTGTCATCTACAGATATAAATAATTAAATTGGCAACAGGAAATGTTTGGTAATCAAGTGGGTCTTTGAAGAGTAGCATCATTTTTTTGAGGTGGCAATTCATCCTGTTATTTTAATCATGGATCATGTGAATCTTGTATATCTAGAGCTTGGGAAACGTCTAATGCCTTGACTGACAATATGGACTTTGTTCTTCACCAGGTTTAACTGTTTTGTTAGATCTAGGCTGGGGAACAAGAACATAAAAGTGGATGCCTTATCTCGTTGATTTCCTGGAGGTGGATATAATTGTGAACTGGTTCCTATACTTCAAAAATGGGTGTTTATTGCATCTATATGATCCTATCTTTAGAAAGAGGTTGCTGAGGCAAAGGGGATACCCCTGCTGCTTGTCCGTTAGGGAAACTACCTGAGAATCTCACTCTGAGAATTCTTAGTGAACATCATGACTAGGTCTTAGCTGGACAACCCAGTAATAAAGCCACCAGAGATCTTCTTACTTGATGTTTTTGGTGATCATGGGTATATCAGGATATCTGGGAGTATGCAGCCACCTGCAGTGTCTGTGCACATTCTAAAAGCTCTCATACACATCCGTCTGGGTCTCTCCAACCATTGGCGATTCCCAGTAGTCCTTGGACTCATTTATCGATTGATTTTATCAATGATCTACCTGTGTCGGCAGGTGATACAGTATGGTGGTTGTGGACGGATTCAGTAAAATGTCACATTTTCTTGCTCTATCTGCTTTATCCAATGCCTTTGGCTCAAAGTTTCATCAGAGAAATTGTAAAATTACATGAGATCCCTACTGATATTGTTTATGACGAGGTGGTGCAGTTAATTTCTAAATTTTAAAGGGCGTTTTGCACTCATTTGGGGATCCAGCAGTCATTCTCTTCAGCATTTCTCCCACAGTGTAATGGCCAAACTGAGTGAGTTAAACAGAATCTTAAGACTTATTTTACATGTTATGTGTATGAGAATCAGGAGGATTGGGTTACCTACTTACCACTAGTTGAATTCACAGTAAATAATCGTTGTAATGAGTCTACTGGTAAGTTCCCACTTTTCGGTGCATATAGGTTTCATCCTCAGTTATCTCATTTAATAGGAATTGTTCTTCAGGAATACCTGAAGAAGAATGATTTTCCTTATCAATTATGTTTGTGTTGCAATGGTCTCTTGATAATTTGAGGAAGATGGGGTCCAAGTATTAGAGTGTGGGTGATTGGAGACGCTTGGTGGGTCCGGACCTGTATGTTGGTGACTCAAGGAACATTAAGTACAAGGTTTCCTCTTTTAAATTGAGTCTCGGGTTCATAGGTCTTTATAAGATTGTGACCGTCATCAATCCCGTAGCATTTCGCCATGCTTTGCCACCAACTTTTAGGAGCCATAATGTGTTTCATCGATCTCTACTCAAAGCAATGTTTCGTTCTCTATATCATCAACACTACTGCCATCTCCAGTCATTGTGGATGGAAAATTAGAATTTCAGATGGCAAAAATCATTGATTCTCAATTAGTTTGTCTGTCGCTTCTTTATCTGGCACACTGGAAAGGATACAGTCCTAAAGAGCGAATGTGGGTACCAGCATCTTATGTTCATATTGCCAGGCTAATCCAGCTTTTTCATGTGGCACATCATGATAAACCCAGTTTTAAGGTTCCGGAGGTCCCTCATTGAAGGGGGTCACTGTCACGGGATCAGCATGACAGAGAGGAGCCAGAAGACCGCAGCATCTCCTACTCTCCTACTACTGCACTGATTAGAAGCACTTCACCTTTATATTCAATGGTGTGAGTTTCTTTTGACAGTGCAGGGGTTAATCTGCACAGTTGAGCGCTCCTGGAAAATTTACTGCATTAAGGCTTTCAGCTGTGCACTGTTAGCCACTCCCATCTCCTATACAAACTGGGTCCTGGCTAGCACTTATTGTCAGAGCGGCTTTTGAGGTTGTTGGTGGTTATTGGAGAAGGTGTATATTGATTTATTTGTTACTGTTGAGAGGTTTTGAGTGTGTGATAATTCCATTTCTTCTCCTACTTTGGTTTAACCCCATTCTCCACTCCTGAATGCATTTCTCTATTGTCTCAATGAGTATATTTGTATGTTTGGTATTTTTTGTTATCCCTCTTTGCATTACCTTGTTATTCTGGTTGAGGTATTACAGTACACAGGTTGAGCTAGGGCACCCCTAGTTTTATGGACAGGGAGGTAACCCCTGGTCTCAGTTCACCTGACAACAGAGTTGTTCCCAGTTTTGGCAGCAGCTCTTTCAAACATATAGTGGCCACAATGGGATAATGAAGATCTATCTAATTGGCATGAATGTGCACTACAGAGCTATGGACAATATTCAGTTGACATAGCTATGTTGTTCTGCTCCACAACTGATAATATCTGGCCTGCATCCAAAACAGCTAATCTACTGATCTGCTATTGTAGACTTATTCTATACATAGATGATCAACAGAAAAGTAGTGGACAATTCCTTTGATTTCTAGGACTCAAAACTCTTAAAGTCTTCAAAACCAAACAATGATTTGCCTATAACTTGAAAAAGAAAACATTAGGTTATAATTAGCCATACTAACTAAAAACTTGCATTTCTCTGTCTCAGGTCATAGCACCATTTAGAATTACTGGGCATAGACTTTTTTATTGTCTCAGGTGAAACTCAATCCATGAGATATTGTAGCAAGGCAGAAGAATTCGTTCCTTTAATACTGTGGGTCACTTTGGGGTGTATCCAACTGACAATTTTTGTCTGTATTTAGGGTTGATCGAATAGCTTTGGATAAGTGCTTATCCGAATAGCTATAGCGCTTACCAAATAGCTGCATCAGGAACCTGGATACCTGGAGCGCTCCCAATGACCAGCTGTTTGTCGCCGCAGCTGCAGGTGTCAAGACTGTGTGACAGCTAAAACACACTCATAGAGAGCCTGTTTATTGTGACTGTCACATAACCGTGACACATGCAGCTGCGGCACCAAACAGCTGATTATCGGGAGTGATCCAGGTATCGAGGTTACGGAAGCAGCTATTCGGATAACCTCTTATCCGAAGTTATTTGATCAACCCTATCTGTATTATAACTACTCTTTTCATGGTCTTTAGATAGCAGATCAGAACTACTGCTTGTGTTACTTTTTTGTAGAAGTACTTATTCCTAACATGCCCAACTAAAACAGTAGTCTAGAGCAAGTCCCAGTGCAATTAATGTGGTTCACGTAGCAAATTCATGGATTCCCACTTCTTTATCAAACCCAGATTTATTTCAAAGTTGAAGAATAAGTTATTTAAAATACATATGAAATCCCTCTTCCCAATTAATCTTAAACTTGCTATATTTCTAGGATTAACATTTGCTTGAGAAAGATCCTCTTGTGATAGACATTGGTGATATTGAAGACATCAAAGGTGGTCTACCTGTCAGGAGCGTGTAGGGCGCAAAATGCTTGGTTCCTCAGTTTCCTTGCATCAAAGAGGGCAACTCTTAGGTCATTTACTGCAATAAAGTGTTTTTTTGCACTTGAAAAAAGAGCAGAGCATTCTGATACATTTCTTACAACATCTAGCACCATCTGCAATTTTGCATTCTAAGTATCTAAAATATAAATTCATACAACTCACATATAAAAAAATCAAGGTTATTTCAGGATGGAAACCTACAGTGCTTATTAATAAATCAATCCCTAGACATAAGAATACCAGAATATTCTACAATTTTGACCAGAGAGATTTAGAAATTTATATTTAGGTGTACATTGTATATTAAACCACAGCTATTTGCTTTTATCTGTTTAGCTTATGTAAAACATTGAAAGCAATATATTCAACTGACTATTGCTGTATGGGGAAAATTGTGCACTGATTCACAGTAAGAAGAATAAATATTTCACGCAGAAGAGTGAGAATTGATTTGAAGAACTTCTCCAGAATTTATGTTGCTAAACGTCATCTACTTACATCATAAAATAAAGAGATGGCCAAAAACTAACCTCCAAGTTCATATTTTTAGAGAATCCTTTCATTGCTAAACCCTTCATCACCTTGGGTTTTTCCGGTTTTGAGTTGTCGTTTTTTGCTCCCCTTCTTCTCACAGCCAAAACTTTTTTATTGTGGCCATGTGAGGACTTGTTTTTTGTGAGACAAGTTGTACCTTTGAACAACACCATTACTTTTAGCATATAGTGTACTGGAAAATAGGAAAAAATTCAAAGAGCCCTAATTCAGCCCTGATATGTGTATTTAAAATGCTTATCTGCTATGAGTGACATCCACAGGCAGCTCAAATAGTATTCTGGCAATGACAACCACAGACCCCGGGTTGTCGTGTCAACCCACTAGCGACCTGCGTTCATGTGACATGGGTGCCAAAGGGTAGAGCTAATGATGTGATTCTAGCGTGATCATGTTAACTGCAGAGATAGACAGCGGCATTTATCATGTTAACAGTGGCGGGTTGAACAGCAAAGTTCGGGGTCCATATCAAACAGCTAGTGTTTGGGTTTGTCACCCCAAACATTGGGAGTTTCAAAGCTGTCATCTGTATGACAGCACGAGAAACATTTGCGACTCTGACAGGCAGTAAAATGTTTATCATCGGTCACAGGCATTGGCTGATGGGAATACTCCTCCCTATCAGACAATGCCTGCTATCGCTGATAACAGCAAGAGCAACTGCGTCCTGATGAGTGTATTAAATAAATTTTAAAAAATGGCATGGATTCCTCTCTATTTTTGACAACCAGCATGGCAAAACTAACAACTGTGGGCTGCAAACCTCAGCTGTCAGCTTTATAATGGCTGATTACCAAGAATAAAAGGTTCCCCATGCCATTCTTTTAAATTATTTAAAAAACTAATAAAAAAAGGGCTCCCCCCATTTTTTAACAACCAGCCAAGCTAAAGCAGGCAGCTGAGGCTGGTATTCTCATTCTGGTAAGGAGCCATGGATATTTCCCCCCCTGCCCACAGCCTAAAAATAGCAGCCACCCCAGAAAATGCACAACTATTAGATGTCTAATTCTGATGCTTTGCCTGGTTGTTCCAACTTGCCCTGTGGCAGTGGCAAGTGGGGTAACATTTGCAGGGTTGATGTCACCTTTGAATTGTTAGGTGACATCAAACCCATAGGTTAGTAATGGAGAGGCATCTATACACCTCTCCATTGCTAACTCTATAGTCATATTGTAAGTAGACACACAGCCAAAATAAAGTCATTTATTTGAAATAAAAATACACACCATTTTACTTTTTTATTAAAAAATAAAAAACAAAGTTAGACTCACCTTATGACCATTCCATTTAAGCCATCGTCCCCTGTAAAAAGCAGAAAATAATAAACAACACTAATACCTACCTAACATCCACACCATTTAAGCCCCGATCTATTGTTAAACAAACCTGCAGAACCCGAGTGAGAAAAAGTTTCACGGAGCAGATCACCATGAGAAATTTCTTATAGTGAACTGCGGTGAACTCACTGAATACAGTGCTGCACCTTGAGACTTTTTCTTAAGCGGCTGATGGTGATCTCACTGAGGTTATTGCAGTTTATCGGCCCAACTCATAGCAAAGTGTGCTGTGAATGCAGTCTCAATGACCTTCGGTAACCTTGATGATGTCACAGATAGTAACTGATGCTACATTCACATCAACTCATTCTCCCATTTTCAGCCTGGTCAGTCACATCTTGGCACCGTCCAGGTTGAAAGTCACTTTTCAAAGACATGGATTATGACGTGAGAGAGTATGTTGGACAGGTGAGGAAAATGGTTAATTTTTATTTTTGTTTTTTTTACAGGAGACCAGTGCTTCAATGGAATAGGCATTAGGTGAGTATTATTGTTGTTTATTATTTTCTGGTTTTTACATGGGATGAGGGCTTCAATGGAAAGGGAGTAGAATGACTATAACTTAGTTTTCTTATTTTGAAATAAAGTAAAATAGTGTGTATTTTATTTCAAATAAAGATTTTTTTCTGGCTGTATGCTTATTTACAATATGATTATGAGGGTAGTAATGGTAGGTGTATTATTATAGATGCCTCTCTATTACTAATCCATGGGCTTAATGTCACCTGACAATACAAAAGTGACATCAACCCCACAGGGCAAGTTAGAAGAGAAGGGCAAAGCATCTAAGGCTAGTTTCACACTAGCGTATGAAGGAGCTGCGGAGGGATGCGGACTTCCTCCGTGAAGCTCCGCCCCTGCCGTTCCTTCTCCGTTCAGCTCCGCCTACGTCGGCATGCGGCCTGCGCACCCTATTTTTTAGCATTGTGTACCCAGGCCATGCCTATGTATACGGAGGCATCCGCATGCGTCGTTTTGACGGTACAGTGACCTGCGCCGAATGCAACTTGTAGCATTTTATGCGCAAAAATAATCTTATGGCATAGATAGACTAATTATTTTCATTGCGCACATTTTCTATTGCACATATTGATATAGAAAAGGACCAAAGGTGGACAGTATTTTAAATACAAGGTGCAAAAAAAGCCTCCCAAATATCCTATTCAAAGGCCTTAAATAGTAGCAAAAAATCCTTTCTTTGAGATTATTTATAAAGTGCAAATGCATAAGTAGAAAAAGACTTCATATAGTATAGCAGTATTAGTGCAACAATGAGAGGAACTAATGCCACAGCAATTATGCAAGGAAACAAATGTGCTAAATTAAAAAGTCTGTATTCATACCTGATGGCAGCAAAAACCCCAACGCGCGTTTCGCACTTGGCTTTATCCAGGGGATAAAGAAAGGATTTTTTTGCTACAATTTAAGGCCTTTGAATAGGATATTTGGGAGGCATTTTTTTGCACCTTGTATTTAAAACACTGTCCACCTTTGGTCCTTTTCTATATCAATATGTGCAATAGAAAATGTGTGCAATGAAAATAACTAAACCTGATAGAAACTTGCACTAATTAAATGTGTCTTGGTTAAATAAAGATATCTTATGAAGAAATCTATTACCTTTACTGAAGCTAAAAACTGGCGTAGGATTTGCCTTTGCTTTCTGGCCCCATCAGCGCCCCATAGGGCTTTCTTGCCTGTCACGTGATCTATCACGTGACTGTGACGTCACGCAAGGTCCTTCAGCTTTTTTGGACCTTGCAGGCCTGCTTTTGCAAGCGGCGGCTGGTACTCTTACAGCCTGCCGATATACACCTCCAGCTGCGCGCCAGTCACCGGCCAGGACAGCGGCATGCTAGGAGGTAGCACCCTTTAGCTCCAGTAAGTTTTTATATACCTGTGTCGGGGAGTATTATTGGGAAAGGACCTGGAAATCCACCCTGCATTCTGAAGACCCTTTTCCCTGCCTCGCCAGTTTTTAGCTTCAGTAAAGGTAATAGATTTCTTCATAAGATATCTTTATTTAACCAAGACACATTTAATTAGCGCAAGTTTCTATCAGGTTTATTTATTATTATTATTTTATGGAGACAACTTGAGTGGTGTGTTGTCTTATTACTTGCTGCTTTGTGTTCTGTGGGTGTACGCTTGAGCGCCATTGGTATACACATATATTTAATGAAAATAACTAGTCTATTTATGCCATAAGATTATTTTTGCAGCACTTTTTTTGTACTGGTGTTTCCCCTCTTAAAAATTTTTTTTCGCATTGTTGCATGTATTAACTAAACTAAATTTTTGTATTTTTTGTGATAAAAAAGTTGCATTGTTGCTAATAACAGTTTAAAATAAATTCTATTTTTATGGTAAAAAGCTTCCTTTTTCTTTTGGGTTTCTAATGTGTTTTTTGGAAGTACCCATTTACTTTGGCACTATATTTATTTCATTTATTGTTGCATTTTGTTTTGGTCACCGCACCGTCAAAACAACGCATGCGGAGGCATCCGCATACATCGGCATGGCCTGCATACCCAATGCTAAAGATAGGGTACGCAGGCCGCATGCCAACATAGCCAGAGGTCAACAGAGGAGGTGCGGCAGGGGGCAGAGCTTCACAGAGGAAGTTCCCACTCCTCCGCAGCTCCTCCTTACGCTAGTGTGAAGCTAGCCTAATAGATGCGCTTTTTCTGCGGGGCTGCAAGCTGCTATTTTTTAGCTGGGAGAGCTAATATCCATAGCCCCTTACCAGCCTGAGTATACAACCCCCAGCTGTCTGCTTTAGCTTGGATGGTTGTCAAAAATTGGGAGGACTCCTTGCCATTTTTTTAAATTATTTATTTAAATAATTAAAAAATTAACATGTGGGAACCTCTGTATTATTGATAACCAGCCTTAATAAAACTGACAGCTGAGGGTTGTAGTCTGTAGCTGTCAGGTTTGCCATGCTGGTTATTAAAAATAGAGGGGAACCCACATCATTTTTTTAAAATGTATTTTAAATATATTTATAGCATAGGCGCAGGCTGATGAATACGCCCATGAGCCACCACCTGCTCTCGCTGTTATCATTGACATCATGCATAGGCTGATGGACGTAGCATTCCCATCAGAAGATGCCTGTGAACAGAAGCAAACTTTTTACCTCCGGTCACAGATGCAGGCTCATGCTGTCATCTGACTGTGGGAACTGCAGTTCTCTAACCGGTGATCAGAGAAAGTGTTCGCTGTGCTGTCATGTAGATGACAGCATGACAATCATTGGATGTTCAAGCCCCCCATTCATCTGAACTGTGTACTGTCGTGGTACCCGAACTAACCTTTTTTTAACTGTTTGGTCGAACTCACAGGAGCCAAACATTATACTTTTGCCAGATTAAAAATTAGAAATTGAGTGACAACCAACCTGATTTCGAATATAGACCACACAGTAGTCTACAACCCTTTCTAGGAATATAGATGCAAAAGTGATAAACTGATTGTTGCTGGTCTAGCTTCTCCATGCCTATGCAATCAACTGTTCAGGACTGTGGGTAATTTTCAATGGAGTAGTTATGAATAAATGGTTGATTATGTTGATTGATTTTGTGCTGTGTTGAGTCTACCAGAAACAGCTCTTTGCCAACTTATAGAAAATGATCGTCGCAAAGTAACTAGCTGTGAAGTAATTCTTCCATAAGAAGTTTACATACAGTATGAAAAGATGTTGTCCAGATAGAATATCTGTTTCACCAACAGAGCAAAATATTTGCATGATCTATGCAATGTTACATGCACCTTGCCAATATTACTACCTAACTTAGTAGAGTGACATATGTTTTGTCACCCAGCTTCCCAAGATAAAAATACAATTAGACAATTGATCAGTAGAGTTTTTAACACCATGATTTAAGAGAACACATTAGATACAGTTTCACTGGTTCATATTTTTTTTTTAAACTGGAAATATTTGAAACCTGTCTGTCTATAAGTAATCAGTATTTCTTAATTCAAATACCATGCTTTACTGCACATGTCGGCATAATTTCTATGGAACATGTTTTTCAGTTTCTTTAAGTGTTATAAAATGTTTTTTTTTTATTCTTATTTCCTAAACACTGCAGTTACAAGTCCCTTCATAAAGGTTTGACTATGTGGCCTACAATACCCATAAACGTTGAGTTTAAGTCAATAGCAATCAATTCAATAACATCTGTCTAAGAGATTACATGATAGATTTTAAGACATCCAGTTGCTTCACTAACAAGCCTCTACAATCCTTTTTAGCAGAAATGGCTCATTAAATGGCACCAACATTTTGACCTGTTTATGACACTGCAGAATTGTACAATATTTTATAATTTAGTGACCTATCATTACCGGTGAACTCAGGCTGAAGGATAATGTTTTCCTATTCTACATGGTTATAGCTGCATGTGTTTATAGACATTGACATTCTGGAAGATGGATTACTTTCATCATATAGTTAATTATGTAATGTTAGCATCATTACATGCAGTCATGTATTCTGGGATTCATTAGGTGTTTTGCGATAGATTTATTTTTGACATTTGGATTTTAGGTATCATCTGCAGGTGGCAATAAGAAACAATATGGTACACTTTATCAGTTCAGCTACAGAAACAAAAGCCAAGGTAATTACTGTCATTCTGAGCAGCTAGAGACTTTTCAGGCTGCAGTGGGAATCCTGACAGCTCTGTCTTCCTCACTGTGGTTGATATCTGCTGCGTTGAACAAAGTAGTGTGCTCAGAGACATCTTCAGTAGAATATATTAATAGAAATGTTTGACAAGCATTTATATCTCCTAATACAAGTAATCCACTTAAATATGCAGCTTTTTTATTTTTTTAAATTGCAGAGAAAAAGAGATATACTAATGTGTGGCTATTACACGTTCTAAAAAATATTAATATTATTAGTGGAGACTTTTAACATATTATCTGCAGACAAATTTATATTGACAGTCTGTAGCAAAATGTTAACATAGATAAAGTAATTGTTAACATTAACAGTAATTGTTTTGGTGGTCAGTGGTGTTTTTTCAAAGCACAGTTTCCTAAGATTATGTTGTTTTTTGACAATTTACTTTTTACATATAGCCTTTTGTAATAAAAACTATATAAATGTCCAGAAAAATAACTGTGCAAAATGATAATCTAAAACAAAGTATTCCACTGATAAAGATGAGCAATAATAAGGAAATTCACAAATAGAACATTTTGTGAAATTATCTTAATCGCTTAAGTGACAAGAAAAAAGAAAAGGTTCTCCAAGTCTGTCACCCCTAATATAAGACATAGTGAACAAGGTATATGCTCACCTGCCTTGTGGCCCAGCACAAATCAGTGCTCCAACAGCAGACCCACATGCTGGTGGCAAGGAACATAGGCAAACCAAAAATGAAAAAGAGCCACTGGATGCTGCCTTAGAGGTAAGTCAAGGGTATCTGTTCTCTGGATATTTATTAATATAATGCATTTTGAAGTCAGGTTGACTCCATCAGGTATCTGAAAGTTGTATGTAAAAAGTATCACTGAGAACTTCAGCTCATCCTACTAAAAACAAACCCTCACCAAAATAACAAAATATTTTTAGTATACAAAAAGCAGAAGAAACTGTATGTCTGGTACCACTGTAATCAAACTTACACAAATAATAAAGCTGTCTTATCACTTTTACTACACAGCTAATGACGTAAAAAATACAATTCAGAATTGCTCGATTTTGTTCATTCCAAATTCTAAATATCTGGATAAAAAGCGATTATAAAAATTTATGAACCAAAAATGGTGTTAATACAAATTTCAATTTGTTTTTTTCACTTGAAAAAGACGTCTGTACAGCATTGATTCACTGCAGCAGTGCAGCCGGCCCACATGTTTATCCAACTGGTCAACTGGATCCAATACAAATTTTAACTCATCCCCAAAAAACCAAGCCCTCATATAGCTTTTTAGAGTAAAAAGTTCAAAAATAATAACTTTCTAAATATGACAACAAAAAAATATTTGATTAAAATTGGACTTTAACCCTTTTCCAACATTGAGTGTAAATTTACGCCGATGTCTGACTCCATCCCTTTGATGTGGACTCAGTCGGGGAGCCCACATCCTTCCCAGCACATGTCAGCTGTTCTGAACAGCTGACATGTGCCTGTAACAGCCGCGGGTGGAATCGCGATCCACCCACAGCTATTAACCCATTGAATGCCACTGACAAAACTCTGACAGAGGCATTTAGCATGCGCTTCCAGTAATAGCACCAGAAATCTGGACTCCAGAAGACCAGTAAAGAGCGCTGTATATCTTGATGTGAAGTCAGATTGAATGATATTTGCCAGATAAATGTGGGTTACTATCATGGCTTTTCAGGAGTGCTGTCCCAGCCGGTGACAGACACTCCACGCTCCCCTCTTCCAGCGGCGCGTCGGCGTGCATGATGTGAAGCTGTGGTGTGAGATGTGCCAACAGGACGTTCATGATGTCACTGGTCACGTGATAGATTACAGGGAGTACAGTAGACCAATTCCTCTCTGACTAGTTTCAGAAAAAACACGATTTCCTTCATCAGGGATGAAGGAAACCGTGTTTTTTCTGAAACTAGTCGGAGAGGAATTGGTCCACTGCACTCCCTGTAATCTATTCCATGACCGGTGACATCACAAAGGTCCTGTTGGCTCATCTCACACCACAGCTTCACATCATGCACACTGCATGCCAGCGCGCAGCTGGAAGAGGGGAGCGTGGAGTGTCTGTCACCGGCCGGGACAGCACTCCTGAAGAGCCGTGGTATTAACCCACATTTATCTGGCAAATATCATTCAATCTGACTTCACATCAAGATATACAACGCTCTTTACTGGTCTTCTGGAGTCCAGATATCCACTCAGATTACACCTAACTTGAAGCAATCCAATTCATTTGTGTGTATTTTTTAGTTCACTAGAAGCTAAAGGGGTTCATTATTAAGCGCAATCTTTAATTATTTATTTATATTTTATTGATCACATTGGTGGTGTGTGTTCCTAATTTGCAGCAAGTGTTCTTCTCTTTTTTCTACAGTTACTAGCGCCACCTACAATCTATACTAGCACCAGAAATCTGCCCATCTGTGATCCCCGTCACGTGATCACGGGTCACCGATGGGTTAACATGAAAACCAGAGGTATCCTGCAGACCCCTATGGTTGTCATAGCCAGATTTCTATGAGTGCCGCCCAGTGGTCAGCGCTCATAGCAAGTGAGCATTTCTGCTACATACAGGCGATCTGATCATGACCTGTAAGTAGCAGAGCTGATCGGACAAGTGCAGCTTCTAGTCTCTCATGGAGACTATTAAAGAATGCAAAAAGTTAAAAAAAGTTTTAAAAAATATTAAAATAATAAAAAATATATGAAAGTTCAAATCACCCCCCTTTCGATAGTCCAATAGATTAATGCACACTGAAGAGATGGAGAAAATCCACCTCATATCTTTACTCACCTGCCCGTGTGTCAAAACTACTGCACTCAGGATGCAGAAAACACTGCATCCTGAGTGCAATAGTACTGACACCTGGGCAGGTGAGTATTGCTGACCCCTGATCCTTAGTGTTGTTTTACTTTTTTTGGGGGGGAGGATTTTCAGTCCTCTTTGTGGTTTTGCCACCTCATAGCTCCATGACAGACACAAGAAAGAAAAGGAAGAGAAGATTGTGTTTCATGGAGCTATGAGGTGGAAAAAAAAACAGTGTGTGTGTAGACGGCGATCTGTGTGATGGCGGCGCACAGTGTATGTTGCCGGCGACGAAAGAGACAAAGAACAAGCAGTGATGGGGGCAAGCACAATTTTATTTACAAAAAGAAAAAAATACTTTTTACAAATGAGGGGGAAATGTTACGGACCAGGAGGGTGTGGAGATGGGAGGATTGGCTTGGGGTGGACAATGAAGGGGCTAATAAATGTGTGGGGTCTGGGAGATCAAGGATCGAAGTAAACACATTAGGAGGGGAAACATGGGATGGGAGAGACACATTAGAAGAGAGTGACAAACTGGACAACACAGACACATTGGGAGGTGAGGGTGGTGGAGGGGGCACAACAGTTATTTCACTCCTCGGTTCCCGTTTCTTCTGCTTGTGCTTTCCGTGGGTTTGATGAGTTTTCCGTCTCCTTGGAAGGGTGGGAGTGGTGGGAACCAAAGGCATGCTGGTGGTGGCGGTGGACGGCCATGCAGGAGCAGGACTCTGCGTGCTGGTGGTGGTGGATGGCTTTTCAGGAGCAGGACTCTGCGTGATGTTGGTGGTGGACATCCATGCAGGAGCAGGACTTGGCATGGTGGTGGAGTGGCTTTCAACAGCACTCGGCATGGTGGTGGCATTGTAATGGAGTGCGGCAGGACTGGGCATGGTGGTGGCCATACAGAGGTATGTAGCAGAACATGGTAGAGAGGTAAACCATGTAACTCTTGGCACAGGTGGCACAGTTGGAAATGCAACCTGTGGCTGCGGGTATAGCCGAGTCTGCTGCATAGCCTGAACGTAAGCAGCATTGCAGGCCTGTATCACATTCAGCTGGAGTTCAGGCATAAGGTTTTCCACCATGCCCTGTTCTATCGCCATAAAAAAATGGCGTTCTGGTGTCTGGATGTCGGCTTCCAGACGGTGAAGGTGTTGGTGGACAGACTAGAAAAGTGTGTCAATATGGTTCAAACCACTATCCAATCTATCTACCATTGACTTCAGGACATTCTGGAAAACCGAGCTCAAGTGTAGAAACTCAGGCATGAGTGTCCTGTTCGAGGCCTTCTGCCGCTGTCGGGAAGATCCAACAAAAAAAGAGGCAGAGGATGCCTGGGACAGGGGAAGACCTGAAGGACCAGCTGCCTGTTCTCCAGTCTGTGACACCAGCCCACTTGTTGACTCGCTGGTGGATGGCTGGGACTGCTCTGAGACTGTTCACTGAAGGACCACTCCAGAGGGCGATCCCGGTTCGAGGGTGCTGCTCCAGGTTCTGTGAAAAGATAAACATAACCACCAAAAATAACAATTGTAAAAGCGCCAACTCCTGTGGAATAGAAAAATTCAGATTAGGGAGCACAACACAATGGAATACAACACAAAAATATTTACGTTCTCTGAGCAAGGACAGGCCTCAGGAAAGCCAGCTGTTATGAATGAGTCACCGTAGGAGGCAAAAACAGAAACACTAGCTAAGTCCAGAGAACCAGAGAAGTTGGCAGCTATCGGATTGCAGACCCCTGAACCTAACAACAACAACTAGCAGTAGCCATGGGGGGTTCCTACGGTGCACTAGACCCCTCGATCACAGCCGGAGAACTAAATAGCCTAAAGACAGAAAGGGAAATCTAAACTGCCCCAGAGCAGACCCCTAAGCAATAGGCAGCCCCCAACATATAATGACGGTGAATCAAGATGAAAAAACACTCACACAGAAAGATAGGCTGAGCAAATGATGGGGCAAAAGCTAACTAAATAGGACAGGATAGAAAAGCTGCTGTCTGCAATCCGCCAAAACCCTATCAAAACAAGAGCCAACAGACTGATAGGGAAAAAAGCCCTGAAGACGCTAGGCTTCAAAAAGACTATATCAGTACTCAGGTATTTTCTGAAGACAGAGCAAAAAGGAATTCAGCTCACCCCAGCAGGGAATGGCAGAAATCCAGAAAAACAAGGAAAAACAAAACCAAAACACAAATGCAAAAAGCAGAGCAGAAAACTTAGCTTTTGAGGAGCAGGAATCAGACTGGTCTCCTAGAATCCCTCAGGGAAATCACCAGCAAGGCAGAAGGGCGTCGGCTGCCTTATATCCAGTCAGCAATTCCAGTCACCCAGTCATCATCATCCAACTCAGGTGCTTGGTAGAGTTGAGCAAAACGGGTCGAACAATTTCAAAAGTCGCCGACTTTTGGCAAAGTCGGGTTTCATGAAACGAAACCCGACCCTAGGATGAGGTCGGCCACGAGGTCGGCGACTTACGCGCCAAAGTCGCGTTTCAAAAGTTTGTTTAGCGCTCTTTTTCAGCCAATCAGGATCCACGGACACTGTGGGCAACGTGATGACATAGGCAGGGGTCGCCACCATCTTTCAGAAGGGCATGCAATTGATTGGCTTGCTTTGGTGGGCGTCACAGGGGTTATAAAAGGGCGTGCACGCTGACCGCCATCTTACTTCTGCCGATCTTAGCATAGGGAGAGGTTGCTGATTCTGTAGGGAGAGCGTTAGGCAGGGAAGAAGAAAAAAACTGCTTCTGCTGCTAGCGATTTTGCCTGTGCAACACACCAGTCACTGTGTGTGCAGTGCAAGGGGAGGCTATTGTCATGTCGGACACTGTTCACACCAGGGTGTCCGGCAGACAGCGGTAATACCCTGTTGGGTATTCTGTTCCAGTCGGGATAGGGTTAACCAGGTTGTCATGCTGGCTGAGGGCTGGGCCACACCCTTGGTCTTTAAATAGTTTGTCCTGACTATGGGCGTCGCTGACTATAGCTTTAGCCTAGTTCTAGCAATACCGGTCAGCAGTGGTGGTGTTGGAGCGTCTGATATCTGGTGCAGTATATCCCTCAGTGGTTCTTTCTCCAATCTGTTATATATATGTTTGGTTGCCCTTGCACATTATTGTATTCCCTTGTGTATTAACTGTGTGGTGTTTCTTTTACCCCTGTCCATACGTATTTGTGGGGTCTGGTGTCTGGTCCCCTCACTGGGTGGAGGGAGGTGGGTTCAGCTTAGGGCTGGACAGGAGACAGGGACAGGGTGGAAGCTCAGGCAGGCACACCTTCAGTGTAAACCCTGGGTAGAGGGACAGACAGGGTTCCCCTAGTCTGAGGGACATCGCAGGGGTCCCGGGGTTTTTGCCTAAAGTAACCTAGGCATACCATGACATTATAGTCGGCCCAAATAATAAAGTGAGAGAAAAAAAAAAAAAAGGTATAGATAGGGAATATAGGGGTTACTTACTATTGATCCTATACTTTCCCTAACCAAGCAGCTGGAGGCTCTATCCATACAGGTCACTGAACTCAGGGGGGCGGTCCAGCAACAAGGCCTGTCAGCTCCTGCAGTACCTGCTGAGGCTGCAGCCAGGGCAGCTGAGCCCAAGTTTCCCCTTCCTGAATGATTTGCTGGTGATCGTGGTAAGTTCACGGTGTTTCGTGAATCATGCAAATTGTATTTCCGTATGCGTCCACATTCCTCAGGTAATGAGGCTCAACGCGTGGGCTTGGTGATTTCTTTGCTGAGTGGTGACCCACAGGCCTGGGCCTTTTCACTCCCTTCAGACTCACCGGCATTTGAATCTGTAGATTTTTTTTTCTCTGCTCTGGGTTTGATCTATGACGATCCGGATAGATTAAACTTAGCAGAGTCTAAGATACGCTCACTGCTACAGGGTGAGCGACCAGCTGAGGATTACTGCACGGAATTCCGGTGCTGGGCGGTGAACACGCAGTGGAATGACCCTGCGCTTAGAAGTCAATTTTTGCATGGGGTTTCTGGAAGGGTTAAACAGACTCTCCTAATGTACGAGACTCCCGCCTCTCTGGAGGCTGCGATGGCACTTGTAGTACGCATAGACCGACGTCTCCGTCAGGGGGCGCTGGTTTCGTTGCCTCCGGGAGGTGGGGGAGTGGTCGGTGAGGTTGCCGCGGGTGAATCCGTGGAACCCATGCAGATCGCTGGTATAGCACAGTCACCGAGTAACAAGCCTAAACGTCCTTGGCACAGAAGGCAGGGGCTCTGTTTTTTTTGTGGCAAAGGAGGACATTTTATTAACGCTTGCCCCCTGGTACCTAAGAAGGGCGCGCCGGCGGAAAACTGATAGGCTCAGATGGTTTGGAGGAGTCTAGTCTGAGCCTTTGTGTATCCTCCGTCATGGTTTCCCAGTGTATGCTCCCTGGTAGGGTGGTACTTGGGGGGCAAATGCTCTCTATTACAGTATTTATTGATAGTGGCTCAGCTGCCAATCTCATTGATGAGAGGTTCGCGCATACAGCGGGATTTCCGGTGGAGAAATTGCCGAACCCCATCCGAGTGGTTACCATCAATGCTTTCCCGTTGTCTCAAGGGGAGATCACAGAGTGTGTGTTGGATATACAACTCCACATCGGAGTATTACACTCAGAGCGGGTAACTTGTAAGGTGCTTAGTAACTTACCGGCTCAGATGGTTCTGGGCTTTCCATGGTTGTCAATGCATAATCCTGTTATTGATTGGAAGACCCAGGACATAATTCAGTGGAGCAGGGAGTGTCAGGAGAGGTGCCTGGCTACATGTATTTCCGCTTTGACCCCCAGTATCCCGGAGCCGTTGCTGGATTATGCGGATGTATTTTCTGAGAAGGGTTGTTCGGAACTACCACCGCATCGCCCCTATGACTGTGCTATTAGGTTGAAACCAGGGGCCAAGTTACCTAAAGCTAGAATGTTTAATATCTCAGGTCCCGAGAGGCTAGCTCTCAGGGAATACATTGCGGATAGCCTGAGCAAGGGTCATATTAGACCTTCCTCTTCTCCTCTGGCTGCTGGCTTCTTCTTTGTTAAAAAGAAGGATGGCGGTTTACGCCCGTGTCTGGATTTCAGAGAACTCAACCAGATTACGGTCCGTGATCCTTACCCTATGCCACTTATACCCGATTTATTCAACCAAGTGGTTGGTGCCAGGTGGTTCTCCAAACTGGACCTCAGGGGGGCGTACAATCTTATAAGAGTCCGTCAGGGGGATGAGTGGAAGACAGCGTTCAATACCCCTGAGGGTCACTTTGAGAGTTTGGTAATGCCGTTTGGGTTGACTATGGCACCGGCGGTCTTTCAACACTTCATTAATGATGTCTTCTCTCAGTTGTTGGGGAGGTTCGTTATAATTTATCTTGACGACATCCTCATTTTCTCTCGCGACCATGATACACATATAGAGCATGTTAGACAGGTTCTGCAGTTGCTCAGAGAGAACAGGCTCTATGTCAAGCTTGAAAAGTGTGTGTTTTTCGTACAGGAGCTACCGTTCTTGGGTTATATAATCTCCGCCTCAGGTTTTAAGATGGACACCGCAAAGGTGCAGGCGGTACTACATTGGGATCGGCCTGATAATCTTAAGGCGCTTCAGCGATTTCTTGGCTTCTACAATTACTATAGGAAATTTATTAAGAACTTCTGTATGATTGCCAAACCACTGACTGACATGACTAAGAAGGGTACCGACTTTTCTGACTGGTCTGAGCCTGCGGTACAGGCGTTTGAATTCCTCAAGAATAGTTTTGCCTCAGCGCCCATTCTGGTGCAGCCCGATGTCTCCTTACCGTTTGTCGTGGAGGTGGATGCGTCGGAGGTTGGAGTGGGGGCTGTACTGTCTCAGGGCCCTTCTTGGGCCAAGTTGCATCCATGTGCCTTCTTCTCCAAGAAGCTGTCGCCTGCGGAGCGTAATTATGATATTGGCAACAGGGAACTATTGGCCATCAAATTGGCATTTGAGGAGTGGCGACACTTCTTGGAGGGGGCTGTTCATCAGATTACTGTGATAACCGACCATAAGAATTTGCTTTATTTAGAATCTGCTAAGCGCCTGTCCTCCAGACAGGCTCGCTGGGCATTATTCTTCACCCGGTTCAACTTCATTGTTACCTATCGACCTGGGTCGAAGAATGTTAAGGCAGATGCTTTATCCAGGTGTTTTCCTGGTGGAGAGTTATGTGAAGAGCCGGTGCCTATTCTCCAAAAGGGTGTGATGGTATCTGCCATCACGACAGAGATTGAGGCAGAGATTGCGGAGGCTCAGGAGGTGGTACCGCCGGGGTTGCCTGCTAATAAATCTTTTGTGCCGCTACATCTACGCTCTAGAGTGTTGGGCGAACATCACGACACGGTACTGGCAGGTCATCCAGGGGTTAAGAGCACTCTGGAACTGGTATCGCGTCGCTTTTGGTGGCCTAAAATCTGGCAGGATGTGGCCTCATATATGGCTGCCTGTACCACGTGCGCACGGGCCAAGACTCCTCGTTCCCGTCCCGCTGGTAGCTTGCAGCCTCTCGGGGTGCCCAGTAAGCCATGGACTGAGATTTCCATGGATTTTATTACTGACTTGCCTGCCTCAGCAGGGAACTCGGTAATTTTGGTAATTGTTGATAGGTTCTCCAAAATGTCACATTTCGTTGCTTTACCGTCTTTGCCCAATGCTAAGACTCTTGCTCAGATATTTATTTGCGAGGTGGTCAGACTTCATGGTGTCCCGTCTGACATTGTGTCTGATCGAGGTACGCAGTTTGTGGCAAAGTTTTGGAGAGCTTTTTGTTCTCGCCTTGGAATCAAATTATCTCATTCATCGGCTTTCCACCCTCAGTCGAATGTACAGACTGAGCGGATGAACCAAAACCTGGAGCAATACTTGCGCTGCTTTATTTCCGACAATCAGGAAGAGTGGTCAGCGTTTCTTCCTCTGGCAGAATTCGTAATAAACAACCATTGCCAGGAATCGTCTGGGGAATCTCCTTTTTTTTGTGTGTATGGTCAGCATCCTCAATTTTGCACCTTGCGTCAGGGGTGCTCAGTTGGCGTCCCTGAGGAGGACCAGTTGGGAGCTCAATTGTCGTCTGTTTGGAGGAGAGTCAAGCAGCGCTTGTTGAAGGTGGGTTCCAGGTACAAACGGGTGGCTGACTGCAGACGTGTGCCAGGTCCGGACCTGTGTGTGGGTGATTGGGTGTGGTTATCTACTAGGAACATTAAGCTCAAGATACCGTCACTTAAGTTGGGTCCCAGGTTCATTGGCCCATGTAGAATCTCCGCAGTGATCAACCCCATGGCATTTCGTTTGGAGTTGCCGGCTGTGTATAAGATTCATAATGTATTTCACAAAGCATTGCTAAAGAAGGTCGTGGGTTTGGTGGATGGTTCCCCCGGGCCACCACCTCCCGTCTTGGTGGATGGCGCGTTGGAATTTGAGGTGTCCAAAGTGGTGGACTCTAGGGTTGTGCGTCGCACTCTACAGTACCTGGTCCACTGGCGTGGCTATGGTCCTGAGGAGAGGACATGGGTGCCGACCTCTGACATTCATGCTGATCGACTGGTTACTATGTTCCATCGTCGCCATCCGGACAAGCCAGGTCCTCGACATTGTGAGGTTCCGGAGGTCCCTCGTAGAAGGCGGGGTACTGTCATGTCGGACACTGTTCACACCAGGGTGTCCGGCAGACAGCGGTAATACCCTGTTGGGTATTCTGTTCCAGTCGGGATAGGGTTAACCAGGTTGTCATGCTGGCTGAGGGCTGGGCCACACCCTTGGTCTTTAAATAGTTCATCCTGACTATGGGCGTCACCGACTATAGCTTTAGCCTAGTGCTTGCAATACCGGTCAGCAGTGGTGGTGTTGGAGCGTCTGATATCTGGTGCAGTATATCCCTCAGTGGTTCTTTCTCCAATCTGTTATATATATGTTTGGTTGCCCTTGCACATTATTGTATTCCCTTGTGTATTAACTGTGTGGTGTTTCTTTTACCCCTGTCCATACGTATTTGTGGGGTCTGGTGTCTGGTCCCCTCACTGGGTGGAGGGAGGTGGGTTCAGCTTAGGGCTGGACAGGAGACAGGGACAGGGTGGAGGCTCAGGCAGACACACCTTCAGTGTAAACCCTGGGTAGAGGGACAGACAGGGTTCCCCTATTCTGAGGGACATTGCAGGGGTCCTGGGGTTTTTGCCTAAAGTAACCTAGGCATACCATGACAGCTATATTGTGGTGGATCAGCGGTGTTGGTTGTTAGGCTGCCTTCTAAGGCTTCCTGACAGCTGCATTGCTGTTTCCCCACTGCTCTGCAAACTGCTTTTTTAAAAGCAATCCCAATTTTTTTTTTGTCCTGCTAAGGTACTGAGAGTGCATTTATTCACACCATACAGCGGTGTACGCTCCTCACACAGTACCGTGTAACGGCTGTTATCACAACCACAGTGAAGCTATCTGTGTGTCACTGTGGAGGACTTGTTCCGTTCTTACAGACCTACACTCTAGGGAGATTCCTATTCTGCCCAATTCTACAATTCACTTTTTTCACACCTGTGCCATCGAGTCTGTGACATAGACTCTGATATTCAGTGGGCCTCACACAATCCAAAAGTGTCCAGTGTCCACAAGTGTCTGCAGAAATTCAAAATCTCCCTTATCCTGTAGTCACTTTTTTCACACCTGCTGCATCGAGCCTGTGACATAGCGCTCTGATATTCAGTGGGCCTCACACAATCCAAAAGTGTCCAGTGTCTGCAGAAATTCAAAATCTCCCTTATCCTGTAGTCACTTTTTTCACACCTGCTGCATCGAGCCTGTGACATAGCGCTCTGATATTCATTGGGCCTCACACAATCCAAAAGTGTCCAGTGTCCACAAGTGTCTGCAGAAATTCAAAATCTCCCTTATCCTGTAGTCACTTTTTTCACACCTGTGCCATCGAGCCTGTGACATAGCGCTGTGATATTCAGTGGACCTCACACAATCCAAGTGTCCAGTGTCCACAAGTGTCTGCAAAAATTCAAAATCTCCCTTATCCTGTAGTCACTTTTTTCACACCTGTGCCATCGAGCCTGTGACATAGCGCTGTGATATTCAGTGGGCCTCACACAATCCAAGTTTCCAGTGTCCACAAGTGTCTGCAGAAATTCAAAATCTCCCTTATCCTGTAGTCACTTTTTTCACACCTGTGCCATCGAGCCTGTGACATAGCACTGTGATATTCAGTGGGCCTCACACAATCCAAGTGTCCAGTGTCCACAAGTGTCTGCAGAAATTCAAAATCTCACAGAAATTCAAAATCTCCCTTATCCTGTAGTCACTTTTTTCACACCTGTGCCATCGAGCCTGTGACATAGCGCTGTGATATTCAGTGGGCCTCACACAATCCAAGTGTCCAGTGTCCACAAGTGTCTGCAGAAATTCAAAATCTCCCTTATCCTGTAGTCACTTTTTTCACACCTGTGCCATCGAGCCTGTGACATAGCACTGTGATATTCAGTGGGCCTCACACAATCCAAGTGTCCAGTGTCCACAAGTGTCTGCAGAAATTCAAAATCTCCCTTATCCTGTAGTCACTTTTTTCACACCTGCTGCATCGAGCCTGTGACATAGCGCTGTGATATTCAGTGGGCCTCACACAATCCAAGTGTCCAGTGTCCACAAGTGTCTGCAGAAATTCAAAATCTCCCTTATCCTGTAGTCACTTTTTTCACACCTGCTGCATCGAGCCTGTGACATAGCGCTGTGATATTCAGTGGGCCTCACACAATCCAAGTGTCCAGTGTCCACAAGTGTCTGCAGAAAATCTAAATCTCCCTTATCCTGTAGTCACTTTTTCACACCTGTGCCATCGAGCCTGTGACATAGTGCTGTGATATTCAGTGGGCCTCACACAATCCAAGTGTCCAGTGTCCACAAGTGTCTGCAGAAAATCTAAATCTCCCAGAAATTCAAAATCTCCCTTATCCTGTAGTCACTTTTTTCACACCTGTGCCATCGAGCCTGTGACATAGCGCTGTGACATTCAGTGGGCCTCACACAATCCAAGTGTCCAGTGTCCACAAGTGTCTGCAGAAATTCAAAATCTCACAGAAATTCAAAATCTCCCTTATCCTGTAGTCACTTTTTTCACACCTGTGCCATCGAGCCTGTGACATAGCGCTCTGATATTCAGTGGGCCTCACACAATCCAAAAGTGTCCAGTGTCCACTAGTGTGTGCAGAAAATCTAAATGTCCTATAGACACCTTGTACCTTGTTTTACATTACTATATAGTTTGTTGGATTTTGTCTACATTTCTACCAAAAATGAGGAAGGCTGGTGGAAGAGGCCGTGGAATTGGGCGAGGTTGGCAGCTGGTAATGATGGTGTTGGTGGTGGATCTGATGGTAGTAGCAAAAGCAAAATAGGACCAAATGCAGGAGGTGTTGAGCCTGCATCATCGTCTGGCTCCATAAGGCTTTGAAGGCTTAGTTTTCTAGGAGTTGGCAAACCGCTTTTAACGCCAGAGCATCAGGAAAAAGTTTTGTCTTACATTGCTGACTCAGCCTCCAGCTCTATCGCCTCCTCTTCTGAAGTTGTAAAAAGTAAAAGCACTGAGTCGTCATTGGAGGCTCATGTTCATGAACCACACCTTTCCTTGTGTCCTTCACCACAACCAAGATTGAAGGATGACGCAGGCCATACTACTGATTACTCCATGGAGCTGTTTTCACATACCATGCCTGGATTATCAAGTGAAATGTTGAATTACCCAGGCCAAGATGAATCTGACATGGAGTGCACTGATGCACAGCCGCTGATAGATGATTCTGCTGGTACATTCACTCAGAGCACTATATTGTCCTCGCAGTGTACAGAGCCAGATTCTGACCCTGATGAGACTCAGGTGCCCCTTCCCGCACACTATACCACCATACACGGTGACACAGAGGAAGGTGCACATGACATTGAAGAGGAGGTGATGGATGACCCAGTTGTTGACCCAGATTGGCATCCATTGGGGGAAGAGGGTGCTGCTTCCAATAGCTCAGATGAGGAGCATCCACAGCAGACATCAACATCGCAACAGCTGTTATCTGGCAGGCCCGGAGCACTCCAAAGACAGGTTCCAAAAATCAAAAGAGTTGCTGGACAGCTTGTCCAGAGGGTCAAAACATCACAGCGTGCTAGGCCGCAAAATGTCTGCCAAAGTAGGAAGAGTGCAGTGTGGCACTTTTTTGAACAAAATCCTCATGATCAGGCCAAGGTTATCTGTAAGAAGTGCGCAAAGACCTTTAGCCGAGGGAAAAATCTGAAAAATTTGAATACCAGTTGCATGCTTAGACATTTAACCAGTATGCACTTGCAAGCGTGGACACAACACCAAACCTCAAGTGCCACATGTGCAACTGATCACAAAGAAGGTAGTCAGCAACGCTACATTGTTTCCCCCACTGTAAGCCCACCGGTTAGCACAGCAGCAAATGTTGAGGTGTCATTGCAAGGCCACAGCAGTCAGGGAATCCCACTGTTATATCAACGAAAGACTGAATCTAGGCCATCAGAAAGAACACCAACTCCATCACCATCATCAACCCTCTCTCAGTCCGCCCTGTCCACCGCTACTTCTACCATATGCAGCTCTCAAGTCCAGCTCACCCTCCCAGACACTATGAGTAGGTCAAGAAAGTACTCAGTCTCTCATCCGCGTACACTGGGTTTGAACGCCCACATTGCCAAACTAATCTCGTTTGAGATGATGCCCTATCGGTTGGTGGAAAGCGCAGCTTTCCGTGAACACATGGCCTATGCAGTACCACGCTATGACCTACCCAGTCGCCACTTCTTCTCTCGCAAAGCCATCCCAGCCCTCCACCATCATGTGAAAGACCGCATTGTCCATGCACTCATCAGTCAGTGAGTGGAAAGGTGCACCTCACAACTGATGCATGGTCCAGTCGGCATGGCCAGGGCCGTTACGTGTCCATCACTGCGCACTGGGTTAATGTGGTGGATGCAGGGTCCACAGGGGACAGCGGTGGTGGGACATTGCTGCCTAGCCCACGGTATAGGAAACAGTTGGCTGTAGGCGTTCCACCCTCCTCCTCCTCCAGAAGCGAAAGCTCGTCCACAGAGCGCAGTCGTACGAGCACTCCATCTGCAGCTGCCACTGTTGCACACGAGGTGTCCCCCTATCGAGCAGCTAGTGGAAAGCGTCAGCAGGCTGTGTTGCAGATGATGTGTTTGGGCGACAGACACACCGCCGAGGTGCTGGCCGAGTACTTGAAGCGACAAACTGAGTCATGGCTGGGCAGTGTACATCTTGAGGCAGGCAAGATAGTTAGTGATAACGGCCGTAATTTTGTGGCAGCCATAGCCCTTTCAAAACTCAGCCACATACCTTGCTTGGCTCACACCTTGAACCTGGTGGTGCAGTGCTTCCTCAAAAATTATCCGGAATTAACAGCCCTGCTCCATAAGGAGCGAAGACTGTGCGTGCACATCCGCCGGTCGCCTGTACACTCCGTTCGTATGCAGAAGCTGCAGTGATTGCTCCACCTTCCCAACCACTGCATCATTATCGACATTGCAACAAGGTGGAACTCCACCCTGCACATGGTGGAGTGGCTGTGCGAGCAGAGGCAGGCCATAATGCATTTGTGGGAGGATACACAGCCAGGCACTTTGAGAGCAGACATGGAGTTGACAGGTGTGCAGTGGTCGAAGCTGAAAGACCTCTGTAAAGTCCTTCAGTGTTTTGAGGAATGCACACGGCTGGTAAGCGCAGACGACGCCATCCTAAGCATGAGCATCCCACTTATGCGTCTGCTCATGCAAACTTTGACGCACCTTAAGGAGCAGGCGTCTGCAGCCAATGTTGATGAGGAGGAAGAGGTGGAGGGAATCCTTGATGACATTCAGCCATTGTCTGCTCAGGGACCTCTCCTGGACGAGTTGGAGGAAGAAGAGGAGGAGGAGGATGATGATAGGGATGATTACTTAGGGGAGGAGGATGCATCTCATGGGGCAAGTGAAAATGTTGGCGTGGCAAGGTCTGGTACAGGGTTTGTGCATGACTGGAGGGATGTGGATTTGCCAGAAAGTGCTCCTCCAACCAGCACTCGCAGTGCATCATTGACACCGGGAACATTGGCCCACATGTCAGATTATGCCTTGCGGATCCTAAAAAGGGACCCCTGCATTGCCAAAATGATGAACGATGACGACTACTGGTTGGCCAGCATCCTGGATCCACGCTATAAAGGCAAATTACAAAACATCATGCCACAGGAAAACTTGACCTAATATTGGATAATAAACAAGCAACTCTGGTAAATCGGTTGCTTGAGGCATTCCCAGCACACAGCAGCGGTGATGGTTCTCACACGAGCCGTACGGGCTGGGGGCAGCTTGGCAGAGGTGTTCATGGTGCACACAGCAGAAGTGGCGTTGGAGACAGGGGTTTCATGACAATGTTGTGGACTGATTTTTCAAGTACCGCTCACACAACTGGTAATACAGCATCAATGGAAAGTGACAGGAGACAGCAGTTGTCAACTATGGTTACAAACTACTTTTCCTCCCATATTGATGTTCTCCCACACAGGTCATTCCCTTTTGACTATTGGGCTGCTAAACTGGACACCTGGCCTGAATTGGCACAATATGCCTTACAGGAGCTCGCTTGCCCAGCTGCAAGTGTGCTATCGGAAAGAGTCTTCAGTGCAGCTGGATCAATCCTGACAGAAAAAAGGACCCGTCTGTCAACCCAAAATGTGGATGATCTAACCTTCATTAAAATGAACCATGCATGGGTTTCCAAGGATTTTGTCCCACCTTCCCCTGATGACACATAGGGTGACAGAAAAATGGCTTGCTTTGGTCCTCCTCTTCCTGGGACTTGACATATTTCGCCTTTTGCATCAGCTGAATGTCCAACATCAGCATATGCCACTTTCTAAAACTCCCTAACTGTGCTGCTTCCCCCCCCATGGCCGGGGTCACCACCTAGCGCACGACACCGTGCGAGTGCCGTTGCCCTGGACAGGTGGGTAGGCCGACTCTTGGGCGCGGGCACTGGCACAGGGTCCCTCATAGTGCAATCAAGTGTCTCTGACGGTGGTGGTGCACACCCGCTGTCAGACACACCGCCGTACTATGAGGGGCCCAGTGCCAGTACCGACGCCCACGAGTGGGCCCCCCTTGCTTGGGCAGGGCCCCAGCATTTGCAATCTTTACCTCTCCCTGCTCCTCCGCTGTGTAGTCTGGGCCGTCAAATCCATACTGTGCCTGACACCGTCTGAGCCTGCCTCCTGGTGTATTGACATATATTTTGAATGTGTACGCTATCCATACATGTTATCCGGGGATACGGTACCCTTTCTCACCTTTGTGCAATCACTTGCAAGCCATACTGGGCCTTACACCGTCTGAGCCTGCCTCCTGATGTATAGACATATCTTTTGAATGTGTACGCTATCCATACATGTTATCCGGGGATACGGTACCCTTTCTCACCTTTGTGCAATCACGTGCAATCCATACTGGGCCTAACACCGTCTGAGCCTGCCTCCTGATGTATAGACATATATTTTGAATGTGTACGCTATCCATACATGTTATCCGGGGATACGGTACCCTTTCTCACCTTTGTGCAATCACTTGCAAGCCATACTGTGCCTGACAGCGTCTGAGCCTGCCTCCTGATGTATAGACATATCTTTTGAATGTGTACGCTATCCATTCATGTTATCCGGGGATACGGTACCCTTTCTCACCTTTGTGCAATCACTTGCAAGCCATACTGGGCCTAACACTGTCTGAGCCTGCCTCCTGATGTATAGACATATATTTTGAATGTGTACGCTATCCATACATGTTATCCGGGGATACGGTACCCTTTCTCACCTTTGTGCAATCACGTGTAACCCATACTGGGTGTGAGAACGGCTGGCGAGCTGTTAAGCAAGCTACAGCACCTGTGGTTTGCACACGTAAGTTTTTCATTTTTTTCAGGAATGACGGTTAGGCCTAATTCCGGAACTGAGGTTGACCTGCACTTACTGGGAAACCATCGTTCGCGAGTAATAATTGTAATCAGTGATCCCCATCACTAACGTTGTTCAGCGGGTTATCTGCACCTGTAAGTGACAAACGCTGGCCTTTTCAGTGTAGCGCACATGCAGCCACGGACATGTAAGGGCATGACACACCAGTTATTGACCAATCTCATGTGCCAGAGCCTCACGTGTCCTTCTAGTAAGCCAGACTCGGACCGTGGGGCGTGACGGAGTCTCGTTCGTTAACGTAATTAAGCTTGCAATGTGTGCATCTGTTCTGTAGCTGGCATGGTTGAGGTTGCCCGTGTTGAGTCAAATTACGCCGTAGGCTCCACTCCTGGTGGTGCCCTTCTGGACATTCCTTTAAGGTTCAGCTTTGCAACCATACTGCCCACGTAAAACAAACACTTTGCCTTCATGAACGCTGTTTGGAGGGTCATGACTCGTGGGAATAACGCCGCCCAATCAGTTAACCTGCTAGAGAGATCCTTCGTTGCTCCCAAGCATGACATCACACTCCCTAGGAGGAAGGTAATGCCACTGTGGCGACCGTACTCCTGGGGGGCGACACAAGTGCACTGATGCCCAGCCACTGCTCGATGAATCTGCTGGTACATTGACCCAGACCACTACATTCCCCTTGCACGCTACACGGCCTGAATCTGACCCTGATGAAACTCAGGTTACCCTTCCCATATACAGTTCCATCTTACACGGTGACAAAAAGGATGCTGCAGATGAAAGTGCAGGTTCGGCCCACCCGCCATCAGACACACCACCGTACTATCAGGGGCCCTGTGCCAGTGCCGTCGCCAACGAGTGGGCCCCCCCTGCTTGCTCAGGATCACAGCACTTGCAAGGTTGAAATACTGTGCAGTGAGATGGAAGATGGGGACGACGAGGAGTCCAGACTAGTACAGGGATTCCCTAGTGAGGAGACTTATTTGATTGTTTTCAATGTTGGGACAGCAATTTTTGAGGAGCACTATACTCTGGAGAATGATAGATGGGGCCCACCATACACTGGAACATTCCAAAGGTGGACATCAGACACTGGAGCAGCATTTACAGGGCCCATTATACACTAGAGCATTAGAAATGGGGCCCATTATGTTTGGAGCATTATTTGGGCCCATAAGACAGTGGAGCTTCATCCATGGGGACCAACATATACTGTAGCATTATGTGGAGCTCATCATATACTGTTTCAAACATTATATAGGACCAATGATTCTGTATGGAGAAATAGATGGGCCTCGTCATGAGATGTAAAAAGTGAAGTATTTTTCATTGTACTATACCGCTATTTCTCTGCCGTATCGGAGCATGATGAGTTGTGGTATTATGTGTTAAATGGGCGCTCTTTCGCCCAGGGCACATGAAAACCTGGAGCCAGCCCTACCCCCCCACAACTTTAGCCAAATAACCCCCATTTTTCAGTGCGTAACTTGTATTATGAAGTTAATTAAGGTTGACCAGCTTAAGTAAGAAGAATTGATGCTTTTGGCATTCAAATAAGCACTGTAGGTGTGTTTCCTGTCCTCCTCTCACTGCCAACTTTTATTCCCCATTGACTTACATTGGGTTTCGTGTTTCGGGACGACCCCGACTTTTCCCTATAATCGGCCGATCTTGCTCGACCCGACTTTTGGAAAAGTCGGGTTTCACGAAACGAAACTCGACCATAAAAAACCAAAAGTCGCTCAACTCTAGTGCTTGGTAATCAGCCTCACTACCTTCCTTCACCAGAAGAGGGAGTTCATCAGCCCTCAAAGGTGAAGGGGAAAATGAACTCACAACAGCCAGCATCCAGTGATACTTATATTTCCTGATCCTTGCTGCACCACCACTGCGAACCTGGTTCTCCTGTTTGAGGTCCTTGTTGAAGCGATCCTTCATTGAACGCCAATGGGTTCTGACTTTGTTTAGTGTGAAGGGGGATGAAAAAAGGGTTAAACATTGCACTTTAGTCCAAGATCACACAACCGCAGGAGTTTTTTGCATCACACAAGGTTGTGTGATCCCAGCCTTTACAGGTTCACTGCCGCGTCAGACCACATTGCAATACTTATGAAAATCCTTTCTGACTCATGGCATAGCGTTCTCCCAGTCATCCATCAGCGCTTGAGGCCACCTCATTCCACAGCCACCGAATCACCACCATGTCCAAGTGGTTTTGCTCCCGAGTGTCCCACGAGGCAACTCTATCCTGCACAAGTGTGATCAGGAGGTTGTTGCCGATGTAGTTCTCCTCCCATTGTGGAACCAAGAAATGAAATAAAAACATTAATGTTGGAAAGATAAACGAGGAAAAAAAAGACCAGGAAAACTATTAACACTCAAGGTAAAAAAACTTACACACTGTCTTGTCACCAGAACTTGTGCATCACTCTGCTGCTAATGCTCCTGTTCCTGCTCCTCTGCACTTGATGAAGTGTTCTATAATAGAAAAACCATAATTTTGGCACATATGTACAGTGATACTTACCAATCAGTTGCAAAGGTACTCATTTCAGAATCCTGTCCTGTGTGCTTAGGGCTTGAGGCCATGGTGATGAATGCTGCATCAAAGAGACAGAAATGATTACAGACTGCAGGGAGAAAAACAGACACACAGACATTAGCTTGTATAGTCTCATTTTTCTGTATTCAGTGTCTTCACAGTTGTCTTTGTCTCTTCCAGATGCTTGAGAGTAATGAACAATGAGTGCCCACACCCTCTTGTTATACATCTTTGTATGGGGGGTGGCTAAACCAGTGTCTAGACAGGTTTACTCTGGAAAACACATGGGTATGAAAATGCAAGTGAACACGTGTGCTTGCGTACGCATTCGCTCTCATAGACTGTAATGCATTGTTTAGACACATTCCTTCTGCAAGTGTCTGCATGCATTTGCCGCCTCCAAAATTGAAACATGTTGCATTGGCCACGCTCCGCCGCACAACCCAAAACGACACATGCATAGTCAAACTCGGTCGAATGCATACAAACGCATGTACCTGCGTCTACAACATTAAACATAGGAAAACACGACACATGCAGATGTATGCATCAGAAACTCTGCGGACACAACCGCAAGTGTGAACCCAGCCTTAGGTGGAACTCTCTCTCCTTCCTTTGTTTGACTAAATAAAAATACATATGAAACATGGCTAGATGTCAAAGGTATTCCCATAAAATTTAATTTTATTCAATAGAAATTAAAAAACACCTATGACCGTGAGTAAATAATCAATAAATTTCCTTAAAAGCCCTGTTAAAGGCTACAATATACTATCTGCACCCTTCCTTGCCGTGGAGGTTGGCACCCTAATAGATATGGTTGTTTGGCGCCCCCACTCAACGTCGTCTGACCCTGTCTCCCCTACCTCACCCTAATTTCACAGGTGGGAAAACAATGCCAGATAGAAAAGATATGAAGGAAGGGAAAAACCTTAGTATACACAGAATGCAATGCAAGAGTAACCAGGGCAATAAGCCCACAAATATAATGATAGTAAAGGTAACCCAAAAAAAGGCTACTATCAATAGCCCTCACAGAACAACTATTAAAATTGCCTATTGATACACAATAAACCAATGAGCCAGAAGATAACCATGAATTGCTACCAGCATGATGAATAAGATAAACATGCAGACGAGGACATCACGTCCCAGCAATAAATTAGCAGTATATGGCAATTGGTAATCGCCTCTGTTAATGCAGATAAAGAAACCACTGATGGTGTATAAAAATAAACATGATGTAACATTGTTCCATAATAAACAAATAAATAAAGAGATTTTAGAACACCACCCGGTGGCTACTTATTGTCAAAGTCGCCCCGACGCGTTTCCCCGATGTAACGGTTCATCAGGAGGCCCCAGACTTCAATACCACTGATACTCGATATCTCCATGATGCCAAAAGATAACAGGATATAAACATGGCATGGCGGCGGTCACAGAAAATAAATTTAAATAGCCCCCGCTATCATGTGTCAACAAAGCCCATTGTGTACACGGTCACAAAGGATACACGTCATCCACTTTGCCCAGCCAATCACTGAGTGTTACTCATTACCCATTCCCATTGCGTTCCATTATCGGACCAGCGTGCGTGTCACGCCTACTGCGCATGACCGGAAGTGATATACCAGAACATAACGGCGCTTGTTACCTTGCGACCAAGAAAAACAGACACGGCATCAAACCGTGACCTAATCGCATGCAGGCGCATTAGCACCAAGGTGATAGACCAAATAACGTCACCATCTATCACTAAATAGCCCAGATTTTAGAACAAGAAAAGGGGCGTACATAATAGTCCAATACTTAACGCATATATCAAACCGAGCTATATATAATAATAATAGTAGTATACCCAAATTGAGTAAACTAAATATATAGCGAGAATATATAATCTCTCGGTATAGTAACACTGGAGAAAGTGAATTTTTAAAAATATGCTCTAAAATATTAACATTAGAACAAATGCTTTATTGATAATAAGACTCATAATAGAGTTAGTGCGAAATTATTACGCACTACTTGCAAATAGACTAGCTACACATTATCCAAAGAAAAAATCTGGTTTATTTTGGGGTAAAGACAATCATAGGCAATTAAATACTCAATAACTCCTAAAGAAAACATATGAATGACAGGCATTCATTTAGACCTTTCGGGGACAGGGATTGGAGTCTATATATCCATTCTGCTTCTCTTCTTTGTATAATTTTGTCAAGGTCCCCCCCCCGAGGTTTGGGTCTGACTAACTCAATCATACAAAAAGTAATATCCTTCAGGGATCCAGCATGCACCTCATTCATATGTCGCGCAATAGATGTATCCCTATTATTTTTAATATCATTCAGGTGCTCACCTACTCTTATCCTGAGCTCCCTGATGGTCTTACCAACATAATCCAGAGGGCATGTACATGTTGCTTTGTACACCATACCAGAGGATCTACAGTTCCCAAAATCCCTAATATTATAGGTCTTTCCATCCACTGAACTCAAAATGTTTTAGATTGTGACATAACACCACATCTCGAGCAGTTTCCACATTTGAAAAAACCTTGTGGTTTACGAGAAAGCCAAGTACCTTCCTTTTTTGGTCTCTGATAAAAGCTATGTACCAAATGGTCCCCAAGGGACCTGCCCTTTCTGTAGGTAATACTCGGCTTGGGCGTAATAATGCCCCTCAGGTCTGGGTCTGCCAAAAGAATACCCCAGTGTTTTCTGAAGATATTATATACCCTTTCAGCTTGGCCATCAAATGTGCCTATCATCCTAACCATTTTTTCATCATTCCTCTTTTCTTTAACCCCCAACAATGTAGATCTATCAGTAGATAAAGCTTCCTGATACGATTTTCTCAAAATATATTCTGGATAGCCTCTCATTTGAAACCTATGGTGCAAATCATCAGCCTGGTTTCTAAAAGCAACCAAATCTAAGCAGTTCCTCCTGATACGAAGGAACTGTCCCTTCAGTATACCTCTTTTAAGGGGGACTGGATGATGACTTGTCCAATTGAGGAGATTATTTGTAGATGTCGGTTTCCGATAAGTAAGAGTCTCAATATTGCCATTCCGTTTTTTAATAATAGTCAAATCCAAAAAGTTAATACTATTGTTGTGACATTCGGACGTAAACCGTAACCCTATGTTATTAACATTGATATTTTCCATAAATCGATGAAACTCACTTTCAGGGCCAGACCAGAATACCAAAATGTCATCTATATATCTGGCCCATAATGTAATATAGGAATTCCACCACATATCCTCACCACTAAAGATGAGTGTTTCCTCCCACCAGCCCAGGAATATATTAGCATAAGTGGGGGCACAAGGGCTCCCCATTGCTGTACCCCTGAGCTGGTGGAAGTACTTACCATCAAAAAGAAAATAGTTGTGTGTAAGGGTAAATGAAAGAAGCTCCTCTACCAATAAATTGTGGTCCCCACATTCGACCGCTCTAGATTGGAGGAAATGATTCACAGCTCTCATTCCACAATCATGCGGAATGCTGCTGTAGAGCGCCTCCACATCAATAGAGGCTAAGATTGTATTCTCATCAATAGAAATTCCCTCCAAAAGATTCAACAAATGTGATGTATCCCGAACATAGGATGGGAGAGATGTTACAAATGGTCTTAAAACCTTATCCAAATAGATACCAACATTCTGTGTTAACGATTCTATGCCTGCCACAATTGGTCTACCTTTGACCACAAAATATACCTTGATATGTGTCACTCTTTGCTGTTTGAACATGGCACTTATGAGGTCCTATGTGGGGACCCTACCAAGAAAAATCTTTCGGATTTGACTGCTATTCTAACAAATGCAAAAGGGAAGGGACTCATCTCTCTGAATAAACATAAGTTTATGTTACCTATTCAACCAGTAATACCAGCATTCTATGCTCTGCCAAAAATTCATAAGGGCCTTGTACCCTTAAAAGGTAGACCAATTGTGGCAGGCATAGAATCGTTAACACAGAATGTTGGTATCTATTTGGATAAGGTTTTAAGACCATTTGTAACATCTCTCCCATCCTATGTTCGGGATACATCACATTTGTTGAATCTTTTGGAGGGAATTTCTATTGATGAGAATACAATCTTAGCCTCTATTGATGTGGAGGCGCTCTAAAGCAGCATTCCGCATGATTGTGGAATGAGAGCTGTGAATCATTTCCTCCAATCTAGAGCGGTCGAATGTGGGGACCACAATTTATTGGTAGAGGAGCTTCTTTCATTTACCCTTACACACAACTATTTTCTTTTTGATGGTAAGTACTTCCACCAGCTCAGGGGTACAGCAATGGGGAGCCCTTGTGCCCCCACTTATGCTAATATATTCCTGGGCTGGTGGGAGGAAACACTCATCTTTAGTGGTGAGGATATGTGGTGGAATTCCTATATTACATTATGGGCCAGATATATAGATGATATTTTGGTATTCTGGTCTGGCCCTGAAAGTGAGTTTCATCGATTTATGGAAAATATCAATGTTAATAACATAGGGTTACGGTTTACGTCCGAATGTCACAACAATAATATTAACTTTTTGGATTTGACTATTATTAAAAAACGGAATGGCAATATTGAGACTCTTACTTATCGGAAACCGACATCTACAAATAATCTCCTCAATTGGACAAGTCATCATCCAGTCCCCCTTAAAAGAGGTATACCGAAGGGACAGTTCCTTCGTATCAGGAGGAACTGCTCAGATTTGGTTGCTTTTAGAAACCAGGCTGATGATTTGCACCATAGGTTTCAAATGAGAGGCTATCCAGAATATATTTTGAGAAAATCGTATCAGGAAGCTTTATCTACTGATAGATCTACATTGTTGGGGGTTAAAGAAAAGAGGAATGATGAAAAAATGGTTAGGATGATAGGCACATTTGATGGCCAAGCTGAAAGGGTATATAATATCTTCAGAAAACACTGGGGTATTCTTTTGGCAGACCCAGACCTGAGGGGCATTATTACGCCCAAGCCGAGTATTACCTACAGAAAGGGCAGGTCCCTTGGGGACCGTTTGGTACATAGCTTTTATCAGAGACCAAAAAAGGAAGGTACTTGGCTTTCTCGTAAACCACAAGGTTTTTTCAAATGTGGAAACTGCTCGAGATGTGGTGTTATGTCACAATCTAAAACATTTTGCAGTTCAGTGGATGGAAAGACCTATAATATTAGGGATTTTGGGAACTGTAGATCCTCTGGTATGGTGTACAAAGCAACATGTACATGCCCTCTGGATTATGTTGGTAAGACCATCAGGGAGCTCAGGATAAGAGTAGGTGAGCACCTGAATGATATTAAAAATAATAGGGATACATCTATTGCGCGACATATGAATGAGGTGCATGCTGGATCCCTGAAGGATATTACTTTTTGTATGATTGAGTTAGTCAGACCCAAACCTCGGGGGGGGGACCTTGACAAAATTATACAAAGAAGAGAAGCAGAATGGATATATAGACTCCAATCCCTGTCCCCGAAAGGTCTAAATGAATGCCTGTCATTCATATGTTTTCTTTAGGAGTTTTTGAGTATTTAATTGCCTATGGTTGTCTTTACCCCCAAAATAAACCAGATTTTTTCTTTGGATAATGTGTAGCTAGTCTATTTGCAAGTAGTGCGTAATAATTTCGCACTAACTCTATTATGAGTCTTATTATCAATAAAGCATTTGTTCTAATGTTAATATTTTAGAACATATTTTTAAAAATTCACTTTCTCCAGTGTTACTATACCGAGAGATTATATATTCTCGCTATATATTTAGTTTACTCAATTTGGGTATACTACTATCATTATTATATATAGCTCGGTTTGATATATGCGTTAAGTATTGGACTATTATGTACGCCCCTTTTCTTGTTCTAAAATCTGGGCTATTTAGTGATAGATGGTGACGTTATTTGGTCTATCACCTTGGCGCTAATGCGCCTGCGTGCGATTAGGTCACGGTTTGATGCCGTGTCTGTTTTTCTTGGTCGCAAGGTAACAAGCGCCGTTATGTTCTGGTACATCACTTCCGGTCATGCGCAGTAGGCGTGACACGCACGCTGGTCCGATAGTGGAACGCAATGGGAATGGGTAATGAGTAACACTCAGTGATTGGCTGGGCAAAGTGGATGATGTGTATCCTTTGTGACCGTGTACCCAATGGGCTTTGTTGACACATGATAGCGGGGGCTATTTAAATTTATTTTCTGTGACCGCCGCCATGCCATGTTTATATCCTGTTATCTTTTGGCATCATGGAGCATATCGAGTATCAGTGGTATTGAAGTCTGGGGCCTCCTGATGAACCGTTACACCGGGGAAACGCGTCGGGGCGACTTTGACGATAAGTAGCCACCGGGTGGTGTTCTAAAATCTCTTTATTTATTTGTTTATTATGGAACAATGTTACATCATGTTTATTTTTATACACCATCAGTGGTTTCTTTATCTGCATTAACAGAGGCGATTACCAATTGCCATATACTGCTAATTTATTGCTGGGACGTGATGTCCTTGTCTGCATGTTTATCTTATTCATCATGCTGGTAGCAATTCATGGTTATCTTCTGGCTCATTGGTTTATTGTGTATCAATAGGCAATTTTAATAGTTGTTCTGTGAGGGCTATTGATAGTAGCCTTTTTTTGGGTTACCTTTACTATCATTATATTTGTGGGCTTATTGCCCTGGTTACTCTTGCATTGCATTCTGTGTATACTAAGGTTTTTCCCTTCCTTCATATCTTTTCTATCTGGCATTGTTTTCCCACCTGTGAAATTAGGGTGAGGTAGGGGAGACAGGGTCAGACGACGTTGAGTGGGGGCGCCAAACAACCGTATCTATTAGGGTGCCAACCTCCACGGCAAGGAAGGGTGCAGATAGTATATTGTAGCCTTTAACAGGGCTTTTAAGGAAATTTATTGATTATTTACTCACGGTCATAGGTGTTTTTTAATTTCTATTGAATAAAATTAAATTTTATGGGAATACATGTTCACCTCAATATTATGTTATATTCCTTTCTTATAATGATTTTGTGGTACTAGATGTCAAAGGGTCTTATAATTGTGGTTCACATCCGTGTAAAATTTGAACTCATATGAATAAAACCAACACTTTTTCCTCCAAATCCTCAGGTGCTACCTTTCCCATTAAAAGTTATATCAACTGCAACACACAAGGTGTTGTCTACCTAGCAGAATACACATTGTGCATTCTACATTACAATATGTGGGTTGCACTATAGGACAGTTAAAGAAGTGAGTGAGGAGACATCTTTCTGATGCCAGCAGTCAGACTACACAACATATCTGCGGTATCTAAACATTGTAAAAACTCACATGGGGGTAATACCAGTTCCCTTTCAGTTATAGGTATAGAAAAGTGGTCAAGCCGTTCAGAGTTGTAGATATGAGAAAACTATTAAATAGGCAGTCGTACTGGATATTCAAATTACAAACAAAGATTCCCCAAGGTCTGAACGTGCAACAAGGTCTCATACTTCAGTATGATCTAGAATTTTTTTTTTTGCTAAATGTATTTTTTCCATGTTTAATTTTTATCAGTTTTAATATGCATTGGAATAAGAGTCTGTCTCATCCATGGTATTAGTAATTTTGTGGTTGCATACATTTTTTTTTGCTTAGTTTTTCTTTTCCATGTTTGATTTCTTATCAGTATGGATATGCATTGGAATAAGAGTCTGCTTCATTCATGGTATTAATTATTTTGTGTCTGCATATTGTTTTTTCATGACGTATTGCTTTTATTTCATATGGTCCATGCATGTTGTTGAAGAGCTTTAGCAAAGAGTTAAATCTACTCATCTTGTGATTTAGTTAATAATTAACACTGACTTTTTCACCTGTTTGCTTCACAAAAGGTTTTTAATGCTCCAGCCTGACAACTTTTTCTAACCATGATTAAAACCAGTGTGTTGAAATGCATTGTTTGGTAGCTCTCTGGGATTTCTATGTTGTTCGCATTGTGCCAATTTTATTAATTTTTCCATTAACCCCCTTAACGTCCATAGATGGACACAGTCCGTCATGGCCGGGTGTCAGTTCCCACACCATGTCTGACTGTGTCCGTCATCCATTTAAACTGTCACTGTGTGTAAACACTCAGTGATAGTTCAGTGCCGACAGCTGTCTGTGACAGCTGAGGCATGGGAAGAGGTGCGGAGACCCATGCTGTCGGTCCCAGCACCCAGATTGCTGTGATCGGGCAGTCAATCTGACTGACCGATCACAGTATGACCGTGCAGGAGATGCTGAAATATTAGCATCTCTTGCCCGATCAGAGGAGAAGCTCAGCACTGACAGTGGCTGAGCTGCTGCTGTTAGAGCCAAGGGCGGTGCTGGAACAGCCAGGGACTTGCTGAGCACCACCCCTGGCAGATTAACCCTGCTGATGCCATGATCATGAGCGATCACATCATTTGGAGGGCAGTGAAGAGATGCAGGGACCAATGACAGCGTCTCTGCATCTCTGATTGCTGTGATTGGATAGTAACTGTAACTATCCAATTACAGTAATGTATCAAATACAGGAAAGAGCAGCACAGCTACATCTTGTCACCCTGTCTGTGACATTGCTAGAGATCAGACATCTGTATTCAGCAGATAAGGCATACAGCCATGATCTGTTTGGATATAGACAGTGCCAGTGAAACTGACGAGCAGATTTTGCTGATGTCATCCTGATCCGCTAGTTCTAGCGATGATGAGAATCAGCAACAGTGCAGTGGGTGAGAGCTGCCGCTGTAAATGATTGGGTGCCCATGGGGAATCCTGCAATCCGTGCTTTCCAGAATTTATTTCTGCCACAGGCGTCCATGTGGACACTGCTGGATTTAGGGAGGTAGATTTTTTTAAATTTTCTTCTCTGAAGAATTATTAAACGTAATGTTTGAGCAGACCAATTTCTATGCTGTTCAATTCATTGCCGGCCACCCATTGTCCTACTACTTCAAATGTAGCAACTGAAGACCTGTTGATTTGGTGGATATTTTAGAATTTTTTGGCCTTTCTCTCAATATGGGTCTGGTGAAAAAAAAACGCACTCTCAGATCATATTGGTCAACTTATGTCCTGTATGACACACCTATGTTCAGAGAGGTAATGGCCTGGTGATGATTTGAGAGAAAATTCTGTAATTTCTACATTTCACAGAAAACGCAAATTTCCCCCCTCCCAATGACCGACTTTACAAATTCAGGCCCCTAATAAATTAATTTAACAATAAATTTTCCCAGGCATGTAACCCCAAAAAAAAACCTGTGTGGACGAGTCCCTGGTCCTTTTCAAGGGCAGGCTGCATTTCAAGCAGTACTTTCCAAATAAAAGGTCCTGTTTTGGATTGAAAATATATAAATTCTGTGAAAGCGACTCTGGTTACACACAAATTCCGAGTGTATGATGGGAAAGACTCCCAGATTGTTTCTCCCAAATGCCCCCCCTCCCTAAATATAGCTGGGAAAATTGTGTGGGACCTGGTCTATCCCCTTTTAGATAAGGAGTATAACTTGTATGTAGATAATTATTATACAAGTGTACCCCTGTTCAGGTGCGAGCCATACGCCGGAACCAAAGAGAGGTGCCCAAGACTTTTGTCACCCAAAAATTAAACAAGCAAAATTAAGTTGCTCTCTAATGATGACATGCTGCTTGTCAAATTTCGAGACAAAAAAGATGACCTCATGTTGTCATCAATCCATGCTGACAGAAGCAGCCAAGTCCCTGTACATGGCGAAAGTTTGCCTGTCCGAAAGCTTCCTGCCAATTCACATTTTATTTCTTCATCACCCATTAATAAACTGGAATACAAAAAAAGCCCAAAATGAAAAAGTTTATGCTCACTATACCTCTAGATGAATACTATGAGAGGAATTTGCTGAAATAGTATACTTTTTTCCCGCCACTTTGACTGTCTCATGCCAGCAGTCATTCTGAACCTTTCTACTGTTTGGTGTTATAGACATGGCAGTTTTTCATGAAGAATACCTAGTACACGAGCCGTTCCTGATCTATGAAGAATGGGCTTTCTTATTGTTTTATTGTTATAAAACCCATTATACCTGCTAAAAATGTCCACAGGTAGTGTGACATACTTCCTATATACATATTCTAACATGGGTTGTTCTGCGCACATATAGCAGTTCCTACCTTGCTGGGCAGGGACCTGCTATGGCGTGCCAGCGTCATATAGGGATTCATTGTGCTATAGAGACGTTGTACAAACTAGTCCCCTTTAAAAAAAAAAAAGAAAAGAAAGAAAGAGTTGCAGTAGCCCTGGGTGTTCTTTTATCCTGTGCACTGCTCAGCTTTGCAACATTGTTACACTCCTCCATTTTGAAACCTGTTGCCTTTCATTTCAATGCAGTTTTTCCAGCTCTAATGAAATAACAGTGGCATTCTTTGTGAGCACTGTAACGTTGAATTTACTGGCAAATGTGATTCTGGGGACATTGTACTCTATATGATTTAATCATCTAAAAATACACATCCCTTTTGGGCCTGACCGTTCAGTCAGCCCAGTAATGGCCTTATATCTGAGCACAGGAGGAATAGATCTATAAATTTTGGGGTCCATTTCCCCACCTCTCACTACTATGTATTAGAAAAATATTCAGGATTGAGAGTCCTCAGTAGTTGATACCTTTTAATGGCTAACTGAAAAGATGGTAACACATTGCAAGCTTTCGAGACTACTCAGGTCTCTTCATCAGGCTAGACTAATACAAAATCTGAAGTCACATATTTATGCACAATACAGCCTAGAAAAAATGCAATAGATAAGACAAGTGACGTGAAGCAGAACTATCAATATGGGAGAGGGAGAAACATAAATATAAACATTGGACCAGTTCATAGATAAGGAGTCCGGATGTTTTATGGTCCTCTGATTGGGGTCTAGTTCTGTGTTGTGATGCCCCCACAAGGTTTTAAAAGGAAATTCCTTAATTGATGTAAAAAGACATAAATTCATGCGACACATTCATTCCAGCACTGAGAGTGTCAAAGTTCGTCATAAATTTGTACTCCAAACTCGTACTATGTACTATGTATTAAAAATTTGTCCTAAAAAAATAACGCTTTTGCAAAAAAAAAAGATTTTATTTTTTCACACTCATTTTGAACTAAATCTTTTAACAAAATGTGAGCTTAAAAGACTCATTACACCCATAAATTAATTCTTTAGGGTGTGCAATTTAGAAAATGGGGTCATTTGTGGAATTTCTGCTGTTTCGGTATATCAAGAACTCTTCCAGCTAAATTTGTGTTCCAAAATTCAAATAGTGCTCCTTCCCTTCTGAGGCCACCCAAATAGAAGTTTTCTACCACATATGGGATATAGGCTTATTCATGAGAAATTGCACAATAAATTGTATGGTGAATTTTCTCTTATCTTTCTAAAATGCAAAATTTGGGCTTAAAACACAACTTTTGTGGTAAAAATATTATTTTTTATTTTTTCGACTCAACATCATAAACTTCTGTGAAGCACCTGGAGGTTCAATGTGCTCACCACATACCTAGAAAAATTCCTTGAGGTGTCTAATTTTCAAAATGGGGTCACTTGTCAGGGGTTTCCACTTTTTACGCACATCAGGGGCTCTTCAAATGCAACATGGCATCAACTACTAATTTCAGCCAATATTGCATTTCAAAAGTCGAATGGTGCTCCTTCCCTTCCAAGCCCTGCTGTGCACCCAAATAGTATTTTTCTACCACATAGAAACATCAAATATTGTGGCTCATTTTCTCTTGACACCCTTGATAAAATAAAAAAATTGTGTCCGAAGTAAAATTTTTGTGTAAAAAAGTTAAATGTTAATTTTTTCCTTCCACATTGCTTCAATTCCTGTGAAGCACCTGAGGAGTTAATAAACTTTTTGAATGTGATTTTGAGTATCTTGAGGGGTGCAGTTGTTAGAATGGTGTCACTTTTGGGTATTTTATGTATAGAGGCACTTCAAAATCACTTCAAATGTGAGGTGGTCCCTAAAAAAGTGGTTTTGTAAATTTAGTTGGATAAATGAGAAATTGCTGGTCAACTTTTAAGCCTTATAACTTCCTAACAAAAAAATTATGTTTCAAATATTGCGCTGATGTAAAGTAGACATGTGGGAAATGCTGTTCATTAACTATTTTGTGTGACATAACTCTCTAATTTGGGGGCATAAAAATTAAAAGTTTGAAAATTGTGAAATTTTCTAAATTTGTACCAAATTTATGTTTTTTTCACAAATAAAGACAAAAAAATTGAAGAAATCTTACCACTATGATAATGTACAATATATCGCGAAAAAAACATTCTCAGAATCAGTGGAATCCATTGAAGCGCTCCAGAGTTATAACCACATAAATTGACAGCGGTCAGATTTCAAAATTAAGGCCTGGTCATTAACCTACTAAGTGGCTTGTCTTTAAGGGGTTAAAGATGACGTTTTATATTTTTCTATGCTGGAGTACCTTTTTTCTTCATTCTTTGGAACTTGCATGCCCAAGCCCAGGTGGCTCCGTGTGTGGAACTCATTCTTGAAAAGAGACTGCAAATGGTGCGCTGAATTCTCCTGTTCGCCATTCCCATTTCTTTATTATAGTTCACAACTGTGGTCCTTCAAGCCATCATCCAGAGCTCAAGAGGAATGTGATGAGATTAACTCGCATTGTCTCAGTAGTCAATTTGCATAGTTTTTACTCCTCTGTTTTGCAAATCAGCAAGCCACAGGGTCCCATAAAATGATAAATCAACATATTATTACACATCTATTGTTTAATGTTCCTGCATCCCTTTTTTGCAAAGATAGCACACAATAAGCTGTAGGAACTGATATAGGAGGTAAACCACAGCCATTCAAACATATCAAAAATCAAAGTTTAATACTCATATGACAACAGTCTATGACTCTTGACGAATAATTAGAATTTAATGCTGTGTCATCACATGGGGCTTGGTCATTGAGGACTATATTGGCTCTATCAGTAAGAGATTAAACATTATATCCATTCTCCCTTTTCATAAAACATTCTGTAATATGGCTGTTTGTCAGTATTCTACTAAAATCCAAAACAAATTTGGGAATCTTTATTAAGATCCCTGATGCCATGGCATCAAGTTGCCATTTCGTGATTCTATTGCTAGGGTGTTGATCAACTAATAGAGAAAGCCCCTACCTCTGTCAAACTGCAGCTGTTATTTGCTCAGCATCCAAAGAGTTAAATATCTGGAATATATTGTAGCTCTTATGCCTGCTGTTTCAACATGGCATCAGTGAGCAAGCCATAATTCTAACAGAATAATGAAGGTCTGAGGCCTTGATCAAAGTTATCTGAGCACACAAATCTTCAAGCATTCCCAAACTTTTGCACTAGACCATTTTTATTTTAGTAATATTTAAATTGGAAAAAAATGACAATTTTATTTTTGCCTAAAATACAAGGAAATGTGTCATCTTTAACTTTAGGCCTTTTAACCCCTTTCTGCCATTAGACGTACTATCCCGTCCATGTGCCCTGGGACTTAATTCCCAAGGACGGGATAGTACGTCTAATGCGATCAGCGGCACCCACATGGTGAGCGCCGCTGATCGCGGTCGGGTGTCAGCTGATTATGACAGCTGACACCCGGCACAATGTGTCAGGGGCGGACACGGACCAAACAAATCAAACACGATCGCGGTGTACCGGGGGTTAAAGGGAAGCATCGGCAGGGAGGGGGATCCCTCCGTGCTTCCCTGAGCCCCCCACGGCAGCGCAATGTGCAGCGCTGCTGCGGGGGACTCCTTCCCTACAGGCCCCCGGATCCAAGATGGTGACGGGGGCCTTCGGGGGCCTGTAGGGAGCTGACTTCCTCACTGCCTGCAAAGCGCAGGCATGAGGAAGTCTGCAGAACTGCCTATGACAGATTGTTGATCTGTCACAGTGATCTGTGATGTGACAGATCAGCGATCTGTCACAGGACAGTGAAGTCACACCTGGGACTATGTAATAAAGTAAAAAAAAAAGTGTAAAAATAATTTTAAAAAAATCAGAAAATAAATTAGTAAAAAAAAAAAAAAAATATTCCCCAATAAATTCATTTTTTGAAAAAAAAAAAAAAAAAATAAAAGTACACATATTTGGTATCGCCGTGTCCGCAGTGACCCGCCCTATAAAACTGTCCCATTCGTTAACCCCTTTAGCGAACCCCTTAAAAAATAAAAAACGAAGCAAAGAATAATGATTTATTATCATACCACCGAAAAAAAGTGCAATAACGCGCAATCAAAAAGACGCATATAAATATCCATGGTACCGCTGAAAACATCATCTTGTCCCGCAAAAAACAAGCTGCCATACAGCGTCATCCGCAAAAAAATAAAAAAGTTATAGCTCGCAGAATAAAGCGATGCAAAAATAATTATTTTTTATATAAAATTGTTTTCATTGCAAAAAAATGAGAAAACATAAAAAAATGACCTAAATGAGGTATCGCTGTAACCGTGCTGACCCGTAGAATAAAACCGCTTTATCAATTTTACCGCAGGCGGAATGGTGTAAATGCACCCACCAAAAGAAATTCATGAAACGCTGGTTTTTGTTCATTCTGCGTCCCAAAAATTGGAATAAAAAGCGATCAAAAAATGTCACGTGCCCGAAAATGGTACCAATAAAAACATCAATTCGTCCCGCAAAGAATAAGACCTCACATGACTCGGTGGGTCAAAATATGGAAAAATTATAGCTTTCAATATGTGGTGATGCAAAAACTATTTTTATAATAAAAAGCGTCTTTTAGTGTGTGACAGCCGACAAACATAAAAACCGCCATAAATAGTAAATCAAACCCCCCGTTATCACACCCTTAGTTAGGGAAAAATAATAAAATAAAAAAAAATGTATTTATTTCCATTTTCCCATTAGGGTTAGGGATAGGGTTAGGGTTAGGGCCAGGGTTAGTGTTAGGGCTAGGGCTAGGGTTAGGGCTAGGGTTAGGGTTAGGGCTAGGGTTAGGGCTAGGGTTAGGGCTAGGGTTAGGGCTCAGATTAGGGTTAGGGGTGTGTTGGGGTTAGGGTTGAAGTCATAATTGGGGGGTTTCCACTGTTTGGGCACATCAGGTGCTCTCCAAATGCAACATGGCGTCTGATCTCAATTTCAGCCAATTCTGCATTGAAAAAGTCAAATGGTGCTCCTTCCCTTCCAAGCTCTGCCATTCGCCTAAACAGTGTTTACCCCCACATATAGGGTATCAGCATACTCAGGACAAATTGCAAAACAACTTTTGGGGTCCAATTTCTCCTGTTACCCTTAGGAAAATAAAAAATTGGGGGCAAAAATATCATTTTGTGGAAAAAAGTGATTTTTTTATTTTCACGCCCAGGCGTTATAAACTTCTGTGAAGCACTTGGGGGTTCAAAGTGCTCACCACACATCTAGATAAGTTCCGTGGAGGGGTCTAGTTTCCAAAATGGGGTCACTTGTGGGGAGTTTCAATAGTTTAGGTACATCAGGGGCTCTCCAAACGCACATGACACCCGCAGACCAGTCCATCAAAGTCTGCATTCCAAAACGTCACTACTTCCCTTCCGAGCACCGACGTGTGCCCATACAGTAGTTTTCTCCCACATATGAGGTATCAGCGTACTCAGGACAAATTGGACAACAACTTTTGGGGTTCAATTTCTCCTGTTATCCTTGGGAAAATAAAAAAATTGGAGACTAATTGATCATGTTTGTGGAAACAATACGATTTTTTTATTTTCATGCCTGGCCATTATAAACTTCTGTGAAGCCCTTGGGGGTTCAAAGTGCTCACCACACATCTAGATAAGTTCCTTAGGGGGTCTAGTTTCCAAAATGGTGTCATTTGTGGGGGGTTTCCACTGTTTAGGTACATTAGAGGCTCTCCAAATGCAACATGACACCCACAGACCATTCCATCAAAGTCTGCATTCCAAAACATCACTACTTCCCTTCCGAGCCCCGACGTGTGCCCATACAGTAGTTTTCTCCCACATATGGGGTGTCAGCATACTCAGGACAAATTGGACAACAACTTTTGGGGTCCAATTTCTCCTGTTACCCTTGGGAAAATAAAAAAAATGGGGACTAAAAGATGATGTTTGTTGAAAAACTACAATATTTTTATTTTCACGCCCGGTCATTATAAACTTCTGTGAAGCACTGGGGGGTTCAAAGTGCTCACCACACATCTAGATAAATTCCTTGGGGGGTCTAGTTTCTAAAATGGTGTCATTTGTGGGGGGTTTCTACTGTTTTGGTACATCAGGGGTTTTCCAATCGCGACATGGTGTCCGATCTCAATTCCAGCCAAAAACGTCAAATGGCGCTGCTTCCCTTCCGAGCTCTGCCATGCGCCCAAATAGTCAGTTACACCCACATATGGGGTATCAGCGTACTCAGGACAAATTCCACAATAACTTTTAGGGTCCTGTTACCCTTGGAAAAATAAAAATTGGGGGTGAAAAGATCATTTTTGTGGAAAAAATATTTTTTAATTGTACCGCTGTACGTTATAAACTTCTGTGAAGCCATTGTGGGTTCAAAGTTCTCACCACATATCTAGATAAGTTCCTTGGGGAGTCTAGATTCCAAAATGGGGTCACTTCAGGGGGTTTCCACTGTTTAGGTACATCAGGGGCTCTCCAAATGCGACATGGCGTCCGATCTGAATTCCAGCCAATTTTGCATTGAAAAAGTCAAACGACGCTCCTTCCCTGCTGAGGTCTGCCATGCGCCGAAACAGTGGTTCCCCCCACATATCAGGTATCAGTGTACTCAGAACAAATTGCACAATAACTTTTGCAGTCCAATTTCTCCTGTTACCCTTGGTAAAATAAAAAAAATTGAACCTGAAGTATTTTTTTAGTGAAAAAAGTTAAATGTTCATTTTTTTTAAATATTCAAAAAATTCCTGTGATGCACCTAAAGGGTTAATAAACTTCTTGAATGTGATTTTGAGCACCTTAAGGGGTGCAGTTTTTAGAATGGTGTCACTTTTGGGTATTTTCTATCATATAGACCCCTCAAAGTGGCTTCAAATGTGATGTGGTCCGTAAAAATAAAATGGTGTTGCAAAAATGAGAAATCGCTGGTCAATTTTTAACCCTTATAACTTCCTAACAAAAAAAAATTTTGGTTCCAAAATTGTGCTGATGTAAAGTAAACATGTGGGAAATGTTACTTATCAAGTTTTTTGTGTGCCGTATCTTTGTGATTTAAGGGCATAAAAATTCAAAGTTGGAAAATTGCGAAATTTTCAAAATTTTCGCGAAATTTCTGTTTTTTTCACAAATAAACGCAAGTTATTTGAATTAAATTTTACCACTAACATGAAGTACAATATGTCTCGAGAAAACGATGTCAGAATCACCGGGATCCATGGAAGCGTTCCAGAGTTATGGCCTCATAAAAAGACAGTGGTCAGAATTGTAAAAATTGGCCTGGTCATTAATGTGCAAACCACCCTTGGGGTTTAAGGGGTTAAAGATCATTTCATCTTCAATTTGCTTAACTGTTCACAATAACAGTAATTTTGACTAGTGGTGCCCAAAGTTTTACATGTCACTGTATGCCTGTTTAACTATGATTTCAGGAAGATAATTGTAATTTCGTCTGGTTTTGCAAAAAGAAAAAAGTACTTTGAAAACATAGAAATGTACCTCCATTTTTTATATGATGAGGGATGAAAAAACTATTACATATTCATATTAGACGGAGTTGCAAAAAGTTCAAATGTTCCATCTTCTTGAAGTGTTAGCTATAAAAAAAAATTGAGTGGTCAAGCATTTTGAAGTCCAAAATCCAAATCTGGCTTTCTTCTTTTGTAGATGTTGGAGGACAGAAGGATTTCCCTCAAATTAGATTGGAGTTGGATTTTGTCAATATTAACAGAATCTATCTCCAATTATCTAATGTAATGTAAGACGCCTACTCATTTTCTGGAAGTTTGGCCTTCACCTAACCTTGCTGTAAAAAAAGGATGAAAAATAAAAAAATATTATGATAAAAAAATAACCAATAAATTTGGTAAAAAAACACAAACATTGATCATTTATTTACCATATAATTTAAAGTGATTAGAAAGGCAACAATTTTTAAAATATTTATTAGGTAACACTTTCTTTTGAGGTGAATAAATTAGCCTCAAATTGAATGCTCCTTTTTATACTGAGACATCTCTCCAGACCCTAAGGCATAATAAATGCAGAGTGAAAAAACAATAAAACTAATACTCACTTCATCGCTCACTTCTTCGGCCCTCGTACTGCTTTCAACCAGACATCCAGTCTTGTTTTTTCTGATGTTGCTTGCTGAATCTCCATCCTTTTTGCGATAGGCCAGGACTTTCATCATTGTAAGACTGCAGTGCATGTCATGACATCACAACATTGTGACTTTATGATGCACATTGACTTCAAATGTCTCATCATGACCGGAAATCCTGACCTATACAAAAGAGATGAGGTGCATATGACAGCAAGAATAATATGACCAGATAGTGGGCACTGAGCTGTGGGACGATTGTAGAGGTGAATGGTGAGTATTAGTTTTTTCTTTTTTTTTTAATTTGCTGCCCTCAAATAGTTCACCAAAATGGTGGCTTGGCATTTTTTATGCAAATTATGAATCAAATTGTAAAGGTTTTACATTTGCTTGGAACTGAAATTCACCTCAAACTTGATCCTCCAAAGATCGATCTACTCATCTCTAGTAATCACTTTTTGCTGTCTTTGTGATATATGTAAATATTAGATTTTTTTACCCAGCACAAAGTGAGCTATGCACATATTTGAAACTTTTTTTTGAAATTACTAGTGTGCAGAATACCTTATTTTATCATGTCCAATAACATCTTAGAAAAATCATATATGCTACATCAATAAATCAAAATATATTTATTATAGGATACCAGTGAAATATAGTTGTACTGTAGCAAAAGTAAAAACATTGGTCATGCTTTCATTTCTAGCGCTTCATCCTTCCAAGTTCCATACAGAAGGTGACAAAATTTATATGACTAAACTAAAAATATGTATATAAATACTTTCTACAAATCTATAAACATGTCAAATGAAAAAGTAGATCTTCCTTCCTCTTTTCAAAGAAGAATGTTTGAAAAAAGTGCAGAGTTCAGATTTGGTTTGGTTGGAAAAATATGTTGAAAGACAATGTTTTGAATAATGCTTCACAAAATGCAGCTTTTCTGTATGAGGACAGTATGCTGGTCTACACTGTTTGTGCTAAAAGTGTCAGAATTTTATGTGACTTGATGCATGGAGACATTTCTCATGCATGATTTATTTTGTGACAATAAGGGAATTGAGATGTTTACATCTGATTCACTTTCTCTTGTCATTGTGAAAGAGTATTCTATCCCATGGTATATTGATCAAATGATGACATTTTTTAAAGAATATCCATGTATCAATATAGTAAAACCTGCAGGCACAATATTTAAACTTATAAATTGAATATGACAATTTTTACACAGCCTTATGCTATTTGTTGTCAGTCACCTTTATTTGCTTTTCATGGATATTTTTGTTATAATCTTACAATATCTTATTCAAATATGGTAAATCTGAACATGAAGATTTGGTGAACCTACCGGTCTCTACCATTACACTTTAATTCCGTACAGTCAAGTTGATTAAAGTCTACACAATAAAGACTTAAAAAGCCTATTAGAAACTTGGGTTTTGCCTTATGTGTTTTATTCATACTTTAAAGACTCATGGAATAATGACACATTCCTCTTCAATTGTGGTGTACTTAACTCTGTGCAATATATGTACTTTTGTGGGTTTCAATGTTGGAGAAACAGGACAAAAACTGAGAGCAAGGATGAGATCTCATTGCCACATGTTTAGAGACAAAAAAATATCTAAATGTGGCGAAATATTTCAGTGCTCTAGGACACAACATAAACTATATGAAATCTATCATATCAATATCAACTTCAAATAACAAAAACACTGAAGGTTCTGGGAACAAAAATTTATGACAGTGTTTCATACCCTCTACACAGGACTAAATCTGTCACAAGGATTTATGATTTACTACTAGAGATGGTCAAACCTGAACAGTAAAGTTTGGCATCCATACTAAACATCTACTGTTCGGGCATGGACCATTAACACAGACTTCATCAGGAAGTCCGTGTTACTGTGTCAACCTCGTCAGCGGCATTTAACTCACGTTTACTGGAAGCGCATCGCTAATCCCGCCCATCAGTGACGCCGTCACATTATCGCGGGTCACAGATGGGTCGGCATTACAACCAGAGGTCTGCAGCAAACCTATATGGTTGTCATTACCAGATTGCTATGAGCACTGCCCCGTGGTTGCCACTCATAGCAAGTGAGAACTGCTGCTTCACACATCCGATCTGATCATAGCCTGTGTGTAACAGGGCGATCAAAGTATTGCAGCTTCTAGTCTCCCATGGAGACTATTGACACATGCAAAAAGTACAAAGAAATGTGTTTAAAAATATAAAAAAATTAAAAACATATAAAAGTTCATATCACCCTCCTTTCTCCCCATTCAAAATACAACAAGAAGCAAATTCAAATATACACATATTTGGTATCACCACATTCAAAATTGCCCAATCTTTCAGCATAAAAAAGAAATTAACCTGATCGCTAAATAGCATAGTGAGAAAAAAATAAAAAATGCCAGAATTAAGTTTTTTTTGGTCACCGCTACATTGCAATAAAATGCAATTACGGGAGATAAAAAGAGCAAATCTACACTAAAATGGTATCAATAAAAACATCCAAAATATAAGCCCTCAGCCAGCCCCAGATCACAAAAAATGGAGATGCTGCAGATCCCGGAAAATGGCACCTTTTTTAAATCAAATTTTGGAATGTTTTTTCACCACTTAAATAAAAAAGAACCTGCGCATGTTTAGTGTCTGTGAACTGATAATGACCTTTAGAATCATGAGGGCAGGTCAATTTAAGCATTTAGTGAACATAGTAAAAAAAAACTGTGTAATTTCACTTTTTTGCAATTTTTCCACACTTGGAATTTTTTTCCTGTTTTCCAGTACATGATATGTTAAAACCAACGGTGTCATTCAAACGTACAACTTGTCCCACAAAAACAAACCCTCACATGGCCATATTAACAGAAAAATAGAAAAGTTATTGCTCTGGGAAGAAGGGGAGCAAAAAACAGAAATTAAAAATCTGAGCTGGTCTTTACAGGGCCATTTGTTTTGCCATCTCTCTGCTCTTTTTGTGTATATATGTGTGTTTCTTCAGATCCTTTGTTATACCATGCCTGAAGAAAAGACCCAAGTCTTGAAATCTTACTTTGCAGCATCACTTTTTTTCCGTTATCTATTAACCCCTTAACCCCCAAGGGTGGTTTGCACGTTAATGACTGGGCCAATTTTTACAATTCTGACCACTGTCCCTTTATGAGGTAATAACTCTGGAACGCGTCAATGGATCCTGGTGATTCTGACAGTGTTTTCTTGTGACATATTGTACTTCATGTTAATGATAAAATTTCTTTGATGTAACTTGCATTTGTGAAAAAAAAACAGAAATTTGGCGAAAATTTTGAAAATGTTGCAATTTTCCAACTTTGAATTTTCATGCCCTTAAATCACAGAGATATGGCACAAAAAATACTTAATAAGTAACATTTCCCACATGTTTACTTTACATCAGCACAATTTTGGAACTAAATTTTTTTGTTAGGAAGTTATAAGGGTTAAAAGTTGACCAGCGATTTCTCATTTTTTCAATACCATTTTTTTAGAGGGACCACATCACATTTGAAGTCACTTTGAGGGGTCAATATATAGAAAATGCCCAAAAGTGACACCACTCTAAAAACTGTACCCCACAAGATGCTCAAAACAACATTCAACAAGTTTAATAACCATTCAGGTGCTTCACAGGAATTGTTTGAATGTTTTTTAAAAAATGAACATTTAACTTTTTTTTCACAAAAACATGACTTCAGGTCCAATTTTTTTTATATTTTTCCAAGGGTAACAGTAGAAATTGAACCACAAATGTAATTGTGCAATTTGTCCTGAGCACGCTGATACCTGATATGTGGGGGTAAACCACTGGTTGGGCGCATGGCAGAGCTCGGAAGGGAAGGAGCACCGTTTGACTTTTTCAGTGCAAAATTGGCTGGAATTGAGATCAGATGCCATGTCATGTTTGGAGAGCCTCTGATGTGCCTAAACAGTGGAAACCCTCCACAAGTGATCCAATATTGGAAACTAGACCCCCAAGGAACTTATCTAGATGTGTGGTGAGCACTTTGAACCCCCAAGTGCTTCACAGAAGTTTATAACGTAGAGCCATGAAAATAAGAAAAACATATTTTTTTTTCCACAAAAGTGATCTTTTAGTCCCCAATTTTATATTTTCTCAAGGGTAACAGGAGAAATTGGACCCCAAAAGTTGTTGTGCAATTTGTCCTAAGTACGCTGATACCCTACATGTGAGAGTAAACCACTGTTTGGGCGCATGGCAGAGCTTGGGAGGGAAGGAGCACCGTTTGACTTTTTCAATGCAGAATTTTCTGGAATTGAGATCAGATGTCATGTTGCATTTAGAGAGCCCCTGATGTGCCTGAACAGTGGAAACCACCCAATTCTAATTCCAACCCTAACCCCAACACACCCCTAACCCTAATCTCAGCCCTAACCCTAATGGGAAAGTGGAAATAAATACTTTTTTAATTTTATTATTTTTCCCTAAATAAGGGGGTGATAAAGGGGGGTTTGATCTACTATTTATGGCGAGTTTTTATGTTTGGCAGCTGTCACACGCTAAAAGACGCTTTTTATTGCAAAAAAAAGTTTTTGCATCACCACATTTTGAGACCTATAATTTTTCCATATTTTTACCCACAGATTTATATGAGGTCTTGTTTTTTGCGGGATGAGTTGACGTTTTTATTGGTACCATTTTCGGGCACATGACATTTTTTGATCGCTTTTTATTCCGATTTTTGGGAGGCAGAATGATCAAAAACCAGCAATTCATGAATTTCTTTTTTTGGGGGGGGCGTTTACACCGATCTGTGGTAAAATGTGGTAGAATTGAAAAAATGGTTTTATTCTTCAGGTCAGTACGATTACAGCGATACCTCATTTATATTTTGTTATGTTTTGGCACTTTTATACAATAAAAGCAATTTTATATAAAAAATAATTATTTTTGCATCGCTTTATTCTGCGAGCTATGACTTTTTTATTTTTTCACTGATAACGCTGTATGGTGGCTCATATTTTGCGGGAAAAGATGACGTTTTCAGGGGTGCTGTGTTTATTTATATCCATCTTTTTGATCGCGTATTATTGCACTTTTTGTTCGCCGGTATGATGATAAAGCACTCTTTTTTGCCTTGTTTTTTCAAAGGGGTTCACTAGGGGTTAACTAGGGGGACAGTTTTATAGGATGGGTCGCTACGGATGTGACGATACCAAATATATGTATTTTTATTATTTTTTTATTTACAAAAATAAATTAATTTATTGGGGAATATTTTTTTTCTTTATTTAGGAATTTTTTAATAATTATTTTTACACATTTTTTATATACTTTTTTATTTTGTCTCAGTGTGGGACATCCCTAAATAGTGTCAGATCAGCGATCTGACACTTTGCACTGCACTGCGTCAGATCAACGATCTGACAGGCAGTGCAGGAGGCTTCTCAGCGCCTGCCTTCAGCCGGCACTGAGAAAGCCACCTCCCTGTGGGACCCAGAAGGCCCCCATGGCCATCTTAGATCTGGGGGCCTACAGTGAGGAATAATGTGAGCACATTGTGTTGTTCCGTGGGTCTCAGGGAAGCATGCAGGGAGCCCCCAACCTGCACGATTCTTCCCTATGACCCCAGAACACTGCGATCACATTTGATTGCAGTGTGCCAGGAAGCGGTCCGTGACTGCTCCTGGCGCATAGTGCCGGGTGTCAGCTGTGATAATCAGCTGACACCTGGACGCGATCCGTGGCAATCCCCCCCGTGAGCGCCAAAATCGGTTATGATGTACATTCCTGTCCTTGGGAATTAAGTACCAGGGCACATGGATGGGATTGTACATTATATGTCAGGAAGGGTTTAAAAAGGTATAAATGTTTCTCCCACCAAGAATAATCAATTATTTTTTAACTGGCTAACATGGTACCAAAATCTTTTTTTTCTGCTCACACTATTAATCATACTCATACAGAGCAATGCTGCTGGTTAATTTATTTTCATATTAATTATTCTGTTGGCAGCATTTTGAGTTATGTAAAGCTTTCAGGGAATCAGAGGTCTTAATTAAGGATGCTCCAGGATGTTGAGACAGAGGGCTCCTCAAAAGGGGGTTGAAGGTTCCACATAGGGTAAACTCAATGGTCACTGGTTTAATAAACATTAAATTCCACATATAGGACGTCTTCCATGCAATAACATGGTCTTTGATCCTACAATCCAGTATCCCAAAATGTTTTTTTTTTTCATTTCACTTGCACTTTTACATATGAGGTTGAGAAAAAAAAGCATATATAAATGAATGCAAAGCACTGAATGTGCAAAAAAAATAAAAAAAATGAAGTTAAAAAATGTTCACTGGGACTGAGCTGAAGTGCAAAGCACTGTGTAGGATTTTCGTTATCTGACCCTTAATTGGTGTTTGTGTTGGGTGGGTTAACCTCATTGTCCCACTTTGATGGCTAATCCAAAAGGTAGGCCATTAGTGAGGATTTGCAGAAACCTCTTTTTTTACTAGGAATGTGAACATTATCAAATATAACATGTCGCGTCTGAGATAAGTGTTACCAATAATATGAATGGCATGACTCTTTCCTGACATGGCTGCTACATCATACCAGTAAACAGCACCTTCCTCACAGTAGTTTAATGTAGTCTAACCAATTTACCATAAGAAGAACATTTGAACAATAGCTGAGGCTAGTCTACAAAATGTCAGGTGTAAATGTGGGCAACAGATATGAAAAGGGTACATGGGATATAAGAAACCTTATGCTTGAGTCTTCTCTTGCTGATGCTTTTTCTTATATTTTACACATCTACACTTTTCTTTCTGGACACATTTCTCACAAAGAAAAGGGCAAATACAACATGGCCACAATAATCACCACATTTTGTTTTGCAGTTGTTTATGATATTGCTCATCATTGTGAGTAAATTATTTGCTTTAAAACACTATTGTACAATAATTTAGTTTTAGGATCCCAGTACTATTCTTTATGACCTTCAATGAACTTTAGCTGTGAAATGCCATCTTAGCTGAAGTATCATGGTCTAACCCAGAGGTCCCCAATGTCAGTCCTCGAGGGCTGAACCAGTGCAGGTTTTCAGGATTTCCTTACTATTGCACAGGGATTGGAATCATTACCTAATGTGCAATACTAAGGAGATCCTGAAAACCTGCACTGGTTTGGCCCTCGAGGAATGACATCGGGGACCTCTGGTCTAACCTTTCTAATGACCGAAGTTTGTGTATCATGGAAAGAATGGGAAAAAATGAACATCCAATAAAAGAAAAGATACTGAACAAATGAAAATATCACATGTACAGTATCTCAAGCTTTGCCAGGTCAAGACATATGAAAGTTAGTTAGTGTTAAATACTCTGGTTGGTTGAGTAAGTATCTTGTCTGCATATGCATGTCATGATATTTGTTCTTGTAAATGGATGTTATATCGCACTGAGGAACAATGTTAAAGTGCACCACTCCAGCATTTTTTTTCACTACTGGAGTGGTGCTACTAATCTATGATCCCTACTTGTCTCATACTTACATCTTCACCTTTTGTTGGCACCGGTCTGGTCAGAAGCTATGTCACAAGCTCACAATGCAAATCTATGAGAGCCACAAAGAGGCTCCTATAGACATATATTGAGTTTTGACCTCCGGCGTGCTCCAGCAAACACTGGAATGATCTGGCAGGTCAAAAACTGCAGGAGACTGACGGGAGTGGCAGCAATAGAGGGTAAAAACGCCGGCACCTGAATATCATACTGCAGGGACCTCACGTTATAAGCACCGCTTCAGCACTGGAATAAATAAAAACACTTGAGTGCTGCTTTAGCTCCTTAGTGACAGAGCCAATTTTGACCTTAATAACCAAGCCAAATTTTGCAATTCTGAACAGTGTCATTTTATGTGGCAATAACTCTGGAACGCTTCAACACGGCCCATTGATTCTGAGATAGTTTTTTAGTGACATATTGTGCTTTACGATAGTGGCAAAATTTCTTCGACATGACTTGCATTTATTTATGAAAAATACAGAAATTTGGGAATAATTTTGAAAATTTTGCAATTTTCAAACTTTTAGTTTTTGTGCCCTTAAATCAGAGTTATGTTATATGAGATAGTTAATAAATAACATTCCTCATATGTCTATTTTACATCAGCACAATTTTGGATATACATATTTTTTCTTAGGAAGTTATAAGGGTTAAAAGTTGAAAAGCAATTTCTAATTTTTTCAACAAAACTTATAAAACCATTTTTAAGAGCCCTCATCACATTTAACCCCTTAACGACCAGATGTATTTTTTGTTTGGCATTTTCATTTTTTGCTCCTCTTCTTCCCATAACTTTTTTTATTTTTTCATCAAAATGGCTATGTGAGGGCTTGTTTTTTGCGGGATGAGTTGTGCTTTTGAATGAAACCATTGTGTTTTACCATATCTTGTATTGGAAAATGGGAAAAAAAATTCCAAGTGCAGTGAAATTGCAAAAAAAAGTGCAATCCCACACTTGTTTTTTGTTTGGCTTTTTTTACTAGGTTCAATAAATGCTAAATCTGACCTACCATTATGATTATCAAAGTCACTATGAGTTCATAGGCACCAAACATGTATAGGTTCTTTTTTAGCTAAGTGGTGACAAAAATTCCAAAGTTTGTAAAAAAAAAAAAAAAATGTTGCCATTTTCCAAGACCCGTAGCATCTCCATTTTTTTGGATCTTTGGCTTGGTGAGGGCTTATTTTTTAGCGTGCTGATCTGACATTTTTACTGATACCATTTTGGTGCAGATACAATCTTTTGATCACCCATTATTGCATTTTATTGCAATGTTGCAGCGACCAAAAAAGTAATTCTGGCATTTTGATTTTTTTTCTCGCAAAGCCGATTGGATTAATTATTTTTATATATTGATAGATCAGGAGATTCTGAACATGGCGATGCCAAATGTGTGAATATTTGAGTTTTTTCATGTTTTATTTTGAATAGGGCGAATAGCAAGTGATTTTAACTTTTCTATTTTTTATATTTTTAAAAACTTTTTTTTTACTTGATTCAATAGTCTTCATGGGAGACTTGAAGCTGGAGTTGTACGATCACCTTTGCTACATAGAGCACTGCTGCAGCTTACTTTAAATATAGACCAAGGTAAAGAATAAAATCATATTTTTTATTAAACAAACTATAAAAATAGGGACATGACATGATGAAATATATTAAAACCGAGGAAAAAACACAGATAAGGCGACAGGATGGAAAGCCCGGACCGAAAGTAATATGTGTAATTAAAGGCAAAAAATTGGTAAGTATGAGCTAAATTCTTTGATTAAAGTGGGAGGGTATGGGAAATCCCCTGCCTGTAATGTAAGCACAGTATGTACTATCAGAATATACAGATGAGGAAGAGGTATCCAGAATTGCACTCATAATCCATGTAAAGTTCAAAGATAGTGCAGGGTAACACAGGTTATATATAAGAGTTGAAGCTTAGTAGCTACTAAAAAAAATGTGTAGATATAAGTAAATATAACAAATGCTTATTATAATGACTAATGGCATAGTATAGGAAGAGTCACACGCTAGTTCATAATTCATATATGATACTATATACAAGGCATATATAAAGTACAAAGACAGTGCAGGGTTGCAAAAGCAACACTTAGGCCGAGGTCACACTTGCATTGAATACGGACGAGTGCTATGCGATAAAACATCGCATAGCATCGGACCACTGTTAATGTATGGTGCAGCTCCCATAACCGTTTTTTTCTCATCCGTATTCTATGTGGGAGAGAAATCGCAGCAAGCTTCGATTGACACCGAGACTCGACCGAGTCTCGGCTCACTCGCACCCATATAAGTCTAAGGCTGCGAGTGACACTGCGCATATCGTTTTGATATCATCCTAGTGCTGTGCAATATAAACTGACCCCAGCAATGGAGGAGATGGAGAAATTAGTTTCTCTGCCTCCTCCGCAGCTGTTCTCTGATCAGCTCTATGAAAGAGAGTCAGTGATAAGCGGTCATAGAGGAGCGCTTAGGAAGCAACCCAGGGGCAGACAAAAATGTCAGGTCTCCACCGCAGCTCCAGCCGAAAACCTCCAATGGAGGATAGGAGCAATGAGAAAATGGAAACGGTCTTAGGAGCGCAGGAAAGAGACTCAGACAAGAGATGGGGTTAAACCACAACGCGTTTCGACGGAGGATCCGTCTTAATCAGGTAGAACTTTATTAATGACATAGGGGATGGGGTATTTAAATGGGAGGCAGCCAATCACAACAGTCAAAAGAGTCACATGTTATGATAGTCACTTGTTACGACAAGATGACATAATTTATTATAAAAAAAAAAGAAATAAAAACAACTTACATAAAAAGTGAGATAAAACAGCATGAGGTAAACAAGTTTTAAATGTATAAAATGTGCAAAAAGGAGCAATAAAATAATGTAGATAAAAATGAATAAAATTATTTACAGGTTAGTAGACCAGTAAAAAGACCAATAAAAAAGCGAGAACCCATATTAATAATAAAAGCATGTAAACAATAGCATCTAGGTAAAACGCACTGATGCTGAAAAGGCAAATAAAGTTATCTGGTCACTTTATCTATAGTTAAATTCAGGCATTCAGGGGCAAGTGTGCCAAGCTTGAATATCCAAAAGCTTTCCCTATTGATTAAACTGTTGAAGCGATCAGCCACGGTATCAGGTATGTGGTCAATAATGGTTAGTTTCAAAGTTTTTGGATTTCTTTGATGCACAGTTAAAAAATGTTTGGAAAGGCTGTGCAGGAGAAAGCCATTTCGGATATTCTGTCGATGCTTGTTCAATCTATCATGCATCGTTTGTATGGTTCGACCTACGTACTGTAGGCCGCAACCACATTCAATCAAGTATACCACAAAAATAGATTGACAGTTAACATGAAAATTAATTTTATATGAGGTACCTGTAGTGTTGGATTTTAAATTCATGTACCCCATTTAAAATGGAGGTGCAGCAAAGACATTTGGGGGCTCTACATGCATAGCAACCAGGGTTCAGAGAAATTGGGAGAGAGGATAGGGAGCCTGAACTCAAGGTGGTGTTGCTTGGTGCAACAAGGTTCCGTAACGTGCGGTTTCTGCGGAATACCGTTCTAGGTCGGGGGGAATATGCTTGGTCAAAACTGGGTCCCCTTTCAGGATGAACCAGTACTTGGTAAGGAGCTTCTTAATCTACCCATAGGATTGGTTGAAAGTGGTAACGAAACTCCATCTACCTAGCTCCGTACCAGAAGAACAAGCGGTTTTATTACTCATAATCTTGCTTATACAGTCTTTCTGTGTGAAAGTTTTGGCTCTCAGGAATGCATCCTGGACCAATTTTTTAGGGTACCCTTTCTGCTGAAACCGCTGTTTCAGAACTTTTGCCTCCTCAATGAAGTCAGTATCCTCTGTACAATTTTTTCGTATACGCCAATATTGCCCGTATGGAATGTTCTGAATCCACTTGGGTAGATGACCACTGCTGAAACTAAGGTAGCTGTTCACATCTAATTCTTTAAAATGTGTGGTGGTGAAAAACCGTCCCAATTTATCAACATGTACCAACAGGTCCAGGAATTGGATGGACGTAGTGGAGGTATTAGCTGTGAAGCAGAGGCCCCAGGTATTCAAATTTAGATTGCGGATGAATTCAAGTGCTTCCTCCTCTGTGCCAGTCCAGATGATGAACAGAGCATCTATAAAGCGTCTGTCTATAAAAGGCTATTTTGCCCAATGCCAGGTCGGACTGCGCGATGAAGAGAGATTCAAATGCCCCCATGAAGAGATTTGCATAACTGGGGGCGAATCTCGTCCCCATCGCGCAGCCCTTGACCTGGCGAAAGAAGGAATGTTCAAAAGAAAATACATTATTATTAAGCACAAAATGAATAGCATTTTTTAGGAATTCCCTTTGAAGAGGGGGCAATAATGCATCAGTGGAAAGGAATTGGTCTACAGCCTCTATGCCTCGATCATGAGATATATTTGTATAGAGTGCTTGAACATCCATTGTGACAAGAAGGCAATTAGGAATAGGTGGTATTCTTTGAAGGGAATCAATGAGGTGGGAGGAATCTTTAAGATACGAGTCTAAACCCATAACATACTTCTGAAGAAAGAGATCTACATAATGGGATAGATTACTCGTAATTGAGCCAATGCCGGAAATGATAGGGCGTCCAGGAGGGTTAAGCGGGTTCTTATGGATTTTTGGTAGAAAGTAAAAGAATGGAGTTTTGAAAAGGGGGATGTTGAGGAATTTAAATTCTTTTTTCTTCAAGATGCCTAAATAGTGGGCTCCCTTAATGAATGCAGTGTATTCAAGAAAAATATCGATAGAGGTATCATGGTCCAGCCTAGAATAGAAATCTGGATCATTGAGTAATCTGAACCCTTCTTGGATATAGGATCCCCTATTCATTATAACCACCCCACCCCCTTTATCCGCATTTTTTATGATAATATTACTGTTCTCACAAAGGGACTTGATGGCTACCTTTTCACCAGTGCTCAGGCTAGTAATTAACTTCTTACCAGGGGATAGCGAGCGAACCTCCTTAAAGATGAGCTGTTGGAATGTTTCTATATGTGACCCTTTGTGGTGAAGAGGATAGAACTGACTATGGGCGTTTCTTGGGGCCACATGCAAAAATGGATCTGTTTGGGTGGAGGGAATATCCGCTGCAGAACCATTGTCAACCTTATTGCTTTCAATTAAAAAGTGACGTTGTATAGTAAGTTTCTGAATGAAATCATTCAGATCAAGGTAGAGGATAAAAACATTCAGTGGTGAATCTGGACAAAACGATAGGCCCCATTCTAAAAGTGACCTTTCATCATCATTAAGATTATAGTCCGACAAATTGAAGATGCTGGAATGTGCATCTAAATTGTCAGGGTTGTTGCTGGTTCTCTCACTGGAGGGCCTGCAGGTTGCCCAAAGGCTTTTTTTGTGTTTGCCTTTGCCCCTGCATCCTCGTATTCCCTTTTTCTTTTTGGCTGGTGGCCCGGTACCACCTGAAAAAAATGGGTGAGTTTTGAATTATGCGAGTCAATCCTCAAGGGAGAGGATAGGGTAAAAATCTCTGATTGAGGGAATCCAACTGTACTATTCCTCAATGTAACGCTGGATTCTATGGTGTCAATTACTGGTAGAGCAGTAGACGTACTAGAAATGGTAGAAGGGGGTGTCTGGGGTAGAGGCTGAGTGGAGAATTGGGAAGTGGAACATTCCTCATGAACTGTGAGTTGAGACAAGCAATCTGATATGTCTTGCCCATTCGGGACAGGGTTAATCCCATTCTTAGGTAGAACCCCCAACGAAGTTATAATATTATTACTACTAGTCACCTCAGATGAATCCTTAATACTGGGATGGGGTTCCTTAGTGGTAGGGTTTAAAATCAGAGAGGGAGTGGTGATTTTTCCTGAATCGATAGATGTAGCAGACCCCACCATATTAGTGTTGACACTACCTTTTAACTTATCCTTGTGTTGTTTGTAAAATATTTTCTGCTGCTTATTACATAAAATGGATGAAAAGCAATCCGAGTCACCTGCCTGGGAGGTTTCCACAGTGGATGAGGCACCTGTAATGACTGCTGATATTGCCGACATACCTATTTCCATTGGGACTGTTGAATTATTGATCAATTTGGTCTTCCTGTCCCTCAAAAATTTATTTGCCTTTTTCCTAATTAAATCTTCTTCAAATTTATTTACTTTGCTACATTGTTTAGTATTATACTCAGTGAATTCAGCAGAAGAAGAGAATTGAGTAAGTTTCTCCTTAGTTAGGGCAAGTTCGGATAAAGCAGAATCAGCAAGAAAATTACGTTTAGAAATAAGGAGATCCATCATGTGGATGGAGCATTTAAACCGAATATCATCCCAGGATTCCGAAAATATAGTATCATTAGGAAAAGAAAATTGTTGGGCTATAATTAGACCCTTGGGCACAAGGCCCTCTGATATATATTGTTTTAAAAAGAGCACATCTACATGATTAGTGATCTCTATTTTACTAAAATTTTCATAGTCAAGAAATAATTTGATCATATCCCTTCTATCTGTATCGTTTAATTTCTGAGCAGGGAATTGATCCTTGGGTGCTGAAGGGTTTACTGAAGCACCTAGTGCTTCTATGATGGATATAATCCTAAGGGATTAAGATTTAAGTTTAAAATAATCCATGACAGTTGCAACAAATAAAAATTATACAGCAAAAAATAATGAATGTAGGGTACACAGCACAAGGCAAGGTAAAAAGTTAAAAATGATAAGGCACTTGTTGATTCCCTTCAAAGAATACCACCTATTCCTAATTGCCTTCTTGTCACAATGGATGTTCAAGCACTCTATACAAATATATCTCATGATCGAGGCATAGAGGCTGTAGACCAATTCCTTTCCACTGATGCATTATTGCACCCCCTTCAAAGGGAATTCCTAAAAAATGCTATTCATTTTGTGCTTAATAATAATGTATTTTCTTTTGAACATTCCTTCTTTTGCCAGGTCAAGGGCTGCGCGATGGGGACGAGATTCGCCCCCAGTTATGCAAATCTCTTCATGGGGGCATTTGAATCTCTCTTCATCGCGCAGTCCGACCTGGCATTGGGCAAAATAGCCTTTTATAGATGCTTTATAGATGATCTGTTCATCATCTGGACTGGCACAGAGGAGGAAGCACTTGAATTCATCCGCAATCTAAATTTGAATGCCTGGGGCCTCCGCTTCACAGCTAATACCTCCACTACGTCCATCCAATTCCTGAACCTGTTGGTACATGTTGATAAATTGGGACGGTTTTTCACCACCACACATTTTAAAGAAGTAGATGTGAACAGCTACCTTAGTTTCAGCAGTGGTCATCTACCCAAGTGGATTCAGAACATTCCATACGGGCAATATTGGCGTATACGAAAAAATTGTACAGAGGATACTGACTTCATTGAGGAGGCAAAAGTTCTGAAACAGCGGTTTCAGCAGAAAGGGTACCCTAAAAAATTGGTCCAGGATGCATTCCTGAGAGCCAAAACTTTCACACAGAAAGACTGTATAAGCAAGATTATGAGTAATAAAACCGCTTGTTCTTCTGGTACAGAGCTAGGTAGATGGAGTTTTGTTACCACTTTCAACCAATCCTATGGGTTGATTAAGAAGCTCCTTACCAAGTACTGGTTCATCCTGAAAGGGGACCCAGTTTTGACCAAGCATATTCCCCCCCGACCTAGAATGGTATTCCGCAGAAACCGCACGTTACGGAACCTTGTTGCACCAAGCAACACCACCTTGAGTTCAAGCTCCCTATCCTCTCTCCCAATTTCTCTGAACCCTGGTTGCTATGCATGTAGAGCCCCCAAATGTCTTTGCTGCACCTCCATTTTAAATGGGGTACATGAATTTAAATCCAACATTACAGGTACCTCATATAAAATTAATTTTCATGTTAACTGTCAATCTATTTTTGTGGTATACTTGATTGAATGTGGTTGCGGCCTACAGTACGTAGGTCAAACCATACAAACGATGCATGATAGATTGAACAAGCATCGACAGAATATCCAAAATGGCTTTTTCCTGCACAGCCTTTAAACATTTTTTAACTGTGCATCAAAGAAATCCAAAAACTTTGAAACTAACGATTATTGACCACATACCTGATACCGTGGCTGATCGCTTCAACAGTTTAATCAATAGGGAAAGCTTTTGGATATTCAAGCTTGGCACACTTGCCTCTGAATGCCTGACAGTTAGAGTGATCAATGAGTGGAACAGGCTGCCACGAGAAGTGGTGAGTTCTCCTTCAATGGAAGTCTTCAAACAGAGGCTGGACAGACATCTGACTGGGATGATTTAGCGAATCCTGCTTTGAGCAGGGGGTTGGACCAGATGGCCCAGGAGGTCCCTTCCAACTCTACCATTCTATGATTCTATGATTCTATGATTCTATGATTCTATGAATTTAACTATAGATAAAGTGACCAGATAACTTTATTTGCCTTTTCAGCATCAGTGCGTTTTACCTAGATGCTATTGTTTACATGCTTTTATTATTAATATGGATTCTCTCTTTTTTATTGGTCTTTTTACTGGTCTACTAACATGTTAATAATTTTATTCATTTTTATCTATATTATTTTATTGCTCCTTTTTGCACATTTTATACATTTAAAACTTGTTTACCTCATGCTGTTATATCTCACGTTTTATGTAAGTTGTTTTTATTTCTTTTTTTTTTTATAATATATGATGTCATCTTTTCGTAACATGTGACTATCATAACATGTGACTGTTTTGACTGTTGTGATTGGCTGCCTCCCATTTAAATACCCCATCCCCTATGTCATTAATAAAGTTCCACCTGATGAAGACAGATCCTCCGTCGAAACGTGTTGGGGTTTAACCCCATCTCTTGTCTGAGTCTCTTTCCTGCGCTCCTAAGACCGTTTCCATTTTCTCTCAGCTCTATGAAAGAGGCTCGGAGTACAGTAGCATAACACTTGGCTCCCACTCGTAGCAGAGCAGGAGCTGAGGGTCATTAGCTTATCACATCCAATGCTCTCGCATCGGATGCTATACGCTAGTGGGACCCCGGCCTTAGAGATAGATTAGTAGCTGCCAGATAGAAGATATACATACATAGGTAAATCTTATATATGCTGGTATAGGGACCCCTGGATGAAGCATCAATAAGAGAAACGTACATCGGGTATGATGGATGCTCGGACCTGTGGCTACCATTTTGGTATGAGCTCTAGATTAATATGTGACTTTTACGTTATTACATAGGCACCTGTACTGGCATATATAAGATTTACCTATGCATGTATAATTTCTATCTCGCAGCTGCTAAGCTATCTCTAAGGCCTCTTTCACATGTCCGTTTTTTCCGGTATCGGAAAAACCGGTACCGGAGATATCCGTGTCCGTGTGTCTGTGTGTATACTCCGTGAGTCATTTGTGTGCTATCCGTGTGTCCGATTGTAACATACGCGTGTCATCAGTGTGTAATCCATGTGTCATCTGTGTGGACACATACCAGAGACACTTTTTTTTAGTATGGAATTAAAGGGATGGGCCTGTAATTAAAGAGTTAGGTGTGGGAAAGTTGTACTAATTTACTAATTAGAATGTTAAATCATAATAAATACACTGATCTTTGCCATTTCGCCTTTGCCTTCTGTTTTTTATTTTGGTGGGAGGTTAAATATGTCTTTTATGAATGAGGCATTGTTTTTGTTGCCATTGAGTTTGTTGATGTGACTTTGATGTTGAAAAACATAATACCAATGTGTTCTCCCCATAACATATTTATTTTACTTTTTAAGTAGTTATTAACCCCTTAGCGACAGAGCCAGGTTGCAGCTTAATGACCAGGCCAATTTTTACAATTCTGACCACTGTCCCTTTATGAGGTTATAACTCTGGAACGCTTTAATGGATCCCGCTGATTCTAAGATTGTTTTTTCGTGACATATTGTACTTCATGTTAGTGGTAAAATTTCTTCGATAAGTCTTGTGTTTATTTATGAAAAAAACAGAAATATGGTGACAATTTTGAAAATTTTGCAATTTTAAAAGTTTAAATTTTTATGCCCTTAAATCAGAGAGATGTGTCACACAAATTTCTTAATAAATAACATTTCCCACATGTCTACTTTACATCAGCACAGTTTTGGAAGCAAAATTTTTTTTTGTTAGGAAGTTATAAGGGTTAAAAGTTGACCAGCGATTTCTCATTTTTACAACAAAATTTACAAAACCATTTTTTTTAGGGACCACATCATATTTAAAGTCATCTTGAGGGGTGTACATGACAGAAAATACCCAAAAGTGGCACCATTCTAAACACTAGACCCCTCAAGGTGCTCAAAACCACATTCAAGAAGTTTATTAACCCTTTAAGTGCTTCACAGGAACTAAAGCAATGTGGAAGGAAAAAATTAACATTTAACTTTTTTTTGCAAAAAATTTACTTCAGAACCAATTTTTTTTATTTCACAAGTGTTAAAAGAGAAAATCAACCACAAAATTTGTTGTACAATTTCTCCTGAATACGCCGATACCCCATATGTGGGGGTAAACCACTTTTTCAGCACACGGCAGAGCTCGCAAGGGATGGAGCGCCGTTTGACTTTTTCAACGCAGAATTGGCTGGAATTGAGATCGGATGCCATGTTGCATTCGGAGAGCCCTTAATGTGCCTAAACAGTGGAAACCTCCAACAAGTGACCCCATTTTGGAAACTAGACCCCTTAAGGAACTTATCTAGATGTGTGGTGAGCACTTTGAACCCCCAAGGGCTTCACAGAAGTTTATAACGTAGAGCCGTGAAAATAAGAAATCTATTTTTTTCCACAAAAATGATCTTTTCGCCCCCAAATTTTTAATTTTTACAAGGGTAAAAGGAGAAATCATACCCGCACAGTTGTTATGCGATTTGTCCTGAGTACGCCGATACCCCATATGTGGGGGGGAACCACTGTTTGGGTGCATGGGAGAGCTCGGAAGGGAAGGAGTGCCATTTTGGAATGCAGACTTTGATGGAATGGTCTGCGGGCATCATGTTGCGCTTGCAGAGCCCCTGATGGGCCTAAACAGTGGAAACCCCCACAAGTGACCCCATTTTGGAAATTAGACCCCCTAAGGAACTTATCTAGATGTGTGGTGAGCACTTTGAACCCCCAAGGGCTTCACAGAGGTTTATAATGTAGAGCCGTGAAAATAAGAAATCTATTTTTTTCCACAAAAATGATCTTTTCGCCCCCAAATTTTTATTTTTTACAAGGGTAACAGGAGAAATCATACCCGCACAGTTGTTATGCGATTTGTCCTGAGTACGCCAATACCCCATATTTGGGGGGAACCACTGTTTGGGTGCATGGGAGAGCTCGGAAGGGAAGGAGTGCCATTTTGGAATGCAGACTTTGATGGAATGGTCTGCGGGCATCATGTTGCGCTTGCAGAGCCCCTGATGGGCCTAAACAGTGGAAACCCCCCACAAGTGACCCCATTTTGGAAATTAGACCCCCTAAGGAACTTATCTAGATGTGTGGTGAGCACTTTGAACCCCCAAGCGCTTCACAAAAGTTTATAAACGCAGAGCCGTGAAAATAAAAAGTCTTTTTTAATTTCCACAAAAGTGATATTTTAGACCCCAATTTTTAGACCCCCAAAGTTGGCAAATAGTGGAAACCCCTCAATTCTTGCTCCAACCCTAACCCCAACACACCCCTAACCCTAATTCCAACCTTAAACCTAATCCCAACCCTAATCCCTAATCCTAATTCTAACCCTAATCCTAGTTCGCCCTAACCCTAATTCTAACCCTAGCTGTTATGATTGAGTCAACGTAGGAGGCAAAAACAGAAATGCTAGCTAAGTCCAGAAAACCAGAGAGGTTGGCAACTATTGGATTGCAGACCCCTGATTCTATCCACAACAACTAACAGTAGCCGTGGGGGGTTCCTACGATGCCCTAGACCCCTCGATCACAGCCGGAGAATTAAATAGGCCTAAAGAAAGAAAGGGGAAATCTAAACTGCCCCCAGAGCAGACCCCAAAGCAATAGGCAGCCCCCAACATATAATGACGGTGAAGCAAGATGAAAACACTAACACAGACAGAAAGATAGACTGAGCAAAGACAGGGCCCAAGCTAACTAGATAGGAAAGGACAGGAAGGCTGCTGTCTGCAATCTGTGAAAAACCCTATGAAAATAAGAGGCAACAGACTGACAGTGAAAAAGGCCCTGAAGACGCTAGGCTTCAAAAAAGCTATGTCAGTACTCAGGAATATTCTGAAGACAGAACAACCGGCAAAAGGAGATTCAG